>NC_083101.1:56051340-56355291 GCF_949774975.1 Lagenorhynchus albirostris | reverse complement strand
CTACGTTTACTGTATGTTTGCCTTTACTAATGGGCTTTCCCATTCATAATTTTCTTGTTTCTAGTTGTGGGCTTTTCTTTTCCACCTAGAGAAATTCTTTAGCATTTGTTGTAAAACTGGTGTGTTGGTGCTGAATTCTCTTTGCTTTTGTTTGTCTATAAAGCTTTTGATTTCTCCATCAAATCTGAACAAGACTCTTGCTGGATAGAGTATTCTTGGTTGTAGGTTTTTCCCTTTCATCACTTTAAATATATCATGCCACTCCCTTCTGGCCTGCAGAATTTCTGCTGAAAAATCAGCTGATAACCTTATGGGGATTCCCTAGTATGTTATTTGTTGGCTTTCCCTTGTTGCTTTTAATATTTTCTCTTTGTATTTAATTTTTGTCAGTTTGATTAATATGTGTCTTGGTATGATCCTCCTTGGGTTTATCCTGTCTGGGACTCTCTGTGCTTCCTGGACTTTGGTGACTGTTTCCTTTCCCATGTTAGGGAAGTTTTTAGCTATTATCTTTTCAAATATTTTCTCAGGCCCTTTCTCCCTTCTTCTTCTGGGACCCCTATAATGTGAATGTTGATGTATTTAATGTTGTCCCAGAGGTCTCTTAAACTGTCCTCATTTATTTTCATTTTTGCTTTATGTTCTGCAGCAGTGATTTCCACCATTCTGTCTTCCAGCTCACTTATCCATTCTTCTGCCTCATTTATTCTGCTATGTATTCCGTCTAATGTTTTTTTCATTTCAGTTATTGTATTGTTCATCTCTGTTTGTTTGTTCTTTAGTTCTTCTAGGTCTTTGTTAAATATTTCCTGTAACTTCTTAATCTGTGCCTCCATTCTTTTTCTGAGATCTTGGATCATCTTTACTATCATTACTCTGAATTCTCTTTTGGGTAGATTGCCTCTCTCCTCTTCACTTAGTTGTTCTTTTGGAACAACTTTTTCATTTATCTGAAACATATTCCTTTGCCATCTCATTTTGTCTAACTTTCTGTGATTGCGGTTTTTGTTCCGAGGCTGCAGGGTTGTAGTTCCTCTTGCTTCTGGTGTCTGCCCTCTGGTTGGTGAAGCTTGTCTAAGAGGCTTCTGCAAGCTTCCTGGTGGAAGGAACTGATGCCTGCACACTGGTGGGTAGAACTGGGTGTTGTTCCTCTGCTGGGCAGGGCCATTTCAGGGCAGGGTGTTTAGACGTGGCTGTGAGCTCAAGAAGGTTTAGGCAGCCTGTCTGATGCTGGATGAGGCTGTTTTCCTGCCCTATTGGTTGTTTGGCCTGAGGTGTCCCAGCACTAGAGCCTACAGGCTGTTGGTTGGGGCCAGGTCTTGGTGCTGAAAAGGTGGCCTCCAGGAGAGCTCACACCAATGAGTACTCCCCGGTACCTCCACCACCAGTGTCCTTGTCCCTACAGTGAGCCACAGCTGCTCCCCACCTACCCAGCAGACCCTCCAAGACCAGCAGGTATGTTTGGCCCAGGCTTCTATGAAGTCACTGCTTTTTCCCTGGGACCCAGTGCACACGAGACCTTGTGTGCGCCCTCCAAGAGTGGCATTTGTGTTTCCCCCAGTCTTGTGGAGTTCCTGTGATCAAGCCCCACTGGCCTTCAAAGCCATATGCTCTGAGGGCTCCTCCTTTCAATGTCAGATATCCCAGCTGAGGAGCTGGACATGGGGCTCAGAACTCTCACTCCTGTGGGAGAAACTCTGCAATACATTTATTTTCCAGTTTGTGGGTCGCCCATCCAGCAGGTATGGGATTTGTCTTTTTATCACGTATACACCCCTCCTACCATCTTGTTGTGGCTTCTTCTTTGTCTTTGGATGTAGAATATCAGTTTTTGTGGGTTCCAGTCTTTTTTGTCAATGGTTCTGCAGAGTTAGTTGTGATTCTGGTGTTTTTGTGAGAGGAGTTGAGCTCAAGTCCTTCTACTCTGCCATCTTGTCTCCAACCTCCGAAAAATGTTCTAAGAAGTAAGAGTTTTATAGTTTTGCTCTTACATTTATGTATTTGATCCATTTTCAGTTAATTTTTATATATGGTGTAAGGGAAAGGTCCAAAACCATCTTTTATGATGGATATTTGTGCTGAATATAGAATTAGGGCTGAGCAACTTTTGTTTTTTTTTTTCTTTCAGTATCTTAAAGATTTCATTTCATTGTGTTTGGACAACACTGTTTTTTATATTGTTGTTCTTATGTATGTTAATATATCTCTTTTCTCTGGTTACTTGTTTTTTAACTTTTCTTTTTTAGCGGTTTGACTATGGTATACATAGGAGTGTGTGTATGTGTGTGTGCGTGTGCACACGTGCATGCACACGCACACATATGCACCCTTATGTGTATTTTATCCTGCTTGGAGTTTGCTGAACTTCTCAGATTTGGATGTTGATGTTTTTGTTGAATTCCAAATTTAAGATATTTGGCCATTATTTCTTAAAATATTTTGTCCGCCCCTTCTCTCTTTTCCTTCTAAGACTCTAACTACACACATGTTAGATCATTTGATATTGTCCCACAGGTCCAAGAGATTATTTATTTTTCCTTTATCATATTTCTTCCTGTTCTTCAGATTGAATTTCTATCAATCTGTCTTCAAGTTCACTGACTCTTTCTTCTGCCATCTCCAGTTGTCTTGTTAGCACATCCAGTGATTTTTTTAAAAACATTATTGTACATTTTAGTTGTAGCATCTTCATTTATTTTTAATAATTTCACTTTCTCAGCCTAGAGTCCTATCCTTTCATTCATTAAGATAATATTTTCCCCTGAGGAGTTGCTTCCTCTCCTCTCTTAGTCACTAGGTTGGTCATAGGGTTAAATCTCAGTATAATTCAGTTGGGTTGACTGGGCCTGTAAGGGAGGAAAGAGACCATATACCAAATAAATTGCAAGAATCAGCTAGCATGTGTGAGCAGTTGTCAGGGTAATACCCTCAAAGTTTGATGTCGAGGATGCTGGATCAAGGGGCCTCAAATGTAAGAGGAGATAAGCAGAATTCTTTGACTTAGAAGCACTTTCTTGGAATATGAGATTTAACACCTTGGCAAGGACCCCAGTGTATAGGACACACTGTGTGACTCTAAGTCACCTTCTAAGGTGACTCTTAGAAGGTTGGAAAGAACGATGGCTACTGCTGAGTTTCCCAGAAGATAGCAGAGTAGGGAATAAAGAGGCTGAAGGAAATAGCCATGCTGAAGTGATTATATTATGTGAAACCAAAGACTCTCAGATGATTATGTGCCAAAGAAGGGCCCAGAGTACATGTCATTTTTTCAAGCTATTAGGAACGCACTGGTCGAAAGGATATGCAGGATCATTAAGAAGTTCAGTGGCGGCTCTTTTCTGCTTACCCAGACTGTTGGTAGGAGATGCAGTCACAGAGCCGGGTTCACTAATATCATGGGGATGATGGGACCCATGAAGTAGTAAATTCCTGGTGGTAGTACTTGACTACTCAAAGCCAAAGTGTCACAATTTTCATAATGACCAGCAAAATCAGGTAGGCTGCCAAGAAAGCTTGATCTTCAGGGAGTTATTGAAATAATTATGGAGTTTGGTACCCCATAGGCAAAATATACAGGCAGCAATTTTGGCAGGTATTGTACAACCAAAACAAACAAAAAAAGGGAGAGGGGCAAGCATGGAGGACAAAGAAGCTGAGGACAAAGAAGCTGAGGGCAGACGCCCCAATAGCATTATGGCACCTTGCTCAGTTCCTACATATGAGCCAATTTTAGATCCAGAACCTATTGGCTGGGTCCCTAGGAGGAAGGACCTTGAAACATGATAGCAAGTATATGCTATAATGATTTTTTCAGTTCTTCCTTATGACCATTTACTCGGGTGACTGTACACTGGAGAAAAAGGAGTGCCCAGTTCCTTTGACATAGGAGGAAAGAGCTATAATAGTAGGAAAAGCCAAGTAACCTGGACAAGATATGAAGTCAAACGCAGTATCACATCCTTATGGTGGAGGTGGGAGGGCAGTGCTGGTAGAAATTAGTGCCACTTTAAAGGCTTAAAGGACATAGCAGTAATGGTCCTTATCATATCTCCATTTAATTTATCAGCCTGTCCCCTGCAGAAACTGGCTAGATTCTGGAGGATGACTGTAGCTACTGCAAGCTCAACCAAGTAGTAGCCTAGTAGCAGCTGCTATGCCAGGCATGGTATCATTACTAGAGTGTATGGATAAGGCCTTCAGTAAATGGTATGCAACCAACAATTTTGTGAATGTATTCTTTTCTACTGCAATCAGGAACAGTCTGACCTGGCATAAAAACAGATCCCTAGACCATTGGAACAGAATAGAGAGTGCAGAAATAAACCTAAACATATATGGTCAACCAATTTTCGACAAGGGCACCAAGAACACACAATGGAAAAAGAATAGTCTCTTTTGTAAATGGTATTGGGAAAACTGGACAGCCACATGCAAAATAATGAAATTGGACCTATATCTTACACCATGCATAAAAATCAACTCAAAATGCATTGAAGACTTAAGCATAAGACCTGAAACCACAATACTCTTAGAAGCATAAACAAAACAACCAATAAACCCAATTTAAAAATGGGCAAATGACCCGAATGGACATTTTTCTGAAGAAGACAACACATTTTGAAAAGGTGCTCAACATCATCATTAATATACAGGAAAATACAAATCAAAATTATAGTAACCTAACCTCACACCTGTTAGGATGGCTATTATTTTAAAAATTAAAAAATAACAAATATTGGTGAGGATTTGGAGAGAAGGAAACCCTTGTACACTGTTGGTGGGATTGTAAATTAGTCCAGCCTTATGGGAAACAATATATCAACTTCCCCCAGAATTAAAAATAGACTACCATATAATCCAGCAGTCCAACTTCTGGGTATATATTCAAAGAAAATGAAATCACTATCTTCAAAAGATATTTGTACTGGCATGTCTGTTGCAGCATTATTCACAATAGACAAGACATGGAACAACCTAAGTGTCTGTCAGTGGATGAATGGATGTAGAAAATGTGGTGTGTGTACACACATGCGTGCATGCACCCACCCACCCCCCCACACACACACACACAAGAGTTCAGGGTTTTGAGGGGCATGAGCCTCCCACCTCCTTTCATGGCCTTGCAATAAACCTTTCTCTGCTCCAAACTCCAACATTTCAGTTTGTTTGGCCTCACTGTGTGACCGGCACTAACAGAGAGAAATATTATGCAGTCATTAAAAAGAAGAAATGCTGTCACTTGCGGCAACGAAGATGAACCTAAAGGACATTATACTAACTGAAATAAACCAAACACAGAAATACAAGTACTGCAAGATCTTGCTTATATGTGGAATCTAAAATAATTTGAACTTACAGAAACAGAGAGTAGAATGGTGGTTATCAGGAGCTGAAGGATGGGGAAAATGGGGAGATGTTGCTCAAAGGTACAAACTTTCAATTATAAAATGAGTAAGTCCTGGAAAGCTAATGTGGCATGGTTACTGTAGTTAAAATAATGTATTGTAAACTTGAAATTTGTTTTTTAAAAAGAGAGAAAGAAACAGTCTGAACTTTTTGTTATTTTTGTGACAATATCACATTGTTTTAATTATTATAGCTTTGTTGGTTTTTTGCAATATATGTAATTAAATATTCATTCCATTTCATATCTAAGAATATCTATCTCTCTAAGACTTTAAAACCATCTTTTTCATTTGTAACTTCTGTCTTGTGTATCTGTCTTGCTTAACAGTAAGAAACCTGAGAAATTAAATTATCTGCATGATTGCTTAAAGCAGGGCTTGTCAAACTTTTTTACCTAGCACACATAGAAAATGATAACATTTGCACAGCCACCTGGAGTAAGCAAAAAAGGCATCTCAAATCCAGACTGACCTGGTTTTGGCTCCCAAAGAAAGGAATGCAGAGAGATAAAGCAGATGGGTTTCAATTTAACATAGGAAGGTAAGAGTGGGTAGGCCTCATTGAGAAGCTGTCATTTAAGCAAATTCTTAAAGGAGATGAAGAGTTAGTCATGCAAGTATCTGGGGGAAGATTGTTCCAGTATGAGGAAACAGCTGGGACAAAGCCTCAAGGCTAGAGTGACACATTTGGCCTTTAGAAATAGCAAGAATTCCATTCTGAGCAAGGAAGAGTGTAGGGGAAGATGTTGTGGGTATAAAGAGGTAACTATGGCATGTTAGATAGGGCCTTAAAGCTCAAAGAAAGGACTTTACTTTTATTCAAAGAGAAATGGGGAGCCTCTACAGGCATTTAGCAGAGGAGTGGCATTATCTGAATAGACTGTAGGGGGACTAGGATCAAAGCAGGCATACCTGAGAAGAGACTATAGCAGTAATCCTAGTGACAGGTGATGTTGACTTAGACCAGATAAGAGCAATGGAAGTGGTGACAAATGTTTGAATTCTGGATATTATGAAGGCTGACTTGGGCGAGTCGCTTAACATCGCTGAATATTAGTTGTAAATCAGTAAAATGAGGATAAATAGTATATACCTTGTAGAGTTATTATGGGATTAAAGGAGATAGTACATGTAAGGTGTTTAGTATGGCACATAGCTCAAAGTAAGCAACAGGGCATGGAAGCAAAAAGTCTTATTAAAAGAATTCAGAAAATATACACATTCATTTATGTACTACAAAAATACTAATTTAAATAAATATTTGTACTTTGAATACAAGTTCAAATTTGAACGGGTTATGGTTAAAGTTCCTTGGGGAAGCCACTTGGATAAAACTGAGACCATTGTACTTTTTTGAAGTACAAAATGCTTTGTTGTTGGCTAGAAATGCCCAACCACAATGACTGCAGGAAACTCCAGCTGCAACTCTTATTTATTAAAATGTCTTTTAAGGAGGACACACTTGTGAGTCTCTGCATTTTGCCACTCCCACAACTTCATCTTTCAGCATTTATGCAAAGTCAGATTACCCAACAAGAGCTTTCAAGTCAAGAGAAAACTGGACAGGAGAATTAGTGATACCCGATTCAGAGTTTCCAGGTTAAACTTTAGATCTCTCTATCCTGACTTACCTCAAGACTTTTGGGTTCTATTGCTTAAATACAATTAGAAGACCAACCTTTCAATAATCCTGGTGTGTGTGTAATTGAAGAAGAATAAGGGCTACAGCCTTATGATGAAGCACTTACGGTAACTATTTGAGTAAGTACATTGTTTAAGTCATACCACATTCTGCTCAACATTTATTTATTTATTTATTTATTTATTTATGGCTGCATTGGGTCTTCGTTGCTGCACGGGCTTTCTCTAGTTGCAGAGAGCGGGAGCTACTCTTCGTTGTGGTGCGCGGGCTTCTCATTGCGGTGCTTCTCTTATTGCGGAGCACGGGCTCTAGGTGCGTGGGCTTCAGTAGTTGTGGCACTTGGGCTCAATAATTGTGGCTCGTGGGCTCTAGAGTGCAGGCTCAGTAGTTGTGGTGCACGGGCTTAGTGGCTCCATGGCATGTGGGATCTTCCCGGACCAGGGCTCAAACCCGTGTCCCCTGCATTGGCAGGCAGATTCTTAACCACTGCGCCACCAGGGAAATCCTTGCTCAACAAACATTTTGACAAAGGGGGAAAACCTTTCAGGTTAATTTTTAAGAGATTATCCAGACTGTCTTGAGTAATATGATCTTCTGAAACTAGTGTGGCAGAGATAAATGGCTTTATGTACACTCAGCACCTTCATCTTTATTATGTCTCCATGAGCGGGTATTGGGCACAGAGGATACAAAGAAGAATGAGGCACCATTAGGAATTTCATCTAGGAGAGGGTGTCAGTCTGGGAAGATACCCAGTGACCCAAGGAGCATACTTCCAGCTCTGCCTCAGGCTAGACCCCTGGCCCTCAGACAGAGATATCTGCCCAGGGAAGATGCCTAGATAGAGATGGGGATCTCTGGCCTTTGAGCTGGATACCTTCTGTGTGCCTCTCTAGGCCCACTCTCCATCCCCCACAATCTGCTGGTGATTACAGAGGCTGACTTTATGGGCTGCCCCGCTCAGCAACTTTGCCCAGATTAGTATAACAAATATCTATTTCTGTCTCACGTGACACGAGGGCTGAGAGTTGTTGGCACATCTCTGCCTCTGTGGCTCAGCTGTGTGTGTGGGGACACTACAGGTCTGTGCCACATGTCTGTCTTAAAATCCAGGGTCCTTAGCCAAAGGATCAGTCACTCTTGGGACATACAGGAGAGCGAGGTCAGGGCTTGTAGTTCCTGAGCTCCCTCCTTACCAAGTCTCTGCATGTTGATGGTTTCCCTGTGCTGAACCCTCAGCTGCCACCTGACGGTCCGTTCCTAGAACTACACTTTCTGGGCCCAGCCCTCTCCTCCTTCATGACCCTTCTAGCACAAAAAGCAGCACCATGCTCGGTTCCCCGTCATACTGTGCTTGTAACTTTTGTAACTGATTCTTTCATTAGCCCTGCTTGGGTTCCCTGTTTGGAGTGCCATTGTTTTCCTGCTAGGACCTCTCTGACAGAGCTTTGTTACAATAATTAAAAACTGTACTGATGGGACTTCCCTGGTGGTGCAGTGGTGCCAACGCAGAAGACATGGGTTCAATCCCTGGTCCAGGAAGATCCCACATGCCATGGAACAACTAAGCCCGTGCACCACAACTCCTGAGCCTGTGCTCTAGAGCCCGTGAGCCACAACTACTGAGCCCGTGTGCCACAACTACTGAAGCCCGTGTGCCTAGAGCCCATGCTCCACAACAAGAGAAGCCACTGCAATAAGAAGCTCATGCACTGCAACAAAGAGTAGCCCCCGCTCGCCACAACTAGAGAAAGCCCGTGCACAGCCAAAAATAAAATAAATTAATTAATTAATTAATTTTTAAAAACCTGCACTGATGGAGCTGTCCTCAGCAGGTAGATCAGGGCACAGGAGAGGTGTAGGTGCCCTGGGACAGCAGAAATTAAATCCCAAGCCAGAAGAAGTCCATCTGGCCAGCAGCCACACTGCAGCCTGTGGAGCCTGTTTTTCCCTTCTCTCTGGCTCCACTCCAGGAGCATAAGAAAAAGCTTGGCCTTTGAGAGCAGTAGTTCACAACCATGGGGTCTGGACATTGGTAAAGTTCAGAAGCATCTAGGTGGGTCCAATGTTCAGCCTAGTTTTCTGGAGAATGACTGGCAGGTAGTTTCCTGGGAGATGTAGGGATGAAAGAGGTGAAGGCACTAGTGTGCAAAGTAGTCTCTCTGTGGAACATCAGAGCCCTCAACCACTTCAGAGCCCTCAAACCATGTGTGAAGGGCATGTGGTGATTGGGACCTGGCATCTCTGAAGCACATCAGGCTAGAGTCTCATGCCAGCCCTGTTTGCTCTATAGAGACCCCTTCCTGCAGTTCTCTTGCTATCTGCTGCCCCAGCCCATGTTAGTCTGACAACCTAAGCTACTGGATTTGCCTTCACTCCCTCCCTTAGTTCACAGTTGCTCTCCTCCTTCCTACCCATCTTTCTTTTTTTTTTTTTTCATTTAACCAGAGTCTGGTTTTTTTTTCTTATTTGAGGTATAGTTGATGTATAATATTGTATAATTTTCAGGTGTACACCACAGTGATTCACAGTTTTTAAAGGTAATACTCCATTTATAGTCAAAATATTGGCTATATTCACTGTGCTGTACAGTATACAATTGGCTATATTCCCTGTGTTGTAGCTTATTTATTTTATACATAATAGTTTGTACCTCTTAATTCCCTACCTCTACCTTGCCCCTCCCCACTTTCCTCTCCCCACTGGTAACCACTATTTTGTTCTCTATATCTGTGAGTCTGTTTCTTTTTTAAAAAAATTTTATTGGAATATAGCTGTTTTAAAATGTCATGTTGATTTCTGCTGTACAGCAAAGTGATTCAGCTATACATATATATATTCTTTTTCATTAGTTTATTGGATATTGAATATAATTTCCCTGTGCTATACAGTAGGACCTTATTTTTTATCCATCTGGCATACAATAGTTTGCATCTGCTAATCCCAAACTCCCAATGCTTCTCTCCCCTACCCCTCTCCCCTTGACAACCGCAAGTCTGTTCTCTATATCTGTGAGTCTGTTTCATAGAGATGTTCATTTGTGTCATATTTTAGGCTACACATATAAGTGATATATATGATATTTGTTTTTCTCTTTATAACTTATGTCACTTAGTATGATAATCTCTAGTCCATCCATGTTGCTGCAAATGACATTATTTCATTCTTTTTTATGGCTGAGTAATATTCCATTGTGTGTGTGTGTAATAATAATATAATATATATATACACACACACATATATATACACCACATCTTTTTTTAATAAATTTATTTATTTATTATTTATTTTTGGCTGTGTTGGGTTTTTGTTGCTGCACATGGGCTTTCTCTAGTTGCGGCGAGTGGGGGCTACTCTTCCTTGCAGTATGCAGGCTTCTCATTGTGGTGGCTTCTCTTTGTTGCAGAGCATGGGCTGTAGGCCTGTGGGCTTCAGTAGTTGTGGCACGCAGGCTCAGTAGTTGTGGCTTTTGGGCTCTAGAGCACAAGCTTAGTAGTTGTGACTTACAGGCTTAGTTGTTCCATGGCATGTGGGATCTTCCTGGATCAGGGCTCAAACCCGTGTCCCCTTCATTGGCAGGCAGATTCTTAAACATTGCGCCACCAGGGAAGTCCCACCATATCTTCCTTAACCATTTATCTGTTGATAGACATTTAGGTTGTTTCCATGTCTTGGCTATTGTAAATAGTGCTGCTATGAACATTGGGTGCATGTATCTTTTCAAATTAAAGTTTTCTCCAGATATATGCCTAGGAGAGGGATTGCTGGATCATATGACAACTTTATTTTTAGTTTTTTGAGGAACCTCCATAGTGTTTTCCATAGTGGCTGCACAAATTTACACTCCTACCAATAGTGTAAGAGGGTTCCCTTTTCTCCACACCCTTACCAACATTTATTACTTGTAGACTTTTTAATATTGGCCATTCTGACCAGTGTGAGGTGGTACCTCATAGTTTTGATTTGCATTTCTCTAATAATTAGCGATGATGAGCATCTTTTCACATGCCTATTGGCCATCTGTATGTCTTCTTTGGAGAAATGTCTATTTAGGTCTTCTGCCCATTTTTCGAGTGGGTTGTTTCTTTTTTTGTTATTGAATTGTATGAGCTGTTTGTATATTTTGGAAATTAAGCCCTTGTCAGTCACACCATTTGGAAATATTTTCTCCCAGTCCATATGTTATCTTTTCATTTTGTTTATGGTTTCTTTTGCAGTGCAAAAGCTTATAAGCTTGATTAGGTCCTCTTTGTTTATTTTTGCTTATATTTCTATTGCCTTGGGAGACTAACCTACGAAAACATTGGTACAATTTATTGTCAGAGAATGTTACCTTCTCTTCTAGGAGTTTTATGGTGTCTTGTCTTATATTTAAGTCTTTAAGTCATTTTGAGTTTATTTTTGTGTATGGTGTGAGGGTATGTTCTAACTTCACTGATTTGCATGTTGCTGTCCAACTTTCCCAATGCCTCTTGCTGAAGAGACTGTCTTTTCCCCATTGTATATTCTTGCCTCATTTGTCAAAGATTAATTGACCATAGGTGTCTGGGTTTATTTCTAGGCTCTCTCTTCTTTTCCATTGATCCACATGTCTTTTTGTGCCAATACTATGCTGTTTTGATGACTATAGCTTTGTAGTATTGTCTGAAGTCTGAGAGGGTTATGCCTCCTCAGAATTGGTTTGGCAATTCTGGATCTTTTATGGTTCCATATAAATTTTAGGATTATTCTAGTTCTGTGAAAAAATGGCATAGGTAATTTGATAGGGGTCACAATACATCTGTAGATTGCTTTGGGTAGTATGGCCATTTTAACAATATTCATTCTTCCAATCCAAGAGCATAAGATATCTTTCCATTTCTTTGAATCATCTTCAATTTCCTTTATTAAAGCTTTGTAGTTCTTAGCATAAATGTCTTTCACCTCCTTGATGAGGTTTATTACTAAGTATTTTATTGTTTTTTTATTCAATTTTAAAAGGACTTGTTTGTTTACATTCCTTTTCTGGTATTTCATTGTTGCTGTAAAGAAATGCAATCGATTTCTTTATGTTAATCTTGTATCCTGCTACCTTGCTGAATTCATTTATCAGTTCTAGTAGTTTTTGTGTGAAATCTTTAGGGTTTTCTATACACTGTATCATGTCATCTACATATAATGACAATTTTACCTCTTCCCTACCAATCTGAATATGTTTTATTTCTTTTTCTTGTCTGATTGCTGTGTCTAGGACTTCCAAAGTATGTTGAATAGAAGTGATGAGAGTGGGCGTACTTGTCTTGTTCCAAATTTTAGTGGGAAGGCTTTCAGCGTTTCACCATTGAGTATTATATTGGCTGTAGGTTTGTCATAAATAGCTTTTATTATGTTGAGATATGTTCTTTTTTTATCCACTTTCATAAGGATTTTTACCACAAATGGATGTTGAATTTTATCAGATGCTTTTTCTGCATCTATTGATATGATCATGTGGCTTTTGTCTTTTCTTTTGTAAATGTGGTGTATCACATTGCTTGATTTGCATATGTTGAACCATCCTTCTGACTGACCATGGGATGAATCTAACTTGGTCATTGTGTATGACCTTTTTTATATATTATTGGATTCGGTTTGCTAATATTTTGTTCAGAATTTTTGCAATATTTATCAAAGATATTGATCTATATATTTTTTTTCTGATAGTGTCTTTGGTTTTGGTATCAGGGTGATGGTGGCTTCATAGAATGTCTTTGGAAGTGTTCCTTCTTCTTCAGTCTTTTAGAAGAGTTTGAGAAGGATCAGTATAAGTTCTTCTTTGTATGTTTGGTAGAATTTGCCTGTGAAGCCATTTGGTCCTGGTCTTTTGTTTGTAGGAATTTTTTTTTTTTTTTTTTTTTTTTTTTACAGATTCTATTTCACTTCTAGGGATTGGTCTGCTCAAGTTATCTATTTCTTCTTCATTCAGTTTTGGTGGGCTATATGTTTCTAGAAAATTGTCCATTTCTTCTAAGTAGGTTGTTGGATATGTTGACATATAATTGTTCATAGTATTCTCATACAGTTTTTTGTATTTCTGCTGCATCAGCTGTGATTTCTCCTCTTTCATTTCTTATTTTGTTTATTTGGGTCTTCTCTCTTTTCTTCTTAGTGAGCCTGGCCAGAGGTTTGTCAATTTGGTTTACCCTTTCAAAGAACCAACTCTTGATTTTATTGACTTTTGTCTATTGTTTTTAACCTCTTATTTATTTCCTCTCTGGTTTTTATTATTTCCTTCCTTCTGCTGACTTTAGGGGTTTTTTTGTTTTTCTTTTCCTGATTCTTTTAGGTAGTGGGTTAGGTTGTTTATTTGAGATTTTTCTTGTTTTCTGAAGAAGCCCTCTATGACTATGAGCTTCCCTCTAAGAACTGCTTTTGCTGCATCCCACAGACTTTTTATGGTTGTCTTTTCACTTTCATTTGCCTCAAGGTATTTTTAAATTTCTTCTCTGATTCCATCATTGACCCAATTGGTTTTTTAGTAGCGTGTTGTTTGGCCGGCATGTAATCATTTTTTTCTTATTTCTTTTACTGTGTTTGCTTTCTAGTTTTATGATGTTGTAGTCAGAAAAGAGGCTTGAAATTATTTCTATACTCTTAAATCTGTCAAGCCTTGTTTTGTGCTCTAGTATGGGGTCTATCCTAGAGAATGTTCCATGTGCACTTGAAAAGAATGTGTATTCTGTTTTTGGGGATGTAATGTCTTGAAATTATCAATTAAGTCTAATGGTTCTATTGTATCATTTAGGATCTCTGTTGCCTTATTGCTTTTCCATCTCAAAGCTCTGCTTCTTCACTTTACTTATATTTCTCTTATTCTATGAGTTTAGGAGAAACAGTTTTCTACTGTGGTCTTGGAGGGCTATTTTTATGTGGGAGTGTCCCTGCATAGCCTGCATGGGTTTAATATTTTTTGTGCAAGGGCTGTTTTTAGTGTGGATGCCTGCTGGCTCTTTCCTCACTGTGTGCTGGCTGTTATCCCCTTGATAGGGGGCATGACTGGTGTTCTGGTGACTAGAGCCTGCACTGGATATTGAGTGGGGCCTCTTCTTTGCTCTGTGTTTGTCACTGCCCTGTCAGGGGCAAGGTCTGTGCCCTGGTTGTTGGAATAGAAGCCCCCAGATCTGTTTCTGCGCTGTAGTGTGAGGTAGGCAGGACTGGAGCACCCCAGCTGGGAGAGAAGCCACTGAGTATTCCTTCATCAGAGCTGTCCACCAGGGAGTGTGCTCTGTGGTGTCATCTGTTTGGGCTCACAAAATACACTGTTGTTGGCACTTCCCTCAACCTCGCCTCCACTGTGGGAATGCAGGCAATTAGCTCTAGTGACCCTTAGTCACTGTGTTCACAAAACCACCAGCACAGATCCTTAGGCGCCAGTCTACTGAAGTCAGGTACCAGGACTATAGTAGTCATACACCTGGACCCACTGTGGGAGCTATGGAAGCAGCCCAGATCCCGGACCTACCTCTGCATGCACATGCCCACAAAGCCCACAGCTGCTAAGGCTGGACCCATCCCAGCCATGGTAGCACCCATTGTCCTACTCCCAGAGCTCATAAAATTGGAGCGGAGAAAGCGCCCGCTATGGCAGGCCCCATACCTCCCTTCGCATATCCCTTAGCAATGGTGCTTTGCTTCTATGGCAGGCCTGGGCTTCTTCCACGTAAACCCCCCAGTTGTGGCCTGCACCACTCTCCAGCCCCTTCTGGCTGTCTCCATGCAGCCGACCCCAGTCCTCTCCCTGGTCTGTCCTCTGAAACTGGAGTTTCAGCACCCAGCCCCCACATATACCAGCAGGCGTGCATCTTGGACAGGGGATTGCAGCGAGGTAGTGCAGGTCCTATGTGCCAGTCTCTCTCTGTTCTGCTTGCTGCCAACCAGCTGCTGCACTCTCCTCTGAGCCTCTGAAGCTCCCTTCCTGTCCAGGCTGATCTCCCCACCTCTGCAGGGGGCTCCCAGGGTACGGGAACATTTCCTCTTTCACAGCTCCCTCCCAGGGTACAGGTCCTGTCCCAATTTCTTTTTTTCTTTCATCCTACCTGGTTATGTGATCTTTCTTGCACTTCTGCATATCTGATATCTTTTACTAGCATTCAGTAGGGTATTCTGTGAAAATTTTTCCACATGTATTTTTGAAGTATTTGTGGGAGGAGGTGAGTTCCACGTCCTTCTATTCCACCATCTTGATTCCTCCCTGTTTCTTTTTTGTTATATTCACTAGTTTGTTGTATTTTTTAGATTCCACATATAAGTGTTATCATACAGTATTTGTCTTTGTCTGTCTGACTTATTTCACTTAGCATAATATTCTCCAAGTCCACCCATGTTGTTGCAAATGGCAAAATTTCATTTTTTTTATGGCTGAGTAATATTCTACTGTGTGTGTGTGTGTGTGTGTGTGTGTGTGTGTGTGTATACCGCATCTTCTTTACCCATACATCTGTTGATGGGCATTTAGGTTGCTTCCATATGTTGGCAATTGTAGATAATGTGCTATGAACATTGGGGCATGTATCTTTTCGAATTACTGTTTTCATTATTTTTTCGGATAGATACCCAAGAGTGAAATTTCTGGGTCATATGGTAGTTCTACTTTTAGTTTTTTGAGAAAGCTCCATACTGTTTTCCACAGTGGCTGCACCAATTTACATTTCCACCAACAGTGTATGAGGATTCCCTTTTCTCCACATCCTCACCAATGTTGGTTATTTGTGGGGGTTTTTGATGCTGACAGGTGTGATGTGATATCTCTTTGTGGTTTTAATTTGCTTTTCTCTGATGATTAATAATCATTAGCATATTTTCACGTGCCTGTTGGCCATCTGTATGTCTTCTTTGGAAAAATGTCTATTCAGGTCTTCTGCCCATTTTTTAATCAGGTTGTTTGTTTTTTTGATGTTGAGTTGTATAAGCTGTTCATGTATTTTGGATATTAACCCCTTATTGGTCATATCATTTGAAAATATTTTCTCCCATTCAGTAGTTTGTATTTTTATTTTGGCAATGGCTTCCTTTGCTGGGCAAAAGCTTTTAAATTTAATTAGGTCCCATTTGTTATTTTTGCTTTTATTTCCTTTGCTTAGGAGATGGAGCCAAAAGAGTATTGCTACAATTTATGTTAAAGAGGGTTCCACTTATATTTTTTTCTAGGAGTTTTATGGTTTCTGGTTTTACCCATCTTTCTTTTACATAGTAACTGGCCCCTTTGGCTGGTCTCAAGAACTTTCTGTTAATGATGCTAAGGTTATGTCCAATGGACCATGTCTGGTACCTTGCCTTCCCCCCACTCCCTCCTCCCTGGGTCTAGTTTTGGGGTACTGGACCCCTGGTTAGTGTGATTTGCTAGTTAAAAGATCCAAAGTGATTGGCCAGTGTTACAGATTGGGAAATTGGTGAAAGGGGCAAGATTGAGTGGTTGACTCTAAGAGGATAACTATTGTCTCCTGTACCCTTAACATGAGGATTATATGTAGTTGACCTTCATATAATAACAGTAACACTTTTCTGTAAATCTAAAACTTTTAAAAATAATGTTTTTTAACAACAACAACTACACCACAACTAATAATATTGAGTCCCACTTAGTTGAGCTCACCAGGTACTTACTATAGCCAAATTCGTCAGCTGATGAATATATGTTAAAATTAGGAATGAGAAAAGTTGCAGATATGTATTAACATAAAACACTAATAAATATTAAGAAAGCTAAGCCTTTGTGATTCATACCTATAGAATTCCTCTCCAGCCATTTTCTGGCAAAGAATCTTGAGCCCTGAGTGGCACACTCCAGGGATGCTTCTAAAAGAAGGAAACCATGGATCCCACCAGATAGCTTAGCACCTACTACAATAGAAGTTCCCAAAGAAAGGACTCCCTTTCCATACATGGTAAGCTGTTCTAAACCTGGCCAAGAAAAAACTAACTATCCAGTTCTTGGAAATAAGGAAATTTGCAGGCTTTTTGTAAATCATGACCTACGTTGGTGTAAGACTCACTCATGAATCAGGTTTTAATCACCAGTGAATAAAACTTTCTGTACTAGGAAAAATCTCATGTGGTCATGAGTGGGGACAGCCTGAGTGAGACATGCCTCTGCATGGGTGCATAGAATGAGCAAACAATCATAATGGGCAAGAGTAGAGTGGATCCCATGGTGAGGATAAAGTTGTGCAAAGCAACTTACCCAACAACAGGATATCTGGAAGAAAGGGACCACTGGCTATTGCAGAAGCTGTGCCCAAAGCCTGACTCCAGACTCTTGTATCTTCTCTCCCCTCATTTCTCACCATGCTCAGTCCAGCAACATTTCTAGGAAGAGCCCTACTTTGATGTAGCTTTGCATCTGTCTTCCCCCTTGGCTTATCTTAGAACATGCACTTTCTTTAATATGAGCCAGCATAGAGTGTTTTCCTAGATGATTGGTCAATTGGAGTGGCTCCACTTTTATATGTTTATATATCTAAGTTTGTTTAAGATTTTGTTTGAGAAAATGTTTCTGCCATGAAAGAAGTTTGAAAGCTGCTAAGCTAAATTAAGCCTGTCAAATGCATGGAGAGTAAAATTTCTGTCCTGCTGAGAAGTAATCTGAAATGTTGGATCCAACTATAGAAGAGATGAGGCATCTGCCTCCAAGTTCCTGCTACCTCTGAATTAGTAACTGAGATAGTTACCAGCAGAAGGTAAAGTCAAAAGGAGGGTAGCCATGAAGTGGTGAGAGTCAGGGTCTTGAGGTGAAGTAGTAACATGAGGAGTCATGGCCAGCCAAACAGCTTGCCAGTGAACCTGTCTTGTTTCATCTACTTTTCACCCAGCCAGCCCCACCACCCTACTGTATTGTTTAAAGCAAATCTCAGACATTATCTCAATTCATCTGTCAATACTTCATTATGCTTCTATAAAAGGTGAGGACTCTTTTTTCCTCCCTAGGTTTATTGAGTATAACTGACATATAATATTGTGTAAGTTTAAGATGTACATTGGATTATTTGATACATATATATTGTGAAAAGATCACCACCATAAAGTTCGTTAACACGTCCATCACCTCATATAATTACCTTTTTTTTTTTTCTTGGTGGTCGTGGTAGTGGTGAGAGCATTTAAGGTCTACTCTCTTGGCAACTTTAAAGAATATAATAAAACATTGTTAACTATAGTCACCGTGCTCTACCTTAGATCCCCAGAACTTATTCATCTTGTAACTGGAAGTTTATACCCTTGGATCAATATCTCCACATTCCCCCCTGCACCCCAGCCCTTGGCAACCACCATTCTACCCTGTTTCTATGAGTTCAACTTTTTTAGAGTCCACGTATATGTGATATCATATGGTATTTGTCTTTCTCTGAAGGACTCTTTTCTAAAACATAAAAGCACAATTCACATCTAAAAAATATTAATTCTTTAATATTATAAAATATCCAGTCATAGTTCAGATGTCCTGGTCTGTCTCAGAATTTTTTAACCTTTAGTTTGTTCACATCAGGATCCAAACATTTCTCATTATATCTCTTAAGTCTCTCTGGTTTTCTGCAGTTCACCTTCTCCTCTTTTTTCCCTTGCTATTTGTTTGTTAAAGCAACCAGATTAGAATATTTTGTTACTTATTTTTTTAATTAATTAATTAATTTTTGGCTGCATTGGTTCTTCGTTGCTGCGTGCAAGCTTTCTCTACTTGTGCCTAGTGGGGACTGCTCTTTGTTGTGGTGCTCGGGCTTCTCATCGCAGTGGCGTCTCTTGTTGCAGAGTATGGGCTCTAGGCACACTGGCTTCAGTAGTTGTGGCATGCGGGCTCAGTAGTTGTGGCTTGCAGGCTCTAGAGCTCAGGCTCCGTAGTTGTGGCACACAGGCTTAGTTGTTCTGTGGCATGTACGATCTTCCCAGACCAGGGCTCAAACCTGTGTCCCCTGCAGTGGCAGGTGTATTCTTAACCACTGTGCCACCAGGGAAGTCCCTAGAAAATTTTAAAGTTTTCAACACAGCAAAAGAACATTCTGCCTATTTGAATCACTGTCTTCAGTCAGAAATGAATCAAAAGTTGCTAGTGGTTGTGGACATCATGTGAAAACCATACCAGTTTGATTAAACGCTTCTCGTATGCCAGACACAAGCAATCTGAAGTAAACCGTGTTTGGTCAGAATTATTTTAATTGAAGATATACATGGAAGCATCTAGTAATAAATGTGTTCTTAAATATCTACAGTTTTTTTACATTCTACACATAGAAAAATCTTTTTTTAAATGGACTTTAAAAACCAACAAGGACCTACTGTATAGCACAGGGAACTCTGTTCTATATTATGTAATAACCTAAATGGGAAAAGAATTTGAAAAAGAATAGATACATATACATGTATAACTGAATCACTTTGCTGTACACCTGAAACTACCACAACATTGTTAATCAACTATACTCCAATATAAAGTAAAAAGTTAAAAAAATTCTTTATGTAAAAAAAATTTATTGAAGTGTAGTTGATTTACAATGTTGTGTTAGTTTCTGCTGTACAGCAAAGTGACAGTTTTATATATATATATTCTTTTTCCATTATGGTTTATCACAGGATATTGAATATAGTTCCCTGTGCTGTACAGTAGGACTTTGTTGTTTATTTAGCCTATATATAATATATAGTTTGCATCTGCTAATCCCAAGCTCTTAATCCTTCCCTCCCCCAACCCCCCT
Organism: Lagenorhynchus albirostris; assembly: GCF_949774975.1. NCBI lineage: Eukaryota > Metazoa > Chordata > Mammalia > Artiodactyla > Delphinidae > Lagenorhynchus > Lagenorhynchus albirostris. Next base: position 56,335,543 of record NC_083101.1, on the reverse strand, counting down.
TCCCCTTGGCAACCAGAAGTCTGTTCTCTATGTCTGTGGGTCTGTTTCTGTTTCATAGGTATGTTCATTTGTGTCATATTTTAGACTCCACATGTAAGTGATATAATATGGTATTTGTCTTTCTCTTTCTGACTTACTTCACTTAGTATGATAATCTCATGTTGCTGCAAATGGCATTATTTCATTCTTTTTAATGGCTGAGTAATATTCCTGTGTGTGTGTGTGTGTGTGTGTGTGTGTGTGTGTGTGTGTGTGTGTACCACATCTTCTTTATTCATTCATCTGTCAATGGGCATTAGATTGTTTCCATGTCTTGGCTATTGTAAATAGTGCAGCTATGAACATAGGGGTGCATGTGCCTTTTCAAATAATAGTTTTGTCTGTATATATGCCCAGGAGTGGGATTGCTAGATCATATGGAAACTCTATTTTTAGTTTTTTGAGGAACTTCCATACTGTTTTCCATAGTGGATGCACCAATTTACATTCCCACCAACAGTGTAAGAGGGTTCCCTTTTCTCCACAACTCCCTCCAGCATTACTATTTGTAGACTTTTTAAAATTAATTTTTATTAGAGTATAGTTGCTTTACAATGTTTTGTTGGTATCTACTGTACAGCAAAATGAATCATCTATAAATATACATATATCCCCTCTTTTTTAGATTTCCTTCCCATTTAGGTCATCAGAGTGCATTCAGTAGAGATCCCTGTGCTATGCAGTATGTTCTCATTAGTTATTTATATTATACATAGTATCAATAGTGTATATGTGTCAATCCCCATATCCCAATTCCTCCCACCACCCCCCTTTCCCCCTTGGTATCCATACATTTGTTCTCTATGTCTGTGTCTCTTTTCTGCTTTGCAAATAAGATCATCTATACCAGTTTTCTAGATTCCACATATATGCATTAATAGACGATATTTGTTTTTCTCTTTTTGACTTATTCACTCTATGACACTCTGTAGGTCCATCCACAACTCTACAAATGACCCAATTTTGTTCCTTTTTATGGCTGAGTAATATTCCATTGTATATGTGTACCACACCTTCTTTATCCATTTCTCTGTTGATGGACATTTAGGTTACTTCCATGTCCTGGCTATTGTAAATAGTGCTGCTATGAACATTGGAGTGCATGTGTTTGTTTGTTTTTTTTTAACATCCTTATTGGAGTATAATTGCTTTACAATTGTGTGTTAGTTTCTGCTTTATAACAAAGTGAATCAGTTATACATATACATATGTTCCCATGTCTCTTCCCTCTTGGGTCTCCCTCCCTCCCACCCTCCCTATCCCACCCCTCTAGGTGGTCACAAACCACCGAGCTGATCTCCCTGTGCTATGCGGCTGCTTCCCACTAGCTATCTATTTTACATTTGGTAGTGTATATATGTCCATGCCACTCTCTCACTTTGTCACAGCTTACCCTTCCCCCTCCCCATAGCCTCAAGTCCATTCTCTAGTAGGTCTGTGTCTTTATTCCCGTTTTACCCCAGGTTCTTCATGACTTTTTTTTTCTTTTCTTTTCTTAGATTCCATATATATGTGTTAGCATACAGTATTTGTTTTTCTCTTTCTGACTTACTTCACTCTGTATGACAGACTCTACATCCATCCACCTCACTACAAATAACTCAATTTAGTTTCTTTTTATGGCTGAGTAATATTCCATTGTATATATGTGCCACATCTTCTTTATCCAGTCATCTGTGGATGGACACTTAGGTTGCTTCCATGTCCTGGCTATTGTAAATAGAGCTGCAATGAACATTTTGGTACATGACTCTTTTTGAATTATGGTTTTCTCAGGGTATATGCCCAGTAGTGGGATTGCTGGGTCATATGGTAGTTCTATTTATAGTTTTTTAAGGAACCTCCATACTGTTTTCCATAGTGGCTGTATCAATTTACATTCTCGCTAACAATGCATAAGGGTTCCCTTTTCTCCACACCCTCTCCAGCACTTATTGTTTGTAGATTTTTTGATGATGGCCATTCTGACTGGTGTGAGATGATACCTCATTGTAGTTTTGATTTGCTTTTCTCTAGTAATTAGCAGTGATAAGCATCTTTTCATGTGCCTATTGACCTTCTGCACACAGAAAAACCTTTAATACTATCAGTCCACTTATTCAATAATTCCTTCAACCACTTGACAATATGTAGTCATGGATTAGATTCTTTATTTATTGTAATATTCGTATGTGATCAGAAAATACTTGGTCAGAAGAGGACAGTGTCATGTGGACATCCAGGTGTGTGATTTGGGTAACAGGATGGATGGTGGAGCCTGCCCAAAATTAGGGAACCCAGGAGGAAGAGTTGGAGTCAGGCAGAGTTGGAGAAGAGATGATAAGTTGGCTTCTGAAGAAACAAGAAGTAACTGTTTCTGACTCTGTTCCTGCCCTTTCTCTGCCAGTGCTGTTGAATCCAAGTTTTCTGAGAACCATGGTGCTTCCTCCCTAAAGAAGGAGTTACAGCTTCCCTGGTGGCGCAGTGGTTGAGAGTCCGCCTGCCGATGCAGGGGACACGGGTTCGTGCCCCAGTCTGGGAAGATCCCACATGCCATGGAGCGGCTGGGCCCGTGAGCCATGGCCGCTGAGCCTGAGCATCCGGAGCCTGTGCTCCGCAACAGGAGAGGCCACAACAGTGAGAGGCCCGCGTACTGCAAAAAAAAAAAAAAAAAAAAAAAAAAAAAGAAGGAGCTAGCTCACTGCAGATGAGCCAGTTCTTCTACCAGCCCTTGGGAAGAATGACCTCTACATGGTTTAGCCATCAAGCAACCACCCAGTCAATCGAAGTTTGGGGCTACTCCTAGGGAGGAATCACCAGGAAGAAAGTGGATAGCAGAAGAGAGATGACCTTGTAAGCACTCTCCTCTGATGTGGCCCCAGGATCTGAGAAGGAACCCAAATATTTCAATTCCATCTGACATTAGATAGAGGCCCTGCCCTTTCCCCATATCTCCTTCCCTACTACTTCTAGACCCTAAACCCAGAGCAGTCTTAGTCTCCCCTTATTTGATGGAGAGTCTTAAACTCAGTGTATGGGGCCTGACCATGCTCAAAGTCTGCTTCATTTCTTCTACCAGGTAGTTTCAACATTTTCCTTATCCAAATTATACTTTTGAAAAATTTGAAGCTACCATATTAGCCCCAAAATAAAAAATGTGTAAGTAAAATATATGTAAAATATAGAACAATCTGTTATGAGGCTTTGAAATTAATGGTATTATACATGGGATAAGTCAAAGTAACTGGGTTAAGTGGAAAAGTAAGGACACAAAAATATATGCAACCTGAGTTATAGCTATGAGAAAATGTATCTGTAGAAAAGGAAAAAAGGAGCATGTTCTTTTGCTGGCATTCTTTCTTACCCTCTTGCTTCCACTTTCTGATAAAGCCAGCTGGTATGCTGTGACAAGCTCTATAGAAAGGCCCATGTGGAAAGGAGTTTTTGTTATAGTAATCATGTGAAGTAGAATTTATCAGATTCCTGAGTTTGTAAGCGTAAACCTATAGAAAGCCTACAAGCAACCTGAAAGAAACTTGATGGGAGTTTCTTAAAATTTTCCTGCAGAAATACAGGGGGAAATGTATTATAGAGTTATTTCAGGAAAATTAATCAAAAAAATATGTTTTCTGGGAAAAAAGTAAAAATGAAGAGAAAAATAGCAGCAATTTTACTAGGTGTGTGTGGGATTATGGATGGATATTTTTCCTTTAAAAATTGCTTTAATATCATCATAATTGAAAAATAGAAACAAAATAAAAACTAGTGTGTTGGAGTAAAAGAGAGAAAGCATGATCCTTAAATAATACTTGATGTAGGTGAACAAAAGGATAATACAAAAAGTGGAACATAAAAGAGTCATCCTTATTTATGAAGGAGGGAATGGTTAACTATGAAGCAATAGAATAGATGATTTCCAACTTATTTTAATATTTATTTTATTTACTTTTTAACTTTATCAGTTTTCTGATATTTTTAATAAACTGTGTGAAGTGTTTTAACCATTTAGCAAAGCAAAGATATGTATATTACCGTGTTACATTGATCAAACTACAAACGTTGTTTGGAAAAGAGCTCCAAGCTAATGAAATCTCAAAGAGATTTCATTGGCAATTATAATTCCAAAAACATTTTTACATATCTATTGTATTTCTTGGAAAACCACAGGAAGTAGCAGATTGACACATTCCCATGGAGTTTTTGAGCACTCTTGGAGGGGGATTTTTCTCTGTAGAGTCAGGTAGGTAGAGCTGGGCCCTAACTGGACATAGCCAGAAAAACAGCCAGTGGCTAGGTGCTGGGAAGACTCAGAGTTGACAGGAATAATTTAAGCACATGTCATAGAAGTTTATACATGAATAGAGAGCACACAGAGTCCAGGACAAGGCAGGAGCACCCTGTAAAACTGCCCAGAAGATGAATGCCAAAGAGAAATGATTTAATGGGGAATGACTGCAAATGAGTATGGGGTTTCTTTTCAGCGTGATGAAAATGTTCTGGAATAAGATAGTGAAGGTTGCATAACTCTGTGAATACACACACACCCAAAAACCCCACTGAATTGTATACTTTAAAAGGTAAGTTTTAGTATATACGCATTATACCTCAATAAAGCTGTTATTTAAAACAAGAGAGAGAGAAATGATTATTTGGGTGCCAAGTTTGGATAAAAACTCCCTTTTAAATTGAGGCAGCATCTTCAAAAGTACTCTATTGATTATTAAAAGTTAGACACAGTATCATCTTCCCAATGCCCAAACCTTCTCTCTACAAGACATCCCCACCCCACCATGTCACTATTAATGGATAATCCATGACTTCTAAGCTAATTTGCATCTCCCTATAGAGAACCAGCTTGTCTCAATTAGGTGGGCACAGCACTACATTTCTCTGGAGCTGAAATGATGAGATACCAATAAATTAGTTCAAATTTAAGAAGCGATACTGACATAAAAAATATTATTATAACTCATACCACACACAAAATTAAATATTAGGTTGGCTAGAAACTTCGTTGGGTTTTTCCGTAAGATGGCTCTAGTAGTGCTTAGTTGTCTTTAACTTCATTAAAAACAATTTTGTTAGATTATATTGTGACATCTGTCATATCAACATGCATTTTTATTATTAATGTTGTTTTTTTACGATACGTGGGCTTCTCACCGTTGTGGCCTCTCCCGTTGCGGAGCACAGGCTCCGGACGCGCAGGCTCAGCGGCCATGGCTCACGGGCCCAGCCGCTCAGCGGCATGTTGGATCCTCCCGGACCGGGGCACGAACCCGTGTCGCGTGCATCGGCAGGCGGACTCTCAACCACTGCGCCACCAGGGAAGCCCTCAACATGCATTAAAAAAAAAATCAAAATTGGTAAATTTTTCTGTAGCCATTTTAATATTGAAGATGGAAGGAAAAAAGCAACATTTTCGGCATATTTAAACTTTATTATTTCAAGAAAGGTAAAAACGCAACTGAAACACACAAAAAAGATTTGTCTGGTGCATGAAGATGCTGTGACTGATCAAACGTGTCAAAAGTGGTTTGTGCAGTTTCGTGCTGGAGATTTCTCACTGGACAATGCTCCAGGGTCAGATAGACCAATTGAAGTTGACAGCAATCAAATCGAGACATTAATTGAGAACAATCAACGTTATACCACACGGGAGATAGCGGACATGCTCAAAATATCCAAATCAAGCACTGAAAATCACTTACACCAGCTTGTTTATGTTAGTCGCTTTGGTGTTTGGCTCCCACACAAGTTAAGTGATTAAAAACCTTCTTGACCATATTTCTACATACAATTCTCTACTTAAAGGCAACGAACACATTCCATTTTTAAAACAAATTGTGACAGGAGGTGAAAATTGGATACCGTATAATAAGGAGGAATGGAAGAGATCATGGGGCAAGTGAAATGAACCACCACCAACCACACCGAAGGCTGGTCTTCATCCAAAGAAGGTGATGTTTATATGGTGGGATTGGAAGGGAGTCCTCTATTATGAGCTCCTTCCGGAAAACCAAATGATTAATTCCAAATACTGCTCCCAATTAGACCAACTGAAAGCAGCACTGGACGAAAACTGTCCGGAATTAGTCAACAGAAAATGCATAATCTTCCATCAGGACAACGCAAGACCGCATGTTTCTTTGATGACCAGGCAAAAACTGTTACAGCTTGTCTGGGAAGTTCTGATTCATCCGCCATATTCACTAGACATTGCACCTTTGGATTTCCATTTATTTCAGTCTTTACAAAATTCTCTTAATGGAAAAATTTTCAATTCCCTGGAAGACTGTAAAAGGCACCTGGAACAGTTCTTTGCTCAAAAAGATAAAACGTTTGGGGAAGATGGAATTATGAAGTTGCCTGGAAAATGGCAGAAGGTAGTGGAACAAAAGAGTGAATACGAGGCTTCCCTGGTGGCGCAGTGGTTGGGAGTCCGCCTGCTGGTGCGGGGGACATGGGTTCGTGCCCCGGTCCGGGAGGGTCCCACATGCCGCGGGGGGGCTGGGCCCGTGGGCCATGGCCGCTGGGCCTGTGCGTCCGGGGCCTGTGCTCCGTGGTGGAAGAAAAAAAAAAAGGGTGAATAAGTTGTTCAATAAAGTTCTTGGTAAAAATGAAAAATGTGTCCTTTATTATTACTTTAAAAACCAAGGAATTTTTTTGCCAACCCAATATTTCTTGGGTCTAGTAAAATACATAAATTTATTTAGATTTTATGCTTGAGAAAGTGTTTCAGCAGTTCTTTGGAGTTTTAGGGTCTCATGGAATTGCCATTTCGCCATCCTTTTTTTCAGAGAAAGCATGGCCTTTTTGGATACATTTTGGATGCACTTCTGTCTTTCCAGGATACATGCAAGTTTCAGTGTTACTAGATTAATTATCAGATTATTTTGATAATCACAGTCAACTATGACCACTGGTGTTTTCTTATCTCCAGGGAGGCTTCTTTACTCACTGCCTTCCTCTAATTTCATAGGGATCTGGTGACTACACTGTCAGGAAGCTAGTGACTATTTCTTAGGAGATGATAGATTTTAGTGCTTAATTTCAGGTCATTGTTTGGATAAGCTTCAGCCATTTTTAGTAGTTCTGACTCATGCTCCCAGTGGTCACAGTGATTGACCTGTTATGGTATTTCCCAAACTCAGGTATCATGTGACTCCCCTTCCTCCACTTCAAGGTCAGTCCAGTGTCACAGAAGCCTTGGTAAGTAGAGAAGACTAATGGAAGATCTCATAGGTGATGCTTTCCTGGTCCTTGCACTTGCGATTGACTTCTTTACCTCCATGGAAGTCTTCTCCAGTGAAGTCTTATACATAACAAGACTACTTAAATAGAGCAAGACTTTACACAGACATCAAAAATACTTTATACAGGTATCAAAAATACTAATTCTGAAGACTTTAGATAGAGAGATCTTGAAATAGAAATTTCTCAGCTGAATGGGAAAATGATCATGAAGAAAGAATTAAACAAGATCATTCACAATGTTAACAGACTCCTAAAAATGGACACAAATCTGGAAACAAAGAAGGTATGGGGAGTGGATATAGACCAGAGAGACATGGGTGAGAATTCTGGCTTCCCACTTATCTGGTTCTATGACTTTGAGGAAGTCATTAACCTCTCTATGCTTCAGTTCCCTTTTTCTGTGATTTGAGTATAATACCAGTTATCTTTGAAGATTAGACTAGTATCTGGCATTTAATAGGACTCAACAAATGGCAGATGGTAGTAACAGCAGTTTTTTTTTCTAGTTTTGAACTAAGAGTATTAATATTGACAGAAGCTTTTGTATGTAGAGATAAACAATCCTGTGTTTTAGACTGTAGAACAGCCGGATGTCTAGCTGGACACCTGCCATGGAAGAGTCTATAATAATGAATTATTTAAAAGATGTTTTAAGATTTTTACCAGAAGTTCATAATACAAAAAAATTGTTTTAAAGAAATAGTAGCATTATCTCTAGCTGGGGATTCATTGGCATTTTATAATGTTATTTGAAAAATAGAGCAAAACAACTTAAGGACTGCAATCCTCACCTGTAAGAACTAAAAAGAATTGTTTCTCTGAAAGCAATGCTAATTTCTTCCACTCAGGGGCAGCCTAATAATTTCTCCTTAGCCAGATGTTTTGAATATTGTACATCTGTTGGAACCTACAAAGATTTAAAGAGAGCTGTCAACATGTTGTGAACAATTAGTCCACTTCTTAGTCCATACCAGAAAAGTTTTTAAATTTAACTAAGGTTTTTGGTCTCTGATAGATATGATATCTGTTAAGACATAACTAGATATTTAAAAACACAAAACCTGAAAAGTGGTTTCCAGTATAATAATGCTTTTAATGAAGCAAAACTACTCCCAAAAAGAGTGAGAAAAAAATTTAATTCTAAATTGTGAAAGTGAAATTTGAAACCCAAAGAAATTTTATTTGTACAAAGTCTTTAGAATTCCAATGAAAAATTAGTGTCCTTAGAAAGATAAAAGCAGATGTGGCACTCAAAAAATAAGAACAGGATGTGGTTTAAAAACCTTAGAAAACCAGAAAGAACTCTTGAAAATGTAAAATAGGAAAGCCAAAATTTTAAAAATTCAATAAAAGGGTTATAAGATTCAGTTTATGAAAGAAAACAGAGGAAAAATGACTTTCAAGTTTCAGCTCTATCATGTATAGAGCTTAGAAGTTATCATTCCTGTCCCTACAAAAAGAAAAGCCTAGATAAACTGAAAATCAACAACTTTTCATGGACACATCAAAAAACTGAGGTCACAGGACAAACCACAACTCTGAAATCTGGAGAGACAAGTATATCCAGAGAGAAAAAGATGATATATGCTTACCTGAAGCAGAAGTTGCTGGAGCCATAAACTGGTAAAACACTTAACTGGTAATTTTGATGAATTTCTGGAGGCTATGTGGACTATTGGACTGGTGTGTAAGTGAGAAACTTTGGAGGCCACTACACTTTTGTGGCTTTTGCTTCCAGGAACCCCACCAGGTTCTCATAGTAAAGACGCAAGAAAGATTCTTTGTGGTTCTGGCAGGGAAAGATGAGGAATGACTGTTATAAAATATGCCCAGGATCTTCTCCATGACAAAGAACCACTCTCTAGGTGAAAGTACATTGTCAGAGCCTTATCACAGCTTGGAAAAGCATTCCTTCTATTTTATTCTCCTTTAGCTTTTCTGTCTCACCTAATATGGGGGGAAAAAGCATACTCAACAGGCATAAGGTCTTCAATAAAATAGATTTGTGAAGCTGAAACAAGGGAAGGAAGTAGAAGGTAGGATGGAAAAGCTATATCACTGAAGCAACACTTGTAAAGGTCACAGCCTGAAGACATAGACCCACTAAAAGACTGAGATGTAATCAGAAGATGGTAGAATGTTCCCCCTCCCCTATGCCACACAGATGGGGCTGCACAATAACAACTATGGACCACAGCTGAAACAGATGCAAGATACAGATTTTCTGAGGAGGAGTACTGAGAGAAGCCCAAAGTCAACAGGTGAGACAAAGACACTGCAGGAATTTGAAGTCTCTGGCACCAATATCTACAGGAAATATTTAAAACAGTTGAATTTCTAACCAGTTTAGTATTAATCCTCTAAAGACAAGAAAAGACACAGTCTAAAGAGATGCAATCAGCAGAACCAGATTCAGATGTGACATAGATATTGGAATTATCAGACAGGGAATTTAAATAACTATGATTATTGTTAAGTGCTATAATGGAAAAGATAGACTACATGCAAGAACAGATGGAGAATATAAGCAGAGAGGTAGAAACTCTAATAAAGAATCAAAAGGAAGTTGTAGAAATAAGAAACACAGTAACAGAAATGAAGAATGTCTTTGATGGACTCATCAGTAGTCACAACATGACTGAAAAAAAATCAGTGAGCCTCAATATATGTCAGTATAAACTTCCCAACCTGAAATGCAAAGAGAGAAAAAAAGAAAGACAAGAAAACCAGAACATAATATCCAAGAGATGTGGGACAATATCAAAAGGGGTACTAGGCATATAATTAGAGTACCAGTAGGAGAAGAAAGTGAGAAGAAACAGAAGAATATGTAAAATACTAATGATCAAGACTTTCCAAAATTAATGCCAGACAAGCCACAGATCCAAGGAGCTCAGAGAACACCAAGAAGGATAAATGAAACTAAACAACAACCCCAAACCCCCACATATATAACTGTGCATCATATTAAAACTATAAAAACTGGGCTTCCCTGGTGGTGCAGTGGTTAAGAATCTGCCTGCTAATGCAGGGGACACAAGTTTGAGCCCTTATCTGGGAAGATCCCACATGCCGTGGAGCAAATAAGCCTGTGTGCCACAAATACTGAGCCTACGCTCTAGAGCCAGTGAGCCACAGCTACTGAGCTCACATGGCACAACTACTGGAGCCCATGTGCCTAGAGCCCATGCTCTGCCACGGAGAAGCCACAGCAATGAGAAGCCCACGCACCACAACTAAAGAAAGCCCATGTGCAGCAACAAAGTCCCAAGGCAGCCAAAAATAAATAAATAAAAATTTTTTTAAACTACAAAAACCAAAAAGATAATTTGAAAATAATCTTTGCAAAAAAGAATACATTATCTCTAGAGCAACAAGGATAAGACTTAGAGCAGACTTCTTGTCAGAAACCATGCAAGCAAGAAGAAAGTGGAGTGAAATATTTAAAGTGTTGGGAAAAAACAAAAAAAAACCACCGACCTAGAATTCTATATCCAGTGAAATTACTCTCCAAAAGTAAGGGATTAAAAAAAGATTTTCTCAGATAAAATCAAAACAAAACAAAAAACCCATAACAACAGAGAATTAATCACCAGAATAAATATTAAAAGGAGTTGTGTAACTATCCCTCCCCTTCCCCCTTCCCCCTTGGTAACCATAAGTTCATTCTCTTAAGTCTGTGAGTCTGTTTCTGTTTTGTAAATAAGTTCATTTGTATCATTTGTTTTAGATTCCACATATAAGCAATATCATATGATATTTCTCTTTCTCTGACTTACTTCACTCAGTATGATGATCTCTAGGTCCAACCATATTGCTACAAATCGCATTATTTCATTCTTTTTAATGGCTGAGTAATATTCCATTGTATATATGAACCACAACTTCTTTATCCATTCCTCTGTCGATGGATAGTTAGGGAGTTTGGGATTGACATGTACACACTGCTGTATTTAAAATAAATAACCAGACGTCCCTGGTGGCACAGTGGTTAAGAATCCGCCTGCCAAGACATGGGACATGTGTTCAAGCCCTGGTCTGGGAGGATCCCACATGCCATGGAGCAACTGAGCCCATGAGCCACAACTACTGAGCCCATGTACCACAACTACTGCAACCCATGTGCCTAGAGCCTGTGCTCCGCAACAAAGAGAAGCCACCACAATAAGAAGCCCACACACCACAACAAAGAGTAGCCCCCACTCGCCGCAACTAGAGAAAGCTTGTGCACAGCAACAAAGACCCAATGCAGCCAAAAAAAATAAATAAATAAATTTTAAAATATAATTAAATAAATAAATAAGCAACAATGACCTACTGTATAAAAAAAATGAAGAGGGGACAAGAGAATGATATAGATGAGATGAGACTGGCCATGTGTTGATAATTCTTGAAGCTAATTGATGGATTCATGAGGATTTATTACACTACTCCTTCCACTTCTGTGTTTGAAATTTTCCATAATAAAGTCTAAAAAAATGAAATAAAATAAACTGTAGACATGCCAATCTCAAAGGAGCCCATACCACAAGCAATCAGTACTTCACATTCTTACTAATGGTGATTTTAGTGAAATAAAATCTAGCATATTGAATTAATATTGTTAATTTTTTAATTCTATTTTTATACTGTGTTTTGATTTTGAAATTGGTTTAGATTTTATAATGGTAAAAATGTAATGAGATTAAGAAATTTCTATGTAGTGTTAAGTTTGTACATATGTAAGCAATATTATAATAAAATTATTTTGACTCAAAAAAAAAAGCAGTTCTGTAGGCAGAAGAAAAATAATACAGCTCAGAAACCTGCCACATAAAAATAAGGAATAGAATCAGGGAATAAATAAAAGTGAAATAAAACTTTTATTTTTCTTAATCTTAATTAAGTAAATTTAAGATATAACTTTTTAAAGCAATAATAGTAACAAGGTAGTGGGTCATTATAGCATGTATATAAATGAAATGAATGACAGCAATATCACAAGGGATAAGAGGGAGGAATTAGAAGTACTCTGTTTTTTGTTTGTTTGTTTTTGTTTTTTTGCGGTACACGGGCCTCTCACTGTTGTGGCCTCTCCCGTTGCAGAGCACAGGCTCCAGATGCGCAGGCTCAGTGGCCATGGCTCACGGGCCCAGCCGCTCCACGGCATGTGGGATCTTCCCGGATCGGGGCACGAACCCATGTGCCCTGCATCGGCAAGCGGACTCTCAACCACTGCGCCACCAGGGAAGCCCAGAAGTACTCTGTTTTAAGGTATCTGCCCACGTGAAGTGACATAGTGTTATCTGAAAGTGTCTTAGACTAGTTAAAAATGTACGTTTTAAATTTCACTACAGTTTTTAAATAGAATAATTGATTGGTTAATAGAGGAGATAAAATGAAGTCATATAAAATATTCAATTAAAACAAGAGAAGGCAAAAAAGATAGGAGAAAAGAAGAAAAAAAAACAAATGCAATGAATAGAATACAGTTAAAAACATGGTAGATATTAATACAACTATATCAATAATCATTTTAAATGTAAATGTTCTAAATATGCCAATTAAAAGACAGATTATCAGAGTGAAAAAAAGACCTAACTTTATGTTGTTTACAAGAAACCAACTTTAGAAAATTCCAGAAAGATCCTCTAACACTGGACATGGTCACTATAAAGACAGATGAGCCCAAAGGCTATCTGCCTGAAGACATCTTTAGTCTGGTGAGCAAGAAGTTCCTGGTCACTGTTGAATAAGATTACACCATCATGGAGGAATCAGTAGAGAATCATGACCAAAAAAAAAAAAAAAAATTAAGCCTTAAAATATCATTCCCTGAAGAAAAAAACCCCACTATAAAGATGAAGACTTTATTAAGTTAATAGTAAAGGGACAGCAGCACAAAAGAAACCTGGAGTATCTATACTAATATCACACAAAAAAGACTTTGGAACAAGAAAGATTATCAAAGTTAAAGAAGGGCATTGCACAATGATAAAGGCAGTACATAATGATAAATTCTCTGAGAAAACATAACAATATTAGATATGTATACACCTAACAAGAAAGTGTCAAAATATATGACAAAAACTGATAGAACTTGAAGACAAACCCATTTTATTAGAACAGGGACTTCAATACCCTTCCATTAGTAATAAATAGATCAAGCAAGCAGAAAAGCAGTAAGGATATAGAAGAACAGTGCTATCAACTACATCTAATTGATATTTATAGAACACTCCTCCCAATGACAGCAGAATACACAGTCTTCTCAACCATGAACACTCACCATGATAGACAACATTCTGGGCTGTAAAACAAACTTTAACAGATGTAAAAAAATAGAAATCATACAAAGAATGTTCTTGGGCTTCCCTGGTGGCACAGTGGTTGAGAGTCTGCCTGCCGATGCAGGGGACACGGGTTCGTGCCCCGGTCTGGGAGGATCCCACATGCCACGGAGCAGCTGGGCCCGTGAGCCATGGCTGCTGAGCCTGTGCATCCGGAGCCTGTGCTCTGCAACGGGAGAGGCCACAACAGTGAGGGGCCTGCGTACCACAAAAAAATAAAAAATAAAAAGAATGTTCTCATACCATAATGAAATAGTGATAAGTGATAAAAATAAGTAATAGAAAGATAGCTGGAAAATTCACAAATATATGGAAATTAAATAATGCATTTCTAAATAATCCATGGGTCAAATAACAGGTCTTAAGAGAAAATAAAAAATACTTTGAACTAAATGAAAATACAACTTTTCAAAATTTGTGAGATGCAGCAACAGCAGGGATTAGAGGGGAATTTAAGTCATTAGATTCATATATTATTGATCAAAGGATAAAGATTTAATATCAGTTATTTAGCTTCCATCTTAGGAAACTGAAGAAAGAAGAGCAATTGAAGCCTAAAGCAAACAGAAGAAAATATATAATAAAAATTAGAATAGATGTGAATGAAATTGTTAAAAGAAAAACAATGGAGAAAATCAATGAAGCCAAAAGCTTGTTCTCTGAAAACATCAATTAAATTCATGAAGCTCTCATCAGTCTAACCAAGAAAAAGTGAGAGAAGGCACAAATTATCAATATCAGAAAAGAAAAAGGGGTCATTAGTACTAATGTCAACACATTATAAGATTAATAAAGGAACACTATGAACAACTCAATACTGACAAATTTGACAACTTATCTGAAATAGACCAGTTCCTTTAAAGACACAAACAAGGAAAACACAAGGAGAAATAGATAATATGAATATCTATGAAAGAAACTGAAACAACACACATAAAAGTGAGAACTGAATCCAAACATAACACTAAAAATAGTCATCAAATCAGAAAAGAAGAGAGCAAAAGAAGAAGAAAGGAACAAAAAAGAACTAGAAAACAATTTTAAAAATGCAGTAAGTACATACCTATCAATAATTACTTTAACTGTAAATTGACTATAGTCCAATCAAAAGACATAGAGTGGCTGAATGCCTAATAAAACAAGACCCACCTATATGCTGCCACAAGAGACTCACTTAAGAGCTAAAGACAGACACAGACTGAAAGTGAGGGAATGGAAAAGATATTCTATGAAAATGGAAACAAAAAGCTGAGGTAGCAATACTTGTATCAGACAAAATAGACTCTAAAACAAAGACTGTAACAAGAGACAAAGAAAGGCATAATATGACAATAAAGGGATCAATCCAAGAAGGAGATATAACAATTGTAAATATATATGCACCCAACATAGGAACACCTAAAAGCATACAGCATACTAACAAACACAAAGAGAGAAATTGACAGTAACACAATAATAGTAGGGGACATTTACACCCCACTTACATCAATGGATGGATCATCCAGACAGAAAATCAATAAGGAAACAATGGTCTTAAACAACACCTTATAATGGGTGAACTTAATAGATATATATCGAACATTCCATTCAAAAGCAGCAGAAAACACATTCTTTTGAAGTGCATATGGAACTTTCTCCAAGATAGATCACAAGCTAGGCCACAAAACAAGTCTCAATAAATTTAAGATTGAAATCATGTCAAGCATCTTTTCTGACCACAATGGCATGAGACTAGAAATCAACTACAAGGAAAAAAACTGTAAAATACCACAAATCTATGGAGGCTAAAACATGTGCTAATAACGAACAAATGTGTCACTGAAGACATAAAATATTAGCAAGCCAAATACAACAATACATTAAAAGGATCATACACCATGATCAAGTGAGATTTATCACAAGGATGCAAGGATGGTTCAATATCCACAAATCAATCAACATCATATACCACTTTGACAAACTGAAGGATAAAAGTCATATTATCATTTCAATAAACGCAGAAAAGGCTTTGGAAAAAATCAAGCATCGATTTATGACAAAAACTCTCAATGAAGCGGATATACAGGGAACATACCTCAACATAATAAAGGTCATATATGACAAACCTACAGCCAACATCATATTCAATTGTGAAAAACTGAAAGTATTTCCTGTAAGATCAGAAACAAGACAGGGATGCCCACACTCACCCCTTTTATTCAACATAGTATTGGAAGTCCTAGCAACAGCAATCAGACAAGAAAAAGAAATAAAGGCATCCAAACCGGAAAGGAAGAAGTAAAACTGTGATTGCAGGTGAATGATACTATATATAGAAAATCCTAAAGATGCCGCCAAAAAAAAAATTAGAACTAATAAATGAATTCAGTAAAATTGCAGTATACACAATAAATGTACAGAAATCTGTTTCATTTCTATACACTAACAACAAACTATCAGAAAGAGAAATTAAGAGAACAATCCCATTTACAATTGCCTCTAAAAGAATAGCTAGGAATAAATCTAATTAAAAAGGTAAAAGACCTGTACTTGCAAAATTATAAGACACGGATGAAAGAAATCAAAGATGACACAAACAGGGGCTTCCCTGGTGGTGCAGTGGTTAAGAATCCGCCTGCCAATGCAGGGGACACGGGTTTGAGCCGTGATCCGGGAAGATCCCACATGCCACAGAGCAACTAAGCCCATGCACCACAACTAGTGAGCCTGCGTGCCACAACTACTGAGCCTGTGTCCCACAACTACTGAAGCCTGTGCACCTAGAGCCCATGCTCCGCAACAAGAGAGGCCACCGCAATGAGAAGCCCATGCACCACAACGAAGAGTAGCCCCTGCTTGCTGCAACTAAAAGAAAGCCCGCGCACAGCAACGAGGACCCAACACAGCCAAAAATAAATAGATAGATAGATAGATAAATAAATAAATGTATTTTTAAAAAAAAGATGACACAAACAAATGGAAAGATATATGATGCTCATGGATTGGAAGGATTAATACTGTTAAAATGACCATACTACCTGAGGCAATCTGCAGAGTCAATGCAATCCTTATCAAAATAACAAGGAAATTTTTCACAGAACTAGAGCAAAAAATTCTAAAATTTGTATAGAAACACAAAAGATCCCAAACAATCTTGAGAAAGAAAAATAAAGCTTGAGGTATCATGCTCCCTGACTTTATACTACAATGCTACAGTAACCAAAACACTATGGTACTGGCACAAAAACAGACACATGGATCAAGGAACAGAATAGAGAGCTCAGAAATGGACCCACTCTCATATGGGCAATTAATCTATGACAGAGAAGGTAAGAGTATACAATGGGGAAAAGACAGCCTCACTCATCAATAAATGGTGTTGAGAAAAGTGGAAAGCTACATTCAAAATAATCAAACTGGGCTACTTTCTCACAGATATACAAAAATAAACTCAAAATAGATTAAGACTTAAATATAAGACCTGAATCCATAAAACTCCTAGAAGAAAACCGAGGCAGTATGCTCTTTGACATCAGTCTTAATGATAATTTTTTTGGATCTGTTTCCTCAGGCAAGGGAAACAAAAGCCAAAATAAGCAAATGGGATGCCATCAAACTGAAAAGCTTTTGCACAGCAAAGGAAACTATCAACAAAATGAAAAGGCCGCTTACTGAACAGGAGAAGATATTTGCAAATGATATATGTGATAAGGCATTCATATCCAAAATATACAAAGGACTCATACAACTCAACATCAAAAAAAAATCTGATTTTAAAATGGGCAGAGATTCTGAATAGGCATTTTTCCAAAGAAGACAAACAGGTGGCCAAAAAACACATGAAAAGATGATCAACGTCACTAATTATCGGGGAAATGCAAATCAAAACCACAATGAGATATAACCTCACTCCTGTCAGTATAGCTGTTATCAAAAAGACAACAAATAATAGGTGTTGGTGAGGATGTGGAGAAAAAGGAACCCTTGTGTACTGTAGTAGGAATGTAAACTGGGGCATACTTTATGGAAAACTGTATAGAGATTTCTCAAAAAATTAAAAATAGAAGTACCATATGATCCATCAATTCCACTTCTGGGTAAATACCAAAGAAAACAAAAGCACTAATTCAAAAAGCTACATGAACCCCTACGTTCATTGCATTATTTTCACAAGTCAAGATTTGGAATCAACCTAAGTGTCCATCAATAGATGACTGGTTAAAGGAGATGTGGTATATATACACAACAGAATATTATTCAGCCATTAAAAATGAATAAAATCTTGCCATTTGCAAAAACATGAATGGACCTACAGGGTATTATTATGCTTAGCAAAATAAATCAACAGAGGAAGACAAATATAATTTCACTTACATGTGGAATCTAAAAAAAACCCAAATGAATAAACATAACAAAGCAGAAACAGACTCATAGATACAGAGAACAAACATGTGATTGCCAGATGGAAGGAGGGTGGGGATATGAGTAAAATAGGTAAGAGAGATTAGGAAATACAAACTTCTAGTTATAAAAGAGATGAGTCACAGGGATAAAATGTACAGCATGGGAAATATAGTCAGGGATATCATAATATCTTTGTATGGTGACAGATGGTAACTAGACTTATTGTGGTGATCATTTTATAATGTATAAAAATATTGAGTCACTATGTTGTACATCTGAAGCTAGTATAATATTGTAAGTCAATTATACATAAGTAAAAAATAATATGATTTGAAAGATACTAAAACAATCTTGAAAAAGAAGAACATGGTTGGAGGACCACTAATTCCAATCTCAAAACTTACAGCAAAGTTGTAGAAATCAAGATAGTATGGTACTTGCATAAGGATATACATATAGAAAAATGAAATAGATTTGAGAGTCCACAAATAAACCCATGTGTCTATAGTCAACTGATTTTCTACAAGAATGCCAAGATAATTCAATGGGGAAGAACAGTTTTTTCAACAGATGGTGTGGGGCACCTGGATATCCACATGTAAAAAAAATGAAATTAGCCCCTCACACCATATGCAAAATTTAACTAAAAATGGATCAAAGACCTAGGGGCTTCCCTGGTGGTGCAGTGGTTGAGAATCAGCCTGCTAATGCAGGGGACATGGGTTCGAGCCCTGGTCTGGGAGGATCCCACATGCCGCGGAGCAGCTGGGCCCGTGAGCCACAGCTACTGAGCCTGCGCATCTGGAGCCTGTGCTCTGCAACAAGAGAGGCCGGGATAGTGAGAGGCCCGCGCACCGTGATGAAGAGTGGCCCCCACTTGCCACAACTAGAGAAAGCCCTCGCACAGAAACGAAGACACAACACAGCAAAAATAAATTAATAAATTAATAAACTCCTACCCCCAACATCTTCTTAAAAAAAAAGGATCAAAGACCTAGATGAAAACTAAAACATAAAACTATTACAACAAAACATAACGGTAAATCTTTCTGATATTGGATTAGGCAATAGTTTCTTAGGTATGACACCAAACGCACAAACGACAAAGAAAAAGTAAATAACTTGGACTTCATCAAAATTTAACACTTTTATGCTTCACACGATCAAAAAAGTAAAAAGACAATGTGTGGAATGGGAGATACTTTTACAAATCATTTATCTGATAAGGGACTAATATCCAGAATACATAAAGAACTCTTAACACTAAACAATAAAAAGACCAACAACACAATTTTTAAAATGGGCCAAACATTTAAATATACAGTAAGTCCTCTACATACAAACCTTCAAGTTGCGAACCTTCAAAGATGTGAATGTGCATTCCATCAACATCAGGCGTGAGTGAAATTGCAGCTTGCCCTCCATCTCCTATTGCTGACAATCCTTCAGCTCTACCATCTCCCACCTCCTCTCCCTTCTCCAGTCAGTAACTCTTCTTTCCTGTTCACTCGATTCCAGCCCCCGTATGCTAGCTGTGGTACTGTACTACTGTACTTTTCAAGGTACTGTACTGTAAGGTTAAAAGTGTTTATTTTTTGTTTTTTCTATATATTATTTGTGTGAAAAGTATTATAAACCTATTAAAGTACAGTACTATATAGCCAACTGTGTCACTTGGGTACCTAAGCTAACTTTGTTGGACTTACAAACAAATTAGACTTATGAATGCATTCTCAGAACAGAACTCATTCATATGTAGGGGACTTACTGTACATTTCTCCAAAGGAGATATATATATGTCCAATAAGTATATGAAAATATACTCAACATCCCTAGCCATCAGGAAAATGAAAATCAAAGCCACGATAAGATACCACTTCACATGCATTAGAATGGCTATATTTTTTTAAAAAACAGAAAAACAACAAGTGTTGGCAAGGATGTGGAGAAATTGGAACCTTCGTACACGCTGGTGGAAGTGTAATATGGTGCAGCCACTTTGCAAAACAGTCTGACTGTTCTTGAAAAATTAAACATACAGTTTCTATATGACCCAGCAATTCTGCTTCTAGGTATATAGCCAAGAGAAATGAAAATATATGTCCGCACAAAAACTTGTACATGGATGTTCATAGCAATATTGATAATAATCAAAGAATGGGAACACTGCAATGTCCACCAACTAAGGAATGGAGAAATAAAATGTGGTTTATCCAAACAATGTAATATGATAATGTAAGAAAAATAGTTAAGTTCTGATGCATGCTACAACATAGATGAACCTTGAAAAGATCACACTAAATGAAAAAAGCCAGTCACATATTATTTTATTCTATTTATATGAAATGTCCAGAATAGGCAAATCTCTGGAGACAGAAAGCATATGAATGGTTTCCCAGGAATGAGGGCTTTAGCGGTAAATGCGGGGTGACTTCTAAGGAATGTCATTTCTTATTAGGGTGATGAAAATGTTCAGAATTGATTGTGGTGATGGTTGCACAATTCTGGTAGTAAACTAAAAACCTATGAATTGCATAATTTAAATGTATTACATAGTATGTGAATTAATGTTGTGAAAAATATTTAAAGGATAAGCAGAAGTTAGCTACATAAAGAATGAAAGAACAATGTGGGCAGAGGGTCTAAAGCAGGAAGGAATATGACTTACTGGAGCAATTTTTTTACAAGGCCAGTGTAATGGGAGTACAAAAATAAGGATGAAAATACAGAGTAGGTAGAAGCTATATCTTGTAGAGTTTTGAAGACTTTGTTAAGGATTTAGGCTGAGATGTTAAATGTAAATATTTTTCTATTTTTCAATAACAGTGTGGCAAAGACTTCCAGTTACCTTCCTTTATAGTTAACCTTTCATCCTTAGTAAGAAAATCTCTGTTTTTAGCTGGGCATATCATTAAGCTTCTGTAGAAGCTAAATGCAACCATGTGGCTAAATTCTCATCAATCAGAATTAAGTTATATTTTTGTATGGTCAGTGTCCAAAGCCATGAGTGACACACAGTGGTGCTCCAAAAATCTTTGTTGAATAAGTATGAGATTTCCATGAAGTCTGCTGAAATAGGATAGGAGGTACATCACTATCCCTTTCTGCAACCTCCTGAATCAAACACAGATGTGGTAACTGGAGTCTTAGCAACTATCTTGAACTAAGGATGAAGACCTCACAACACGCTTTATTGATGGCATGGTAGTGAACTGAGGAGTCCCGACAACTACATGGAACCATTCCGTACTAAAGTGCCTGTCTCCCAATTTGTCTCTGGACATAATTCTTAAAAAAGCACAACCTTCGGAGACTGAACCAGGAAGAAATAGAAAACATGAACAGACCAATCACAAGCAATGAAATTGAAACTGTGATTGAAAATCTTCCAACAAAAAAAAGCCCAGGACCAGATGGCTTCACAGATGAATTCTATCAAACATTTAGAGAAGAGCTAACACCTATGCTTCTCAAACTCTTCCAAAATATAGCAGAGGGAAGAACACTCCCAAACTCATTCTACAAGGCCACATCACCCTGATACCAAAACCAGACAAAAATGTCACAAAAAAAGCAAACTACAGACCAATATCACTGATGAACACAGATGCAAAAATCCTCAACAAAATACTAGCAAACAGAATGCAACAGCACATTAAAAGAATCATGCACCATGATCAAGTGGGGTTTATCCCAGGAATGCAAGGATTCTTCAGTATACACAAATCAATAAATATGATACACCATATTAATAAACTGAAGGATAAAAACCATATGATAATCTCAATAGATGCAGAAAAAGCTTTCAACAAAATTCAACACCCATTTATGATAAAAACTCTCCAGAAAGTAGGCATAGAGGGAACTTACCTCAACATAATAAAGGCCATATATGACAAACCCACAGCCAATATCATTCTCAATGGTGAAAAACTGAAACCATTTCCTCTAAAATAAGGAAGAAGACAAGGTTGCCCACTCTCACCACTATTATTCAACATAATTTTGGAAGTTTTAGCCACAGTCAATCAGAGAAGGAAAAGAAATAAAAGGAATCCAAGTCAGAAAAGAAGAAGTAAAGATGTCACTGTTTGCAGATGCCATGATACTATACATAGAGAATCCTAAAGATGCTACCAGAAAACTACTAGAGCTAATCAATGAATTTGGTAAAGTAGCAGGATACAAAATTAATGCACAGAAATCTCTGGCATTCCTATACACTAATGATGAAAAATCTGAAAGAGAAATTAAGGAAACAATCCCATTTACCATTGCAACAAAAAGAATAAAATACCTAGGAATAAATCTACCTGAGGAGACAAAAGACCTGTAGGCAGAAAACTATAAGACACTGATGAAAGAAATTAAAGGTGATACAAACAGATGGAGAGATATACCATGTTCTTGGATTGGAAGAAGCAACATTGTGAAAATGAGCATACTACCCAAAGCAATCTACAGATTCAATGTAATCCCTATCAAACTACCAATGGCATTTTTCACAAAACTAGAACAAAAAATTTCACAATTTGTATGGAAACACAAAAGACCCTGAATAGCCAAAGCAATCTTGAGAAAGAAAAACGGAGCTTGAGGAATCAGGATCCCTGACTTCAGACTATACTACAAAGCTACAGTAATCAAGACAGTATGGTACTGGCACAAAGACAGAAATATAGATCAATGGAACAGGATAGAAAGCCCAGAGGTAAACCCACACACATATGGTCATCTTATCTTTGATAAAGGAGACAAGAATATACAATGGAGAAAGGACAGCCTATTCAATAAGTGGTGCTGGGAAAACTGGACAGCTACATATAAAAGAATGAAATTAGAACACTTCCTAACACCATACACAAAAATAAACTCAAAATGGATTAAAGACATATATGTAAGGCCAGACACTATAAAACACTTAGAGGAAAATATAAGAAGTACGCTGTTTGACATAAATCACAGCAAGATCCTTTTTGACCCACATCCTAGAGAAATGGAAATAAAAACATCAATAAACAAATGGGACCTAATGAAACTTAAAAGCTTTTGCAAAACAAAGGAAACCATAAACCAGATGAAAAGACAACCCTCAGAATGGGAGAAAATATTTGCAAACAAAGCAACTGACAAAGGGTTAATCTCCAAAATATATAAGCAGCTCATGCAGATCAATATCAAGAAAACAAACAACCCAGTCCAAAAACGGGCATAGGGGCTTCCCTGGTGGCGCAGTGGTTGAGAGTCCACCTGCCGATGCAGGGGACACGGGTTTGTGCCCCAGTCCGGGAGAATCCCGCATGCTGTGGCACAGCTGGGCCCATGGGCCATGGCCACTGGGCCTGCGCGTCTGGAGCCTGTGCTCCACAGTGGGAGGGGCCACAGTGGTGAGAGGCTGCATACGCAAAAAAAAATAAAAATAAAAAATAACGGGCAGAAGATCTAAATAGACATTTCTCCAAGGAAGATATACAGATGGCCAACAAACACATGAAAGGATGTTCAACATCACTAATCGTTAGAGAAATACAAATCAAAACCACAATGAGGTATCACCTCACACCAGTTAGAATGGGCATCATCAGAAAATCTACAAATAACAAATGCTGGACAGGGTGTGGAGAAAAGGGAACCCTCTTGCACTGTTGGTGGGAATGGAAATTGATACAGCCACTATGGAGAACAGTGTGGAGTTTCCTTAAAAAACTAAAAGTAGAATTACCATATGACCCAGCAATCCCACTACTGGGCATATACCTAGAGAAAACCAGAATTCAAAAAGACACAAGCACCCCAATGTTTATTGCAGCACTATGTACAATAGCCAGGTCATGGAAGCCACCTAAATGCCCATCAACAGATGAATGGATAAAGAAGACGTGGTACGTATATACAATGGAATCTTAGTCAGCCATAAAAAGGAACCAAACTGGACCATTTGTAGAGACGTGGATGAATCTAGGACTGTCATACAGAGTGAAGTAAGCCAGAAAGAGAAAAACAAATATCGTATGTTAACGTATATATGTGCAACCTAGTAAAATGGTACAGATGAACCAGTTTGCAGAGCAGAAATTTAGACACCGATGTAGAGAACACACATATGGACACCAAGGGAGGAAAGTGGCGGAGGGGTTGGGGGGGCATGGTGGGATGAATTGGGAGATTGGGATTGTCATGTATACACTAATATGTATAAAATGGATAACTAATAAGTACCTGCTGTATAAAAAAATAAATGAAATTCAAAAATTAAAAAAAAAAGAAAAGAAAAGAAACTGGGCTTCCCTCGTGGTGCAGTGGTTGAGAGTCCGCCTGCTGATGCAGGGAACACGGGTTTGTGCCCCGGTCTGGGAAGATCCCACATGCTGTGGAGCGGCTGGGCCCGTGAGCCATGGCCGCTGAGCCTGTGCGTCCGGAGCTTGTGCTCCGCAATGGGAGAGGCCACAACAGTGAGAGGCCCACATACCGCAAAAAAAAAAAAGAAAGAAACTAACACAACATTGTAAATCAACTATACTCTAATATAAAATAAAAATTAAATTAAAAAAGAAGACGTGTTTTATATGTGTGTGTGTGTGTGTGTGTGTATACACACACACACACACACACACACACACACACAATGGAATATTACTCAGTTGTAAAAAACAGAATGAAATGTTGCCATTTACAACAACATGCGTGGACCCAGAGAATATAGTACTTAGTGTAGGAGGTCAGACAGAAAAAGACAAGTACTATATGTTATCAGTTATATGTGTAATCTAAAAAATAAAACAAACAAATATATATAACAGAACAAATAGATTCACAGATATAGAGAACAAACTAGTTGTTCATTGGGGAGAGAAAGGGGGAGTGGCAAGATAGGGGTATGGGATTAACAGCTACAGACTACTATGTACAAAATAAAAAAGCAACAAGAATATATTGTACAGCACAGAAAAATATAGCCATTATTTTGTAGTAACTTTAAATGGAGGATAATCTATAGAAATACTGAATCACTATGTTGTTCACCTAAAACTAATATGATATTGTATATCAACTATACTGTAATTAAAAAATGAAAAGGAGATATTCATGGATACAAACACATTTTCATGTAACCTTTTCAAAAATATTAAATCCCGTAGACATACATTTGTAACAACCTGGGAAGATCCTCTTTTGTCAGTGGAGATAAAACAGATTTCTCAAAAGAAATACCTTTGAGTGGATCATTGATAATAAAAATAAACTATTTAAGTCTTCTCTTTTTAAAGCCATGAAGAATTTACAAGGCTAATTGGAAGGACCAGCCTTCTTCCAGCCCCTTTTGCTGAAAAGAAGAGTCCCTCGTGTTTCCTAACAGTTCTTTGCTAACTCTTTTGCCAATCCCCTTACCCCCACTAAAAGAAAAAAAGGCCAGGATAGTTAAAGTCTCAAAAACTGATTTTAGATTTGCTAGAAAAATGTTGTGAAGTATTTTTCTTGCCAACAGAGTTTAATCTAAATGATGATTGAATAATATAAACTCAGTATCACACTTGACTCCAGTTTATTCACTTCCTTTGCATTAAAACATTTTCTGCATTAGTATTCTTCCTTCATTTCCATTAATTTTGTGACTTGATGTGTGTTCTCACACTCCTGAATCCGATTACCAAAAATCACTTACCCAGCCCTTTAGCATTGTTATTTTATGTATACGCTAATTTTATTTTTTACGAAAAATTTCAAAAATATTCAAAAATAAATTGCATAAGGAACCCCCATTTACCTATCACCCTGCTAGTTATCACATGCTCATCCCATTTCACCTATACAACCACCTACTTCCCACCACCACCTTCTCCCTCATATTCTTTTAAAGCAAATTGTTTCATCTGTAAGTATATTTTGCTTTTGCCGACGTAACCAGCTCTGTTATGTTTCTTCCTTGGGTTCTTCATGCAATTTCCATCAGACAGTTTTTTGTTCTTATGCAGGAGTTGTATCTTCTACTTTGAACTTTCCATCTGCATGTAATGAATGATTGAATCTAGCTGGAATTCAATGCATGCCAAGTACAATGTCTACATACAAAAATCCAGAATGGAGCTAATGGGAAAAATAAAACTCGGACAACACAGCAAGAACAATAGTACCACATAGTGAGCCATCTGTGTGTTGAAGAGAACCTATAATATTGTGTAAAATAAATGTTTAGGGAATTGGTTAGCCAGTAGGTCCTTAAAACCTTGCATTTTTGTGTTACATACTATTTTAAAACAGTAAAACCCAACCACATTTTATATATTAAATCACGTAAATGTATTAGATCATCAATGTCTTAGTTAATGGATTTGCATTTTATCTGCTAGGAATTTGAAACTTTCTCTTAAGACTATTGTAACTTTCTGCAGCCACGTCACCCCTTGTTCCTCAAGGTTCTCTGAGGTAATTTGTATGCCTGTTCAAGAACCCTGCCTTAGTCTCCCTACGCTCAAAGCAATAGCACCACCGTGTGGTAAGATTAAAAGGTTTCCTCACACTAGCACATATAAATTTTTACAGCTGTTCTTAACGTGCTAAGTAACTCTTTAGCACTCTGGTGAAGCTTTGGATTCCTTCTCAGATTAATAGTTGTAAATCCATAAAATACAGTACATAGAATTACAAAGGGGACCACTTATATAAAAATACTGTTATAGCCAGGTATCCCCAGACTCCAGTCAATAAGCCATAATATGTTTATGTTACGTTTCCTTCAGAAGCAGCTCTTCTCTATTATTCTTGTAATTAAGGATTGTAATTCTAGTTGTGTTTGCAGGTAGGCCTTCAGGAATCGCATAATGATTTTTCCTTCATTTCTATGAATATTTATATGCTCTATAAGAAGGGACAGGATTAGAGTCTGAACAGTGAAAAAATGTTGGGTTTTGTATCCAGTCCTCTAAATACTTGAAATTTAGGTACTCTTGCCAAGAAGAAAGGATGGATTTCACAGGGTGCTTCTGAAAGTGTGGTCTTGGAGCATAAGGGCTTACCCTGTGTGCCTTTATGGGACCTACAAAGTGGGGCAAACTGGACAGTTAATGCTCTGATACAGCTCTGCTGGGTGATTCCGCTCTGGAGGGCTCAGAACTAATTTCTTCCTCAGAGGGCTAATGGAGTAGCTCTATGTACCATTAGACAGCACTGTGAGGACTCTGTTGCCAGCCAGGTGAGGGGTGACTGTTGGTCAGTTTCTAGGAGGTTCAGAGCCAAATGCTAACATCACACAGGTACAAACTCATAATGGAATCACAGCACTTACTAATATCTTTCCTCTTATTTTTAGAAAAGACTGTGTGTGTACATGTGTGTGTGCTTATTATGTATATTCGTGTGTGATTAGAGAAAGGAAACTAACATTTTTTTTTTCATTTCATTGAGTATTTTTTTAGTGCCTGTTATGTTAGGCATTGTGCTACTACAGCAGGATTAAATTTTAGACCCCAAATAAGGGTATGTCAGAAAGATTACAGTTGTATTTAATCAAATTGTTAGTTTCTACTCCAAATATATATATATATATATCTTTTTAATCAGGAGGAAAATAAATTTTTAAAATCTCTATGCCCCATATTGCTCAGTCATTATTGAGCCTCTCTCTGTATCAGACACCTGGAACCCCACTTCACATCCTCTAACCCTCAACTCCGATTCCAGCCATGGCTGTGGTAAACAGGTTCCTGCAGGCTTCCTCCCTCTTTGCACTGAAAGTGCCTCCCCTCAAGCCTGTGCCTAGTTTCCCTCACTTCCTGCCTCAGGGCTTCTCTGATTCCTTTTTGTGAGTGCTCGTAGGTGCCTGCTCAGCTCTCACATACATGCAAACCAGAGAGGTTAGTGTCCCAACTGATGGGAGGCAGGAGCAGAAGAATAAACAGTTCTCCCTCTTGTTCCTAGTCCTCTCTGGGGGCACAATTCTGATTTGAAACCATGCCAGTAACCAATTCAATAATGCAACCTTTTATTGACTTCCCCTCATTTCCTGTGCTGAACTCCTGTTCCATGAGATTACTTCTCAAATAAATTACCTACACCCCAGCCTTTGTCTCAAGCTGTGATCTCAAAGGACTACAGGCAAAGACACGCTCCCATCCAACTGAGTTATACAAAAGGTTCAATGGGTCTTATAAGAAAAAAATAAATGGAGAAACCACTCCGGGCTTTGGTCCACACTTTGGACCACCAACTAAGATGCTCATTACTGAAGCCCAAATAGTCCCTTGGAAGTATGCAAGTATGGGAGTGTGCTCCTTTGGGGCACAGTAATATTTACAAGTCTGGGAGCCAGGTATTAGCATATAGTTTCACATGTACTCCACACACCTGTGGAGATCCAACTTCCAGAAGAACAGTAGTTCCCCCATCCTCATGGAACATTCTTCATCCTTTCCCTAAATTGGGGGGAAATGTCCACTTCCTCTCTGTTCCATTTCATTCCTTGTAAGGATACCCACTCCCCTCCCACCCCACTCATACTTAAAACAATCTCCTTGATGAGTTTAAGCTTTCACGAAACATAGGAAAAACAACTTTGTCTTCAAACAACAGCTTTCTTCCTTATAATAACTCCCAAGGAAGAGATACACAAAGGACCTTCTTGGAAAATGAAGATGGGGAAAATATAGAGAAAAAAAATCCCACATGAATTAATATTGCAAAAAAAACTCTCCATTTATATTTTGTCTCATTTGGATGTCACAATGACCCAGTGAACTAAGTCTTATTATTCCCCATTGAAAATGAGCAAACTGTGGATTGAAGAAGTTCAGTAATTCTCCCCAAAGTCTCACACCTCCTAAGTGGTGAAACTCAAATTTGAATCTCTCTACCTTCCAGGTCCTTTCCAGTATTAATGCTATGTAATCAGGATGGACAGTTTAATTTTGATTCTTGGCCTTCAATCCTCAATTTCTGTTTCCTTTATCAAGAAGAGTCTTGCTTATTGAATGTTCATTTGTCATTGGTATCTCCCATCTGTCTTGTTCTGTAGAATTAATCTTCACAGGAAAACTGCATTGACTAGAAATATTTCAAGAAATTAACTGGTGTTGCTTTAGATTTATCTTGAGATACAAATATAAACAGGAAAGCACTTACATTCGGGGCCAGCCATGAAATTTCTGCAACTGTCACTCATCACAGATGCCAAAACAGAACCTGGAAACCTCCCCCACAAGCCGGAGGGAGACTCCCTATAAGCACAGTTTTCAGCAGCTGGAAAGTATAATTTTATGAGCCTTCCAGATCTTCTCTGAGTCTGAATGACTTTTAATGGACAGATGCAAGCAGTATGGTTAGTTGGAATCCTCCACCACAGCAGCAGTGGGACCAGATACCACTAATTCTAGAGTGCTGGCTCTGTTTTAAGCCTTGTGGGTTTTGCAGCAGCTGTGAGCTGTGCTGTGAGGAGCCAGATAGGACTTTTCCTGGCTCTGAAGCTTCAGGTCACTGTATAATTGGCTCTAGATGATCTATATGGAAACATAGACATGCTCAGGAACTTAAAGCCTTTACCAGACCATCACATTCCCCATTTTTTATACAAGTAATGCAAGAATATATTGCTACAAAAGTTCAAACCATACAGAAATATATGGAGTAAAAAGTAAAAGTCCTTTCCCCCAACCTCAAAGGCATTCACCTCCTAGAAGTAACCACTGTAACAAATTGGTATATATATTATACATTTTCCTGCACATGTTTTATACACACATATAGGTGTTTTACAAAATGGAATTGAACCAATGACATTGAACCCTGCCTTTTTCACTTGACAGTATAATTGATGGATTGTTGCCACTGTGGATTCCTGGTTTCTAATCTCAACTGGAGAAAAGTTTTCAATTCTTTTTTTTTTTTCCTTTTCAATTCTTAAAGTTATCTTTGTTCAACTCCTTTATCCTGCACTCCTCACTCCCGTGGCTTCTCCAAAACCTTTGACTTTTTCCTCAAACACTCACTGCCTTACTTAAGGCCAATAGACTCGCCAAGAAAATAGAGATCATCGTCTTTTAAAAAAGTCGTTCAGTTACTGCCTATCTACCACCTCAACTGCAAGCTTACCTCACATGCATTCTCTTTCAGGCTCTCCTCCTTTGCAATAGAAGTGTCCATTCTTTTCCTTAAGATCTATCCCCTCTACTTGTACTCTGAATGGTGTATATTCCCACACCAGGGGCATTTTGAAAGCCAAAAAGACTAACTTCCAGTCTTGTTCTGCCCTTTCTAGCTGTGTGACCTCAGACAAGTTACCTAAGTTCTCTGGGCCTAGGAAAGGTTCTGTTCCCATTGTCAATGAATGATTTATAATGACACTAATCTAAAGGGTTTTTTTATTGTCCTCTAAGAATACTCATTGTTCCAGCCATTATTCTATCTATTCATATAACATTTTCATTAATTTTATTGATACATTTTCTTCATTAAAAAAATGCATAGGTAAAGACCAAGTAAATGCCACAAACATAGAATGTTGCACTAAATCTCTATGTAAATCAACATCTTCAAAATAAGTTAGAAATCTAAGAAACTTTACAGGAAAACAAAAAGAACCCAAAGAACATAGAGCCACATTTTCTTATCAGTCTGTCACTTTATTGTTATTAAAACAATAACCAGGGCTTCCCTGGTGGTGCAGGGGTTGAGAGTCCGCCTGTCAGTGCAGGGGACACGGGTTCGTGCCCCGGTCTGGGAGGATCCCACATGCCACGGAGCGGCTGGGCCCGTGCGCCATGGCCGCTCAGCCTGCGCGTCCGGAGCCTGTGCTCCGCAGCGGGAGAGGCCACAACAGTGAGAGGCCCGCGTACCGCAAAAAAATAAATAAATAAAACAATGACCAGGATGAATAATAGGAAACCTACTATAATGTGATTGACTACAATTTCTGTAAAAGCTTTCTGTTAAATGACTCCCAAAACTATAGCTTAGGAATTTGAAAAGGACCCTTAAGAGGGCTCACCTAGTCCAAAGCATAGAGTCGGTCTTTCCAACATTATTGCTACACTTATCATGGTAGGAAGAAAACTCCACATGCAATTCTGTCTAGATGATTCTGTTCTTAAAATAGGATTTAAATTCACTGAGGAAAGCTGTTGTCTTGGGTGCTCCTTTTTCAAAGGAAGATACTTTTTCTTGAGAAGTCTCTGGGAAAATGAACTTTTTTTTTAACCCTTCTCTTATATTTAGGCTTGTTGTGTTGGCTAATCTCTAGGAGATTGTGTGGTAGGTTTCTGCTATTTGTGAGTTGTGGTAGCTTCATCAGCACTCTTAAGAATTCTCATCCAAGGTTCTGGTATCATTGATAGTAGAGTCCACTGTTTAATGAATGAGTTATCCAGAGATTCACCTGCCATGGGATCTCATGCAAAACTTGCCACCTGCTTTTGTGCATAGCATTCCTTTCACCATGCTGTTTCACCACTTTTCTGACAACCGATGTTATCGCTATTTGCCTTTAGGTTCAAGGTGCTTTCTTTCATGCCACATCTCTCCATAGATTCGGGTAGGAAGTTGTGATGCATGAGTCTGGATGTCCTGGAACCACACCTTAACTAATGTAGAGTAAAATCTGGGAGCAGTTCCCTCACCCCTGTCCAGGGTGTGTGCTGCTGCCATCATGTCCCAGCTGTGTGACCTTGGCCAAGACACAAACCCGTCAGGCTTCAGATGCCATATTTTCATAGCTGCAGCCTGAGGGGCAGGCCTGTAGTTAAACACACATCTACACATCTAAGGGCTGACTGTAATCCTCTCCAGAGACCCCAGAGGGCAGGTGCTATCTTCCTGCTCTCCCTCTGCCATGCTCCAGAGTACAGGACCCCAGATTTTGCAACTCAAGGTACATCTACTGTGAAAAACATGCACCTCATTTGTGTCTTCTTTTGGATAATGGAGGGGAAACTGCACACATGTCTGGCATAAGATTTTTGTGGCTGCCACCCAGGGGACACCTCGAGATTGCTTGGCTCATGGCCAGCAGAGCCTGTACTTTTGGGTCTCCTGGGACTGCAACAAACGGAGAGACAGTTCTTGGCTGGCCACCACCCCGAGGGCACAGAACAGAAAGAGTGGACAGATACACCACTGTCCCTCTGTGACAGAGGCCTACCTGCTTGTCCTGGAGCCTGGCATGAGGGGAAGAACCTCTGGCACACGTCTGGAGGCCCACTGAGATGCCCTCTGGGAAGGAAGTCTCTCCCAGAGTCTCCCTCACTCCAGGCACATAGAGCCATATTTTAATACACAGTATATGTAGTGTGTACATATAATATATCCTCTTTTTCTCACTGAAACATTTCAACACATCTTAAAATATCATGGCTTATTTAACAATTATTCTACCCATTGTTGGGTTATTTTCATTTTTTTAATACTCTTAACATACATCTATTGTGAAAAATATGCACCTCATTTTTGTCTTCTTTTGTATCATCCACTTAGGATCCATTGTTCAAAGTGGAATTTCTGCATCAAAGACTTTTTAACCACCATTCTAGATTCTCAGCTAATAATCAGGGGCCACCAGCAATAGATTTATTTTCCAACAATCCA
Organism: Lagenorhynchus albirostris; assembly: GCF_949774975.1. Classification (NCBI taxonomy): domain Eukaryota; kingdom Metazoa; phylum Chordata; class Mammalia; order Artiodactyla; family Delphinidae; genus Lagenorhynchus; species Lagenorhynchus albirostris. The sequence continues at coordinate 56,302,988 of NC_083101.1, read as the reverse complement.
CCAGTGCTGTGTTGTTCCTGTAATTTATCTTAGTTATGTGGAGATGTGGTTGTGCCTTTAGTTTGCTTTGTTTTAATTACTACCCAAATTGAATATTTTTTCTCGTCAAGATTTATAGTCTATATTTCTTTGTTGATAAATCATCTGCTCTGGCCATTTATCAAGTAGGATATAAATCTTTTGTTTTTTGTTTTGCAGTACGTGGGCCTCTCACTGTTGTGGCCTCTCCCGTTGCGGAGCACAGGCTCCGGACGCGCAGGCTCAGCGGCCATGGCTCACGGGCCCAGCTGCTCCGCGGCATGTGGGATCTTCCCGGACCGGGGCACGAACCCGTGTCCCCTGCATCGGCAGGCGGACTCTCAACCACTGCGCCACCAGGGAAGCCCATCTTTTGTATTTTTTATTCTTTTATTTTTCAAATAATTTCACATTCTATAAATTATTCTAAAAGGATTTTATTGGTTTTGATCTTATATTTTTGTATAAATATATTTGCATGAATTAGCATGTTGAGGATAATAATATTTTCATGTTTTAAAATCTCTTTTTGGGAATTCCCTGGCAGTCCAGTGGTTAGGACGCCACACTTTCACTACCAAGGCCCAGGTTCAATCCCTGATCGGGCAACTAAGATCCCACAAGCTGCATGGCACAGCCAAAATAAAATTAAATTAAATTAAATTTAAAAGTCTCTTTTTTTGTTAAACTACCTTTCTAATCTTTGGTTTTATTAATTTTAGCTTTTTTCTCTTTTAAAATTAATTGAATCTATTTGTTCTTATCAAGATCTTGGCAGGAAACAGAAAACATATTTAGAAAGTGTTACTGAAGAGAGTGTGCTGAAAGGATTGTTTACAAAAATGTGGGCAAGGTTAAGAGAACATAACAAAACACAGGGTCTAGGAACGTTTATACACTTTTACCATATTTAGGCCTAAAGTGGATATGGGAGAGAATGAACCTACAGAGAGTTTGCAGCCTGGAAAAAAGGGCCTCCTTATAAGAATTGTATCAGTAGAATGCAGCCTGTACCAGGACTGCCTCAAGGTGGGGCGAGAACAGGGCAGAGAGATGGGGACTAAATACCCGATGCCACCTCTTCCCAGTCTCTTGCTAATGCCTCTCATAAGCCAATTCAACCAGAAGACAGAGAGCAAGGGAGCCTGAGTGATGCAGTCTGTAGATGTCAGCCTCCTGGGCTACAGAAAAGGGCAGAGAATGTAAGGAGGGAGGGGAGCAATGGAGAACAACCAGCACATAACTATACCCATGGTATCTCATATTTCTGCACATCTTGTGAGCAAAGACATTCTGGACTATATTATTAAGTATGCTTGTGTAGTGAATAGCCTTGGAAGACAGATATAATGTCTCCCTCTGGAGCAAAGGGCAAGCATGATTACTATCCAGAATAAAAAGATAATGTCCCCCCCTGGAAAAAAAGCAGTCAGCTTTACTGTCCGTTATAAAAGATTTGTAATCTAAGCTCAGCGTTTCCCTCCTGTAACACAGTCCTTGATGTGTATAGCTGGCATCTATCCCTCTTTGCATCATGCTGTAGGAATTGCGAGTTGGGAACCAGTGAAAAATGCTGATACTCTGACTGCTGCTGTTGCCATGAGTAACAAATTATTTTTTGTCTCTGATGCAGAGTCTCATATCTTTTACTATCATCCATGAAACTATGGCAGGCTAACTTGTTAGCTTTGAAGTAGCGTAAAATCTCAGATTCTTCACAGCTCTTGACAATTCAAAAAAGAGAAGCCAAACAAAACATAACAAACCAACTGTATTTGTCATGATTGGAGGTGGCTATTACTCACCTCCCTACTCTGAAAATTGATAATTAATGAGAAAGAATTAAGCACTCCTTCACAGTTGCCAAATAGCCTCAGGTCATGAGGGAGAGCTCTTTATTACAGAAAAATGCCAGCTTACAAACATAGAAGAAATGATGGAATTAGAATAGTTTACCTTTTCCCCACTCCTGATGAAATATCTGATTTAGGCAAGGAGAGTTTGAAGGTTGTCAAAGTATTACCCCAAAGATAACTTATTTGTCTCAATGGGAAAAACAAAATGGAGAGATCAGGCAGTCACTACTTAAAGCTTAGTAACAATAACTGTAGGACAACCAAACATTATGTATACTTAATGAAATGCATATGAAGTACATAGCATCACTTATAAAGGATTATTGTCAAAAGTGCTTAACTTGAATCTAATTTAACCTTTATAGTTAATGACTTTTTACAAATGATATTTTTCCAATACTTAAAAAGTGATTGAAAGTTAGGCAAACTGTTCCACTTTGCCTGGGACTGTCCTGGAACTGAAACTCCTCATTCCAAGAAACCCCAGTCTTAGGCAGACCAGGATGATTGGTCACCCTAGCACAAGTTTAACCAATTAGACTCTTCATAATTCTAATATATCAGATTTTCATAAATCTTTTAAAAGTAGACACACTGATAAATTAGGCAAAATGTTATAATGGCTACAAAACAGATCAGTACACTAATAACAGTTTTACACTAACAAGAGTTCTAATTCAATGGAAAAATAATTTATTCTTTATTATTTCATTATTATTATTACTTCTTCCTGACTGTACAACTTCTGAAACTTACTTAAAAAGTCAGGATTACCTCTCACACCAACTGAAAATGCAGATAATAATGTTTTGTCATCTTTCAAGATGATCTTCCCAAGTATACTACCCAGTGGGACAGGTCCTTTTTATAATTTATATTTTGCCTATTATACAAGAAACTGTACAAAATATTGTCTCTAATTAATCAGATATATTTTCATTCTTATAACCGTAATAGTAGTAGTAGTAGTAGTATAAAAGAGACACTCTTCTGAGTGTTTTATCTTTGTAAGATAATATGTTTAGTTTAATATGTCTGCTTTGTCTTTTTTATTAAAATTACAGCTAATATAGTTTACAATTAATTGTTTGGAGTAGTGGGGCCCAGGCTGATTCCTACTTTGGTTCTTTTCTCATTCTTCACCACTTCTGCCCTGGGCATTGTTTCTGCTGGGTTCTGTCTAACCCTGGGAGTTGGAGCCAAACATTCTAATTTTAGGAGAACAAAATGACATGAAATGTCTGGATGGTTGATATCCTCCATCATTATTATAACTTTCCTCTCAGTTATTTAATCTGTATTTAAAAAAATTTTTTAATCTTTCTGTATCCTCATTTATTTGTTATGAAATTAAATCAGTTAATACCTGCAAGTACTAATGTACATATTTTCAACCATCTGGTAAAGAAGCGAGTTCAGTACTCACATAGTGAGTTTTCTGTTCTCTCCAATTCATGATGTTTTTATTCAACTTTTAATATTCTGAATTATTGCCATGCAATTCTTAAAGACGATAACAGTGTTTTACTACTGTGCTTCTCATATACTTGGATGTAACGGGTAATATGCTGAGAAATCCATAAAACCACAGGTTAAACATGGCTGGTCCTCCTGGCATAAGCTGAGGAGTTCCAAAGTAGATTGTAAACTTCACGAAGGTAGGCATTCTGTTTTATTCACTATTGTATCCCCAGTGTCCCAGCACAGTGCCTGGAACATAGTAGGTACTCATTAAATATTTGTTGAATAAATGAAGGAAATGGAAAGCTTATAGAGAAAACAATTTCATATGAAAAAGCTTGAAAATATTAGCAACTGGAACATCAGATTTACATTCAAATTTTAAGTTAAAACATAAGCTGCTTCAGATTACAGCCCAAAGTGTCAGAAATTCCTTTCTCCTCAGCTATTTTTTGGAGGGGAGGGAGATGATCTGTGTGAAAAAGTTGAGGTATTATTCTAAATCAATAAGTTTACATTGAAAACAAATAAAGAAGAAATTTGTTTCTCATTTTTTCTGGTCCATTATTTAATTTTTAAATGCACAATGTGTATAGATTGCAAAAAGTTCCCAATTATACTCAAATTCACAAATATGTATGGACTTTAATTAGGTTAAAAATATCTTAAACTTACTAAAGTCTAGAGAGTACTTTCTAAAAATTACAGTGTTCAGTGATCTTTAGAATCACTGACTATAACTACTTGGGTTCAAGATTTATTGTAAAGCTATAGTAATCAATACAGTCAGTGCGGCATTGGAATAAGGATACGCATATAGATTAATAGAACAGAATAGAAGGTTCAGAAATAAGACTACATGTATATGGGCAATTAATATTCAACAAAGATGGCAAATCAGTGGGATAAAAGTGGAACAACTATAAACTCATATGCAAAAAGAAATGAACTTCTGCCCATGCCTCATACCATATACAAAAATCAACTTGAAATAGATCCTAGATCTAAATGTAAAATCTTTAAGCTTAAAACTATAAAACTTATAGAAGAAAACATTAGAGGAAATCTCTGTGAACCTGAGTTGGGTAAAGATTTCTTAAATAGGACATAAAAAGCAGAAACCTTAAAAATTTTTAAATGATAAATTGAACTTCAACAAAATTAATAACTTTTGATTTTTAAAAAGCATGGTTAAGAAAAAGAAAAGGAGAAAATATTTGAAAGCATACATCTGATAAGGGACTAGTATCCAGAATATTTAAAGAACTTTTGAAACTCAATAGCAAGAGGACAAAAAAATTAGATTTTTTGAAAAATGGGCAAAAGATTTGAACAAAGACCTCACCAAAGAAGATACACAAATGGCAAATAAACACATGAAAAGATAATCCACACTGTTAGTATTTAGAGAAATGCAAACTAAAATCACAATCAGATACCAAGACATGCTCACTGGAATGACTAAAACTTAAAAGACTGATAATCCCACATGCTGACAAGGATGTGGAGCTAATGACACTTTCATATATTTCAGTCAGAATGCAAAATAGTACATCCACTTTGGAAAGCATTTGACAGTTTCTTATAAACGTACACTTACTATTTGACCAAGTCATTTCACTCCTAGTATTTGTCGAGAGACATGAAAACATATTTTCCCACAAAAACTTGTACTCATATATTCATAAGAGCTTTATTCATAATAGCCTAAAACTGGGAACAACCCAAATGTCTGTCGATTGGTGAATGCATAAGCAAATTGTGGTGTATTCATATGATGGAATAAAAAGGAACAAACATGCAACAGAGTGGACAAATGTCAGAAGCATTGTACAAAGTAAAAGCAGCCAGACACAAAAAGCTTCATACTGAATAATTCCATTTATATGAAATTCTAGAAGAGACAAAGCTATAGCAATAGAAATCGGATTAGTAGTTGCTTAGAACCAGGGGTGCGGAAAGGAGATTGTCTACTGAGGGACCCAAAGGAACTTTTTGGGGTAATGAAAATATTCTATATATGATTGTGGTCATGGTTACTTGACTGTCAAAACTTACCTAATTAAACACTTATAATTGGTGAATTTTATTGCACATGAGTTATACCTTAATAAACCTGATTTAAGATAAAAATACTTTGCAGTTTTTGCATCACATAATGCCTGCTATATGAATGAGTCAAGTTCCAGGTGGGAAAATAGAAACCACACTAAGTACCTCAAGAGGAGATTTAAGAGATTGGTCACACAGGTGTGAGAGACCTGAAGGAGTGAATAAATAGCACTGAGGTAATCAAAAGATGGTAACTGAAGGAACTGCTACCATCCCTAAAGCTGAAGGAACAAAACAGAACTGGTATCTTTGAGTTCAGAGCTATGGCTGAAACCTCTGAGGAAGGAGTGCCCCCAGGCTACTGTGGGTATATCTGCAGAGAGAAGAGATTGGGCTGCAAGAGGGAGGAAATTGATGTCACCAGGAGGAAGGGCCACTGCTAGGGCAATCCAGACAAGAAAAGGAAAAACAAGAAGGATCAATCTCTTTTCTGTCCCTTTTCTATCCTCCAATATCTAGCAGCTCCTATTGGTGGAAATTATCAGGGACCCAGCTGAAAAAGGAGAAATTTTGTTTCCAGAGCCTAACCTCAGAATCAGAGAACAAATTAGAGAAAGTATGAATGTGAAGCCGAAAGACAACATGTAAATGACACTTCTGGTTTATCCCACTTTTAAGAATATTAAGATTAATCAGGAACTTTAGGTGGTTTCATCCTTATCCTTCTATTAGTAAGTTCCCAATCAATGTTTCATTTAATGGTTTTAGCATCCATTGGTTACTGTTACCTACATTCATTATTTCATTTGGGGTTACAACACAGCAATTTTCTGATTTTAGCATTTTTGTGCTCCTTTTATCTGGAATTCTATCAAGAAGAAGTGGATAACTATTTGGTTATCCTGAAATACAGTTTGTACAGAAAAGGCAGGAAAAATCTTGATTATTCCTCTTTATCAATTTTCAGTTGGTGACTTAGCATCCTCCAAAGATGATCAATGCATTGGTGGCTTTTGTTAGTATTAGAAACTCAGAACTTTTGTTGATATATTTAAAGTTTTTTTAATCCATCGAAGGCGTTATTCTTTTTGATATTCATATTGTTCCATATTAGATCGGTAGGAGCCTTCATAGTAGTATTTTTTGTTTTCTGTATTTTTATTTATTCTGGATTATTCTTGAAAAAATGTCAAGTATGTCCAATTTAATTCTACCCCCTATGTCCAATTTAATTCTACCCCCCTCATTTGACTCTAAATCTCTCAGATCTTGGAAGAAATTTGCAACTTATTTTGCACTTTCTTCACTTAGTAAGCTGCTAATAAACACTCGAATTGTCTGCTGTTGAGTCACCTTATGGAAACATTCTTAAATGGCCTCTCAACAGTGCAAAGTATTTTAAAAGCCAATTTTAATTACAAATTTTCATAAAGTTGTTCAACTCTAACCAAGTCTTCAAGTCCAGTCTTGAAATCTTGGTTATTATGTGTGCTTCTTGGTGGGGGGCGGGAAGGGAAATAACAATGCAAAAGTTAAATGCAAGCTAGAGAGGAAGTACCTTAAGATTTTAAATCTGTGTATGTTTTTCTAAAATAAAAGAACATAAATATTTTTCCTAAAATGGATTCAGTTTAACTCTTACTGTTGTAACAATGACCATCACCATAGAGTGGGAGCAACTAGAGAACAAAAAGGATTTGGGGACCCACCTTCTTAGGGAAGCCTCTTTTTCCTCCAGAAAGAGTTAGCAGTCTTTTGGTCTGCATTAATTCTGTTCTTTATACATGTGTAGGTAAAGAAATAGGTAAATTGCAGCACCTCCAACAAGATGCCCAGGCCATTGGGGAGATTTCCTAGGCTTCTCCTTCCCCTCTATGTTGCTATTGATATGACTTCTTAAGACCTGCAATCCTTCCCCTCTTTTCTTTCCCTCCACCACTGCTGTGATTTAGACTTTCAGTGTAATTGAACTAGGTTATTGTCCTCCTAAATGCCTCCAGTCTTCACACTTCAGTTTTTGCATTGCCATCAAAGTAATCTTTCTTAAAATGGATTATTTCACAGCCTTGAGTAAAATCCTTAAAAGGCTCCTCTTTACCTTTGGGGGGAAAAAAAAGCCAAATCTCTTAACATGGAATATAAGACTCTTCATGATCTGGCCTCTATATAACTCTTGTCTTCTTCTTTACTGCCTCCTATGTCATCCCCAAGACCCTTAAGTCCCATACCCAATGCTCCAGCAAAAAGTACTGACAGAACTCATCACACTAGGCTCTCAGACCTTTCTGCATTTGAACACAGCTCTTCCCTTTACTTAGAAACTTCTTCTATTTCTTCAAATAGTTAATAAAAATCCATCCATCAAAAGTCAGCCCTGAGTTTCCATTTCTCATCTAAAATTAGTATTATACCTATCTTACCAACCTTGCAAACCTGTATAATGGTCAAAATGACAGAATGGCAAGGTGCCAATACAAAAGTAAGATCTAATCATTGTTAGAGGAATGATCATTGTTTTTGATTGACACACTTGCTTGAATTAAAGAAACAAAATTTAGCCTCAGGGGCATTTATTTCTTAGAATAATCTCAGCAGCTTCCTACTAAAAGAAAAACTGTAAAGGCATTTTACAGTTTGCAAAGAAAATCTTGAGTGACGTGACCAGGGATACAAAATCAGTTTAGAGACAAGACCAGAATTCTAGTCTCCTGATTACTAGCCCAGGTCACTTTTCATCATACTTTACTCAGTTGTCTTTCTCATTCTTTATTATAATCCACAGGCCAAGTGATTCCGACACACACCTGAGTCTGCACACCTAATAGTGGGGTAGTAATCATTGTCTTTATCTTTTATTGTACTTATTTGATGAACAGCTTTATTGAGGTATTATTCACATGCCATAGAATTCACCAATCTAAATTGTACAAGTCAATAGTTTTGAGTATAATCACAGAGTTGTGCAACTATCACCACAATCAATTCTACAATATTTTCATCACCCAGAAAGAACCCCCCTGACAGCCGTCATTCTCTATCTCCCTTCCCCTTAGCCATTGCCAAACACTAATCTATTTTCTGTATGGATTTTCCTATTTAAGCCCTTTCATATAAAGGGAATCATACATGTGGCCTTTTGTGATCGTCTTCTTTCACTTAGCGGCTTTTCAAGGAGTACTCTCTGTTTTAAAATTATCAGTGTAACAATAGAGATAGTTTAGAAATAAAGAAAAGGCGAAAAAAAATCATCCATAATCCCATTCTAATACAATCAATATCATACTTTTCTTTCATTTTCTTTCTCCTCGGTAGGTACATTTTCATCTGATTGGAAAACTGTTGGAGAGCGACCCTCGCTCCCACCTTCCCAGAGCCCAGACCGAGGGCCAGGCAGGGGAGGAAGGAGCGCTCCCGCCCATACCCGCCGGCGCCTCGTTGACGTCACTGCTTCGAGCCGCAGACCCCCGCCCTCCTGCTCCGTCGCGGTCGCTTTGACAGAACGCGATGGCGGCGTGCGGGTCTGCCGGAGTACCGGCGACCGTGTCGGGAAAGCAAGAGTTTTACCAGCTTCTGAAGAACCTCATCAATCCAAGCTGTATGGTGCGGAGACAAGCAGAGGAAATCTATGAAAATATCCCAGGTCTGTGTAAGACTACATTCCTCTTAGATGCCGTCAGAAATAGAAGAGCAGGTTATGAGGTGAGACAAATGGCTGCCGCCCTGCTACGACGGCTTTTGTCCTCTGGGTTTGAGGAAGTCTATCCAAATCTGCCTTCTGATGTTCAGAGGGACGTCAAGATTGAACTGATACTGGCTGTTAAGTTAGAAACCCATGCTAGTATGAGGAAAAAACTTTGTGATATTTTTGCAGTGCTGGCCAGGAATTTGATAGATGAGGATGGCACTAACCACTGGCCCGAAGGTCTGAAGTTCCTTGTTGATTCAATCTACTCTAAAAATGTGGTTCTGTGGGAAGTTGCACTTCACGTTTTCTGGCACTTTCCTGGGATTTTTGGGACCCAAGATCGGCACGATTTGGATATCATCAAACGGTTGTTGGACCAGTGTATTCAAGATCAAGAACATCCAGCAATCAGGACATTATCTGCTAGAGCTGCAGCTGCATTTGTACTTGCTAATGAGAATAATATTGCTCTTTTCAAAGACTTTGCAGACTTGCTTCCTGGAATCTTACAGGCTGTGAATGATTCATGCTACCAGGATGATGATTCAGTGCTAGAATCCCTTGTTGAGATTGCAGATACTGTACCTAAATATTTGGGTCCTTATTTAGAAGATACTCTGCAATTGAGTCTAAAGTTATGTGGAGACTCTAGACTTAGTAATCTGCAACGCCAGCTGGCTCTTGAAGTAATAGTGACCTTGTCTGAAACTGCAACCCCAATGTTGAAAAAACATACAAATATTATTGCACAGGCAGTTCCTCATATATTGGCAATGATGGTCGATCTACAAGATGATGAGGACTGGGTAAATGCTGATGAAATGGAAGAAGATGATTTTGACAGCAATGCAGTTGCTGCTGAGAGTGCACTAGACAGACTGGCTTGTGGGCTCGGTGGAAAACTTGTTTTACCAATGACTAAGGAGCATATCATGCAGATGCTTCAGAGCCCTGACTGGAAATATCGACATGCTGGATTAATGGCCTTATCTGCTATTGGAGAAGGATGCCATCAGCAAATGGAATCAATTCTAGACGAAACAGTTAACTCTGTTTTGCTTTTTCTTCAGGATCCTCATCCAAGGGTGAGGGCTGCAGCCTGTACTACACTTGGACAGATGGCTACAGATTTTGCACCTAACTTCCAAAAGAAATTCCATGAAACGGTGATTGCAGCTCTGTTGCGTACCATGGAAAATCAAGGTAATCAGCGTGTGCAGTCACATGCAGCTTCTGCGCTTATTATTTTTATTGAAGACTGCCCCAAATCATTGCTAGTTCTATATTTGGATAGTATGGTGAGAAATCTACATTCCATCTTGGTGATTAAACTTCAAGAGTTGATTCGCAATGGAACTAAGTTGGCCTTGGAACAGCTTGTGACAGCCATTGCCTCAGTTGCAGATACAATAGAAGAAAAATTTGTTCCATACTATGATATATTTATGCCCTCACTAAAGCAGATTGTTGAGCTTGCTGTTCAAAAGGAACTCAAACTTCTGAAAGGAAAAACTATTGAATGCATTAGCCATGTTGGTCTTGCTGTTGGGAAGGAAAAATTTATGCAAGATGCATCAAATGTGATGCAACTGTTGTTAAAAACACAATCAGACTTAAATAATATGGAAGATGATGACCCTCAGACCTCTTACATCATTTCAGCGTGGGCCAGAATGTGTAAAATTCTTGGAAATGATTTTCAACAGTACCTTCCACTGGTTATTGAGCCTCTTATTAAGACTGCTTCAGCTAAACCTGACGTTGCTCTGTTAGACACACAAGATGTGGAGAATATGAGTGATGATGATGGATGGCAATTTGTAAATCTTGGAGACCAGCAGAGTTTTGGAATTAAGACTTCAGGGCTTGAAGCAAAAGCAACTGCTTGCCAGATGTTGGTTTATTATGCTAAGGAGTTAAGGGAAGGATTCGTGGAATACACAGAACAAGTTGTAAAACTGATGGTTCCTTTACTGAAATTTTATTTCCATGACAATGTTCGAGTGGCAGCAGCAGAGTCCATGCCTTTTCTCCTGGAATGTGCAAGAATTCATGGCCCAGAGTATCTTGCACAGATGTGGCATTTCATATGTGATCCTTTAATCAAGGCTATTGGGACCGAACCTGATACAGATGTACTCTCAGAAATAATGAATTCTTTTGCAAAGTCCATTGAAGTAATGGGAGATGGGTGCCTCAATGATGAACAGTTGGAAGAACTGGGAGAAATACTGAAAGCAAAACTTGAAGGGCACTTTAAAAACCAAGAACTGAGACAGGTTAAAAGACAGGAAGAAAACTATGACCAACAGGTTGAAATGTCTCTGCAAGATGAGGATGAATGTGATGTTTATATTCTGACCAAAGTATCAGATATTTTGCACTCATTATTTAGTACTTACAAGGAAAAGATTTTACCGTGGTTTGAACAGCTGCTTCCATTAATTGTAAATCTAATTTGTTCTAATAGGCCATGGCCAGACAGACAGTGGGGATTGTGCATATTTGATGATATCATAGAACACTGTAGTCCAACCTCATTTAAATATGTAGAATATTTTCGGTGGCCAATGCTACTAAATATGCGAGACAACAACCCTGAAGTCAGGCAAGCGGCTGCTTATGGCCTGGGTGTTATGGCACAGTTTGGTGGAGATGATTATCGTTCTTTATGTTCAGAAGCTGTTCCGCTGCTGGTAAAAGTTATTAAGTGTGCAAATTCCAAAACCAAAAAAAATGTCATTGCTACAGAGAACTGTATCTCAGCAGTAGGCAAGATTTTGAGGTTTAAGCCTAACTGTGTAAATGTAGATGAAGTTCTTCCACACTGGTTGTCATGGCTTCCATTGCATGAGGATAAAGAGGAAGCTATTCAGACTTTGAGTTTTCTGTGTGACTTAATTGAAAGTAACCACCCAGTTGTACTTGGTCCAAATAATTCCAATCTTCCAAAAATAATCAGTGTAATTGCAGAAGGAAAAATGAATGAGACTATTAACTATGAAGATCCTTGTGCCAAACGCCTAGCTAATGTCGTGCGTCAGGTACAGACTTCTGAAGAATTATGGTTGGAATGCATTTCCCAGCTTGATGATGAGCAGCAGGAAGCCTTACAGGAGTTGCTAAATTTTGCCTGAAGCACCTTAATATTACTTGAATATCATCCACCATAAAAGTAACTCTGAACAAGTTTTGTGCGTGAATTCCATTATGATTGAGAGAACTGTTCTCTTCCTGCTAAGCAGTTTATATGCCTTCCCCATGTTTCTCCAGGATTAGTCAGTGTTATAGCCTCTGTTTACCTTGCATGTTTTATCTCTTAAACACAGACCTTGGTGATAACCTGTGCTTCTGTTGTCTTAAAATGTTTGTCACCTTTCCTGTAGTTGATGTGAAGTATATAAATTGTTGCTATTTGTCTGAATTATTGATGCTGGGCAAGCAGTATACTTGGTGTCAAGATGTCATGCTGCCTACCACAAGATGCTAAGAGCTCACAAAGATGGGATAGGAGAACTTCCAGGACAAACATCTTTGGAATTGTGGGTGAAGAATATAGTGGCAGGCTTATTCCTCCTTGATAATACTCCTAGTTATCATAGTAATGGGAGGATGCTGAAATTGGAACAGAGATTTGAGATATTACAATGGATGTGGGACGTTTTCTCCATAATACATATGAACGTTTTAATAATGTCCTCCTGAGACTGAGATATATCCATATTCTAGTTCCCAAAGTGTCCAGCTGAGAGTTAAAACTTTGAAGTCTTAGACCAGTCTCTTTTTTTTCAAGTTATCCAGGACTCTAAGGACCATGGTTACTGAAAAGCGCATCCTGGTACATCTAACATTGGTAGCATGTAACATACTGTAACACAGTGTTTGACAAATAGTAAATAATATTTGTGGGAGTCAATCAGTGTTATGTATTTGAGCAGAATATTGCATTGTGTATGTATGCCATTTTTTCCTGCAAAGCAGTTCAACAAGAAGAGAAGCCCTGATTCAAAGTGGGGCTTAAATAGATTTCTATTTTGGAGAAGTTCTTAATAGATTATATAGTAGCATTAAAGAGAATTCTATTGTGATCATGAAAGGGAAGCAAAATTAATTTAATCTTTAAACGAGAAAAAACAGCTTTGAGAAGTTATTTAGCAGTAGGTATACATTGTAAGAAAACAGTTCTGTAAATCTAGGGTTAATTATATTAATTGCAATGTTGGTCTTTAATGTCAGGCTTTTTGTAGGGTAGAAAAAAACCTTTCTACTCAGCAAGATATTAATCCAAAATTTAAGAACAAATACATCTGTCAGGATTTCCTGGGGCTATTATGAGTACTGTCTATGTAACATATTTAGTAAATATTTAAGACTTAGTAAGTGCTTAATAAATGGTAGCTGTTATTGCTGTTGGTGTTTTTACTTCTGCTGTGTTCTTTTTTATGGTTTGGAATTCCTTTTACATTAGAATCTCTGTTTCACCTCCTACAAGTTCATTAGCAGGCCATCTAGGCCATTGTGGACAGATATGAAGTTGAGATTTTAGATATGCAATTCTTGTACATTCCCTACAATTATTTATTGTTAATGAGAGAAAAAAGAAAAGGACATTAGGTACAGTATAGTCACAATTTTAAGTTTATTTAAGGTAAAATTTTAAAGTATAGATGAATAAATAGAAAAACCCCACTACAAAGTATTGATATTACTGTAATAGATGTTTTCTCTGGATGGTGGGATGGAAAGGCAGTTTTTCTTCTTACTTATCTATATTCTAAAAGTTCAAGCACCTGATTCTATTTTCATACTAGCTAAGATCTCAGTCAATTTGGCCTCTCCATGACCTATAGCTGAGGTTTCTTCTACTCACCTGCACCTCTTTATCTTAATTAGTATCCCTTAATTAAGAAGCCCTTGGTAAACATTTCTAGCAATTCCCTACACTCTCGTACATGAGGAACTGGAAAATCTACCATATGACTTGGAATTAGGCACCTGGAGAATTTTGAAGTATGACAGACCTAGATTTGAATTTTGGCAAACTACTTTTTTAACCTAAACAATTCTCCATCTGTGAAATGGCCATAATACGTAGCTCATAGGATTGTGAGAATTAAAGGAGGTAACGAATATAGAGTGCTTAGTGGCACAGTGTTTGATAAATGCAAGCTAATATTATCCGAGAGTCGTGAAATAGGGTTGGTGGCTAAAGAGAAAGAGGTGATATTTGCTGGGGTGAGATGGGTGCAGATTCTTGGGCTTTGTCAAAGGAAATGAGGGACGTTCAGTCAGACAGTTTTGGCTGTCAGTCCCTGAAGTCAGACTGGTCTCTGCCTTTGTTCCTGAGCTGAGGTACATCTGTGGGCTCTATGGAGAGAGAATGCTGTAAATGCCTAATACGCCACAAATGTCTGATGAGGTGAGAGGAGACCGTGAAAACTAGATGATGGGTGTGCTTGTTGGCGGTGGTAGTGTCAATACCCTAAAACCTCAAAAGTGTTCCCACTTAACTGTTTTACCTAAGGCTGCTGTCTAACTTAACTGGACCAAAAAAAGCTTTTAAGTTTGAATTTTATCAGTGCTTTAAAAGTCCATATTAATGGGAAGTAAACAATCATAATAGTCAGTATATCCCAATCATTTCATTATACAGCTTTCCCTTTTTTTTTGGCCTTCGCCGCGTGGCATGTGGGAATCTCAGTTTCTCGACCGGGGATGAACCCACGCCACCACCCACCCCCACTGCAGCGGAAGTGCGGAGTCTTAACCACTGGACCGCCAGGGAAGTCCCCACTTGCTTTCTAAAATTTTGATTTTTGTATTCAAGTAATTCCAGGTTTAAAGCAAGAGAGTTCTGTGTAAGGAGAAAAAGTAATATGTGCACCTTTAAAATAGAACGTGAGAAGATAGTAATAACTGCTTTAAGCACCCATTAGTTCCTTTCTCCTCACTTTAAGCAATATGACAACTAATGGAATGATAAGTTCACTTTTTAGACATTCCCTAAACAGTAATTTTAAAATGTGTAGTGAGATTGTAAGGTCATGCTGCACAGCTTAGATTTGAAATATCTGAAGACTGTTTTCAGTCCCAAGGATTTTTAAAAATGAGGTCCCATTCCCTTCCTTTACTCTTAGCAGATGTCAAAAATCGAGAGGGTGGAAATGTTTTTCACTAACGGAAAACATGGGATTAATTTCCAAAACAGGAATTGATGTTAAGACCTGGGAACAGGAGTTTGAGAAATTCAAGTTCCACAAATCATCTCCTTTCCTTTTCCATGTGAACATGTTTCAGTTGGTCGAGTCCTTCAACCTCCTTTCTAGACTTCTCAAAATTCTAGTTTTATATTGAAAAACCGGCAGTCACAGGGGGAGGGAGTGTGCAAAGAGAAGTTTTTTACAAAAGGATAGGATTTACATTTTATGCCTTCTTACAATTCACTTTCCATCGACGAAGGTTATCTAGCAAGCTCCTTCAGGATTAATTTTAGCTTTTAGCGCTAATAGGGGTCTCACAAAAGAAATATCCTCTTGCAGCACCTGATTTAAAAACCCTTTCGGCCTCCCTCTCAGGAGGTGGCAAGCAAAGCTGCGCAGGCGCCTTGCTTCCCTCTTCACTCCGCCCCTTACAGTCGTCTACAAGCTGATGACATCATTGGTCTGTGCAACCTACCAGGCCTCAGGGCCTGAAGCTGAGACTAAGTCCTTGCTATCGCTTAGCGGGGCGGGACGTGAAGTCGGGCTGGTGGTGGTGTACTACGCATGCTCACCGTGGACGGCGACGGTGCCTCTTTCTTTGCGTCTTTCCACAGCTCGCCCCAACCTGGAGGGGGGGGGCCTGAGTGCCCTCCCCCTTCTCTTACCCCCGCCCAGCAGGGCTTCTAACTGACAGTTGTCGCCGGGCCCCGTCCGCGCGCCACCTCCTCCTGCCCGGGTCCCCCGCAGGTAGAGAGGGGCGGGAGGGGGTGTGAGGGAGAGGAGGAGGAGCCCGAGCCGCGGCTGCCCTGTGCTTCGGCCCCCTCCGGGGAGGCTAGAGGAAACCCCCCCTTCCCCCTCGCCCCCTCCCAGCCCTCAAGCCGGCCCGGGAGGGGGTGGGGCGCCGAGGCCGCGGAGGCCAAGCCGGGCCTGGCGGGTGAAGAGTAGCCGGGCGGGGCGCGGAGGGGTGAGGCAGGCAAGGGCCGCGCGCGCGCCGCCGCCGGGGGGAGGGGAGAGGAGGGCACCTAGGCTCTCCTCTTCTCTCCCCCCTCCTCCGCGCGCCATGTAACCCCGCCCCGCTGGCGGCGAGCTCGAGACCCCCGCGCGCACCGAGCCGAGCCGGCGGCAGAGGAGAGCGAGGCCCGATGCGGCTGGGGCTGCGCGGCGCAGCCGAGCCCTGAGGAAGCGGCCCGCGCTCACGCTTGCCCCGGCGCCTTGAGCGTCCGCTCCACACCGCCCAAGCTGGGCCTGCCGGGGGCATGAGCGTGCCCGGGACGCCGGGGGAGATGGAGCCGGCCGGGGAGGAGGAGCGGCCGCCACCGGCGGCCGAGGAAGAGGACGACGACGACGAGTTGGTGGCAGCGGCGGCCCCGGCCTCAGGGCCGGCCCGAGGAAGGAGTGCCTCTTCGAGGGAGGACGCGGACGACCAGGAGGAGGAGGAGGCGATGGTGGTCGGGGGCGGTGTCTGCAAGGAGCAGGAGCTGACCTACGAGCTGCAGCAGGGTTACCGCATCCTGGGCGAGTTTCTGCAGGAGAAGCACCGAGGCCTCACCTCCCCCTTCCTGCAGCCCTTGGGGGGCGTTGCCACTGGGGAGGAGGAGGCGGCCGAGGGGCCGCGCAGCGGGGGCCGGGGCAGTCGCGCCCTCCGGCAGCAGCCCGGGAAGGGCATGTGTCTGCTGAAGATGGAGGAGAAGTTCGCCAGCGGCCAATACGGGGGCATCACCGAGTTCGTGGCGGACTTCAGGTTGATGCTGGAGACGTGCTACCGCCTGCATGGAGTGGACCACTGGATCTCCAAACAGGGCCAGAAGCTGGAGATGATGCTGGAGCAGAAGTTGGCGCTTCTGTCTCGGTGAGTGAGCCCCGTCCCTGGCGGGACTGACGGGCTGACACAAACACACCCTCGCACGTGTCCGAGGATGGGTTGGGCCAGGGGCCGGGGGGCGTCGCTGATAGGTGCTGAGTCGGTGCTGGAGAACCCCGGGAGGAGGAGCAGCGCTGGGCGGGGGCCCGCAGGGGTGTGGTGGGTGTGGGCTGAGAGAACCCTACGCCCAGACGTGAAGAATCTGAGACGGAAGCCGAGTCCCGAGTGCCGAAGAGCAGGTAAAGTTTTTAGAAGTAAAGTGAAATGGTGCCCGTAGGAAGAATTACAGGAGTAGGGAGAGGAAAAGTTTAAGTGGGATGGAAGTTGGACCTGCAACTTTTAGACAGTTTTGGCAAGAAAATTTTAAACGTTTTTGGAATGAAATACCGTTAGAAAATTAATTCTGGCTCGTGTAAAAGGGTGATTTCAGACTGTTAAAATAATAACTTTACTGCTCAAGTCGGCCATCGGAGATTTTATAACGTGTAATTAAATGGTTAACAATTACTGTGGCGTACTCCTGGTCTTTTTTCTCAGCTTCATCTGAGCAGACTGAATTTTTGCATCAACACAAAATTTTTAATACATTTCGGTATTGGTATCTATTCTACCAGAAGTCACAGGCAGTTCAGATGGCACGATGCTCTTGGTATACTCCACCCATATATCCAGAGTCAATTATTTTTCTTTCTTAAGAGGAAATAATATAGCACAGGAGGCTACTAAAATACACGTATTAATTTATAATTCTGTAATTGATAATGAGCCAAATTAATTTCTCTATCGGAAATTCTTCAGGAATAGAAAAATAACTGAATGTTGTTGGAAATCGTAGTTGAAGTGAACCAGTTGTTTGACTCTTTACTAGTGGAAGTGAACTTGAACAAGTCACTTTACCTTTTTGGCCTCAGTTTCTTCATCTGTAAAATGGGCATAATGACAGTACCTAATTAATAGGTTGCTGTAGGATTAAATGCATTAATAAATGTAAAGTCGAAAGTGCCAGTCCCATATAGTTAGCCCAAGATAAGTTTTAATCATTATAATACTAGTAGTGGTAGCTGAATAAGATGAATATTTTCATATCTGAAACTGGGAAGTGTACTAGTGCTTTTATCTAATAGCTCCTGAAAAGTTGTGTTAATTTTTTGGTCCTTGATTATAACTGTAATTTTAAAATAATCTAATCTGTCACTGGCTTCCCATATGCTGTTTTCGAGACTATCAGTGACTTCTTTCACTGAAAACAATGGTTAACATAGCGCTTGACTCATTAGGGCAGCTGTATTTAAACTAAGGAGCCTCTTCTTGAATCCATTCATAATGTAGGATTATTTGGTAATAGAATAATTCCCAAGTTTGTTTTGTATATTACTTTTAATATTTTATTTAGCGACATTATATTTATGTAGTGTGTTCGTTACCCTTGTCTCCACAGTGTTTTATAGTTATGACTCACATAAGAAACAGTCCTTTCACACGTCATTATTTTTAAGTAGTAAAATATCTTCCAAATTGATGTCACAGATTTTAGACCTGGAAGAAACCATAGAGTTCTAGTCCAAGCATCTAGTTTTACAGACTGGAAACGGGTGTTTAGAATGAGGCTGGAGAATGGCTGCATCAAAGTGCTAAGAAGTTGCTTATAGGTTTGAATAAATTACAGGTGTTTTCAGAAACATTTTGTATATAGTGTTAAGCCCTGCAAAAGAGCAGGGAGACTGTTTCTCTTCACATAAAGGTAAATTTCTGAATGCTTTGAATCATTCCTAGTGACTAATGTTCAGAATACTGTATTCCCATATGATCTAATAGAATCCATACTTAGAACTTAAAACATTCTTTTGTTTATAAACATAATAATGTATTTCTGATGTTCTTAGTCCAAGAGAGAGAAAATTCTTGCAGTTTAGTAGCAAAAAGTAATGTGATGGTCTCAAAGAGATAATTAAAAATTTGACTTCCTCAATTTTTTGGTATTTGATGTATACAAACATTTTGTAAATAATAGATTTGACAAACCACACTTGTAGATGCTAGAAAATCATTTCTTTTTCTGTACTAGCCTACAGTCTGAGTCATTACTAAATAAATGCTTTGAGTGGGCACAACTTTCAGAAACCCATAGGTTATAACTGTTTTGTATGCAATTAGTAAATATAGATGCTCCAGAACAATATTCTATAGACTGGGCACATGAGTATGATTTTCAGCAAATAGGTGACTCAGATACCTTATTTATAAATAAGTGGTATATGGTATTTTAGTAATGAAAAACAGTCACTTAGATATTGTCATTTGTTCTCTTTTGTCTTCTGGTATATGTTTGTAAGATATTGAATTAACCCTTATTTTGAAATTTACTGTAAGAATTTTACAGCTGCTCCATACACTACTGAGCCTTTTAGTGAGCAAGAAATCACATACATTAGATATAGAGGGTGCCACATTATCATTACAGAGCAACCCAATGACATTAGTACCTTGAGCACCTTGTATAACTTAAATCTCAGTTTCTTCATCTGTGCTATGAGAGTGTTGATTGTACAAATATGTATCTGCCAGAGCTAGACATTCAGAGCCCTGATATCAAAAGAGAAGTTCCCTACTCTTCAGTGGTGTATAGTTGAGTAGGGAAACAGATGCTTTTCAAAAGATGATGATTCTATAATGGAGTTAAAAGGTATAGAGACGTTTATACTTGAACTGATTCTTAAAGAAGTTGAAGATTGCTTCTGGATTTTTTTTGGAGGGTTTGAGAGGGGCCTTCCAGAATGCTGAACTACAGTGAATGCAAGGCATGGAACAGCATAGTGTTTCTGGGTACTACAGGTACTTCGTCTGGCTACAGTATGGTCTCTCCAGGGTAGTGTCTGCTCTCTAGGAGGTATGCAGGATGACCAGCTGGGGAGAGGGAAGAAAATATCACAGCTTTAGTATATTCTATTTTTGTTTTATCCTGTTAAAATTTCTAAATTTTTTGGTCTGCTTTTTGTGGTGTTATAATAGGACTACATGTATATGATCTATAAAAGATTTATAATTTTATCATATTTAATATAAGTAATATATAGCAATATGTTTTATATATAATATTTGTGATAGAACTAGGACTAAGACTTAGCATACTTCGTCTCAGAGTTGTATTTTAGAAGGGATCTCATTCATGTATTTGGGGCAACTGAGAGAAATAACAATTAGCATTAGAAATAGGGAGAAAATCAGCTACTAAGTGGAAATGAATAGAAAATACTTAATAGTTGGGAAGTTATGTCTAATAAGAATTTTTGCCTCTTCTGAATTTTAAATTATATTTTTGAAAGCTTTTAAATTTTAAAATATTTTTGAAAGCTTTAAGAATATTGCTATGTAGTTTTAAAAGCTTGTAGTTATAGAAGAGGCATCAATGTGCCAGTGACCCCAGCAGTGCTGAACTTGACATTTTAATTTTGGCCATTTAAAATAATATTTTGGTGAAAATAAGCTTGAATATTATATATCCTTGTTAAAATTATAGTTGATTTCTGAATTAAGTTGTTAAAAAGTGGTACATGTAATGAGCTGTTAAAAAAAAAGTCTTTCTTAAAATACAGCTAAAGATTATTTAGTTTTGTAATTGCTTTTTAGTTGGGCATGAGCGTACAAAAGCATCATCATGAAGCCTCAAAAATTTAAAAATAGAGGTTTCCAAGTACAAGCAGTAATTGAAATATAAATGAATTTTGTACACTGATTTTAATCTCCTCTTCAGTTAAATTTGAAATTTGTTGACGTGTTTATTCTCAATTAAGATCAAAATCCAGAAAGTAATTGGGAATTTTAACAAGGTGCTTCTTACTCCCTAGTAGTCCAACTCCCCCATCCCCCCTGGATTCTGTAATTCTGTCTTTTTAATGTAAATCTAAAAATTGGGGCCCTTTGGTAATAGAATCTGGATTTGCTTCTTGTGCAGAACTGTAGAATGTTAGAGCTTGATACTCCACGTAGTTCTATTTATTATAGTTGCCATTCTTCAAAAAGCAAAAAGTGCTATTTAAGAAGGTTCAGAAAATGTTTAAGTGCAGTGATGAAAGGATGAAGGATTTCAACTAACAAGACATTTATTGAGCACCTGCTTTGTTCTATGACTTAAGGGACAATTCCTGGCCCAAGAAGTTTAAAAAAGGGTACATACACAGTTATGGTAAAATGTAAAATGTGTTAAAACTGATTTTCAAACTTGTTCCATTGTCAGAACACCTGGAAGTCATGGGACTGCTTGCAGAATATCCTGAAATATTGATATATGTAGTTGTATGATTTTTTGCTAGGGGATACAAAAGGCTTAAAACAAATTATGGAAGGAAACCCTTAGTTGACGAGATTCTATCTAGTACCTAAGGTTTTTCTCCCTACGAACAGGGAGAACATAATCACTTTTGGATTTTTGATGGTATATCTTGGTTTCGATGCAGTCAAAAATCTGTGTCTAACTTGGCCCTCCGTAGGCTGTCTGTATACTTGGTTCCTCCCTATCTGGGGTTCTGCATCCGCGGATTCAACCAGCTGAGGATCCTGTAGTGCTATAGTATTTACTATTGAAAAAGATCCGCGTATAAGTGGACTCACGCAGTCAAAACTCCTGTTGTTCAAGGATCAGCTGTATATTCTAAGTGTGCATACTCTGAGGACTACTGTGATAAGCTTTATTATAGAGTGTTAGGAGAGTGCAGAGGAGGGATCAACTATTCTGGGGAGGTGGGGAAGTTGGCATTGAAAAATATTTTATTAGATTTTATTCTAGAGGTCATAATTTTGGAAGGTGAGTAGACTATTGATAGGTGACGTTGAGGAGTTCATTAAACAATTATTTGACCTATGCTATGGTAAGTAGTATGTAAAGCCCTGTAGTTACAATGATAGACATGACTTTATCCCTTACTTCAAGGTGGTAGGTAAACAATTACATGTATGGAAGCAGGAGAGTACAGTGTATTCCAGAGGAATAGTTTATACCCAGTGGTTGGTTAGAGTGTAGGATGGTGAGGTACTGTCATGGCAGATAAGTCTGGAAAGGTAAGCTGGGACTAATTATGGAGGACCTTGTTTGCTTGCTAAGGAATTTAGAATGTAGACAGTGTAGATTCATCACGGGTTTTAGCTAAGGGAGTGACATGATTTTACTAGTATTACTAGTATTTTGAGGTTTGAAGAGTGAAATGGAAGGAGAGAGAATGGAGAAAGGAAACCAATTAAAAGGCTCTGGAGTTAATACCATCAAGAGATAATAAGAGATAATAAGCAGTAGAAACAAATAATAAATAAGGATACTTATTATATGCTGAAGTAAATTCAGCAAGTAGAAGTGGTATAATGGCAAGCTATTGGATGTGGGTGTGATGGAGAGGATGAGGGCCAAAATTTGAGCCCAGGTGATGGTGATGCCGAGGGAATGTGAGAGGAGCATGCATTTGAAGATGTGCAGCTCAGAATTATTAGAAGGCGGAATATGGAGCTCAGCAGAGTGACTAGAGCTAGATTAGAGGTGTTTAATGAGGAATTAATCTGTAGAAGGATGATGGTTGAAGAAATGGGAGGGAATGAGATTGCCCAGGACAGAGTCTAGTAAAAAAAAAACAAGGGGACCGGGCTTCCCTGGTGGCGCAGTGGTTGAGAGTCTGCCTGCCGATGCAGGGGACGCGGGTTCGTGCTCCGGTCCGGGAAGATCCCACATGCCGCGGAGTGGCTGGGCCCATGAGCCATGGCCGCTGGTTCTGCGCGTCCGGAGCCTGTGCTCCGCAACGGGGGAGGCCACGACAACTTTGTGTAAGGATTGACTTATCTTAAATTTGGAAAGATTAGAAAAATATGATTGAAGTGTGTATAATGTGTATTAAAAACTGAAATACTTAATTGAGAAGAGGCAGTTAAAGAAGCTGAAAAGAGTTTATTCTGGAATAAATAAAAGGTGTTAGTTGGAATATAGTAAACTTACAGACTTTAGTATTTTAGGAGATTTTGTTCCATTTGAAAATAATAATTTGGAAATGATTTAGATCTAATACAGTAAAAATGCCCTAATAGATTGTAGTGTGTTTTGCCTTAAAGTTCGTTTCTCATTGTATTTGTGCCCTTGTATTTATTTTTATTTCTAAGAAAAAAATCAGAGCAGGGAAAAGAAATCATGTTTTTGGAGAGAAGATTAGGTCCTTTTCATATTTGTGTTTTAGTTTTCAAATCCTCTCTAGGCTCTCTCCACAGGATTAGAGAACAAATAATAGCTGTTTTCATTTCCAAGGAACTTCCATAATAATATGAATCTTTAAAATATATATTAAATTACTTGAAGTCGTTGTTCTTTTTTTTTTTTTAATGGGAAACACTAATAAACCCCAGTGGTAGTATTATATATAACCAAGCCCTTTGTTATATCATCTTCCACCCAGGACCCGTGAGTGTTCCAAAATTAATCGTGCTTAAAAGTCAGGATACGGGCTTCCCTGGTGGCGCAGTGGTTGAGAGTCCGCCTGCTGATGCAGGGGACATGGGTTCGTGCCCCGGTCCGGGAAGATCCCACATGCCGCGGAGCGGCTGGGCCCGTGAGCCATGGCCGCTGAGCCTGCGCGTTCGGAGCCTGCGCTCCGCAACGGGAGAGGCCACAACAGTGAGACGCCCGAGTACCGCAAAAAAAAAGTCAGGATATTAAGCATATACACTTTGCAAAAAGACTTAGGAAGACCAATGAAGTATTAATAGTGGTTATTGCTAAGTAGAAAGATCCTGGGTATTTTTCATTTTCTTCTTTTAATTTTCTGTATGTCCTAGATTTTCTATAATAAGCATATTACTTTTATAGTTAATAAAAGATTTTATTTAAAGGCAATTAGTATTTATAACTTTGAATAAGAATTGGGTTAAAAATATGTATCATCAAAGTTTTAAGGCAGTACAGTCATGTTAAATGTTGTAACTGGGTGGTACAGCTGTGGATGATTAATTTTCCCTTCCACTTTCTACTCTTTTTCTACAATGACCATGTGTTACTGTTGTTATTTTTTATAATACCATTCAAAACTTAAAATCTACAGATTCTGTAAGTGCAGTTTTAAAGGGTTGGAATAGCTAGTGCTAAGAACTCACCCCAAACTTTCATATTTAAAGCTTTTGAGTAGAGCCATCTGAATGTACCTTCAGACAAAAATAACTCTCTGATAGTTTCTTTTATATCTCTTCAAATGTTAGTACATCTGGGGATTTAGACCTTTTCATTTCTGTCTAGGCATCCCTCTAAAAGATAAAAAAAAAAAAGATGAGAATACAGATTGAGATAAACCAGTTTAAGGTAAAACTATTTACCTCTTGCTATAATTTGTAAGTACTACTTTACTAATATTGCTCTTTTGTGGGAGTTTAAGCCTTCTAAATTAGAATCAGTGAAAAAACATTGCCAAGATATAATGCAGAAAGTGTTTGAGTTGCTATTTAGCAGACAAAGTGTTTTGTGGATCTTCTATTTCCAAAAGATAGCCCCATTTCTCTTTCAGATACATCTCATCTGCTAGATACCATTTCTTCAAATGGTAACATCCCAGTTTATAATAACTACAGTTTGGGTTTGCAAAAGCTTTAAAGGTAAACAGTTTTGTTCCAGTTTTACAATCTATACTAGCCTAGTACATTGACTTTTATGATAATGGTGTGCATTCTCAGCTTTTTGAAGTTGAGATCAGAAAGAAAATCTCTCTTACAAAATGTGCATGCAGGTAGAATACTGGATTTTCCCCGTGGCATTTCATGCTTTATGTTTTTAAACTGCTTTTCAATTTCGATAGTAGATTGCCTAACAAATACAGTAAAGGATATAGTAAAGGATATAATTGCTAAATATACAATTCCTGGTGAATTCAGGGTCTATTCTCATGTTTGTTCTAAGAATAAGAACAAATCCATTTCATTTTGTGCTGAGAAGAAAAATCATCTCAAAAACTTATTACATAGAAACATTTTCCCTCAGAAATAGTTATAGATTGTTTCCATGTTAGCCCACAAGCCCAATTTTTAACATACGAATTACTAAAATTGGAAGATAAAAATATTAGAATATAAACAGTAAACAAAATTGAAAACATTTTTTTCTTTTTAATTTTTTTTTTTTTTGGCTGCGTTGGGTCTTCGTTGCTGTGCGCAGGCTTTCTCTGGTAGGGGCGAGTGGGGGCTACCCTTTGTTGTGGGGCATGCGGGCTTCAGTAGTTGTGGCACACGGGCTCAGTAGTTTTGGCTTGCAGGCTCTAGAGCGCAGGCTCAGTAGTTGTGGTGCACGGGCTTAGTTTCTCTGCGGCATGTGGGATCTTCCCGGGCCAGGGCTTGAACCCGTGTCCCCTGCATTGGCAGGCAGATTCTTAACCACCGTGCCACTGGGAAGCCCCTGAAAACATTTTATATCTCTCTTGAATACTTGTGCTTGAGGAAAAGCAGGTTTAAATTTGGCTCTTTTCTCACAGATAAACTAGTTTCCTGGTTCCCTCCTTTCTTCTGTTGTTGCTGCCTTATCTGCAAGGCTTTCCCTCTGTCTTAACCTTCTTTGTTTTCTTTCATAGCATTTATTTCAACCTCACATACAATATGATTTAATTATATATCTTTTTCTTCTCTTTCACTAGAATATAAAATCTGTGAGGGCAGGGACTTTTTCTGCTTGGTTTGTTGTTTGACTTCTATAAATGTTGATTTAGAATTAAGTGGTTATAAGGTCTACAGGTCATTTTCAAAAGTGTTTGGGGCTTGTCTCTCAAAAGGTGTTTCCCAGATCACCAGCGTAAGAATTGTGTTAAAGGCAGATTCCTTGGTCCCAGAATAGCATATTTAAATCTGTTAACTCAGAATCTCAGAGTGGGGATTAGGAAGCTACACTTTTAGTAAACTCCATAAATGATTTTTATGTACAATAAAGTTCTAGGAGTGATACTTCAGGATATAGTAACACTGTTTCATGATTGATTTCCTATCAGAATTAAAATTTTTTCTCTCATTGGAGTATTTTTTTTTATCACTGCTTTTATACTTGTCAACCTTTATTAGCATTGTATTTTGGGTTATAGAATGAAGGGAAGGTAGGAGAGAATTAAGAAGCAGATTCATATATTCATGTCTTCGTGTGGAATACAGCTTGAAGAAGTAAGTGGTAACAAGTGAGGGAAGTGTTGGGGGAGGGGTGAGGAGGCATGCTACTAAAGAATGGAAAGACCTTGGAAGTCATGTGTTTGTCATAGACTATTACACGGAGCAATCTCTATTTTAATTTAGAATTATGTTGAAGTATTCTATGAGTAATCCCTGTTACATAGGGCTAATGTGTTAAATAGTACCAAAATTTTAAAAAGCCTTAAGTTAAAGACCTAAGACTCTATTCCCGTCGCTTTTATTCATTTAAACCTATTTGTATGATCTTACATCATATATCAGCTGTGGATAATAATGCTATTCTTTGTGTTTCTCATTTGATTTTGGGGAGCAATGAAAGGAGATCCAAGGTTAGCTCTCATAGCATTGCTCTGCACTATATCAGGCAGAGTAATGTACTAATTGACCTCATAGTCTTTTGGTTGATTTTTAAATTTTGTGTTTCTCTTTTATAGTTCAGTATGAGTTCAAGCCTTTATAAAGTTTAAAGTTTTTAATTAGAGTTCTAAAACATCCCCTACTCCATACAGTATGCCAAAGTGTGTGTGGGAGTATGCACAGGTGCCTACATTTTAGTTCTTCTAGGGAGAGGGTGCAGAAGTTTATTAGGTCAGCAGAGGAGTACAGAGCCAAAAAAAGCTTAAGAACCATAGTTTTAAACCACAGAATTAACAAACATCCAATAAATTATGATGATGTTTGGTTAGAGAAAATTCCAGTTAATTGAAGGAAAAATTAGGCCTTTAACAGAAATAACAGAATTTGAATAGTACCTGAAGATAAATATTATTATGTTATGCCTATGTTTATTCTATTAGGTGTTCAAAGAGACTTTATTAAGTAATAGTTTTGCTCTGCATTAAATTAAGAGGAAAAATGTCCTGGAAATAGCCCCCTTGGTATTCTAGAACTCTGAAAGAATTAATATATGGCTTACTGTACTGAAGATGTCTTAACTTTGTGAGTAAAGTGAGTTTAATTCTGGTTTTGCCAGTGACACTTGTGTTGAACTAGACATTGGCTTTCTCTAGAATTTCATTTACAGTCATTGGCTGTTAACTTCATCAAATTCAGAGCAATTTCAAAACATCTGGAGTGCCTTCTTGTCTACTTGTCTGTTTCTTTTTTCTATGTCTAGTGAAATCCTAATTATTTTCTGAGGCTCAGCTTAGATTTTACTTCCTCTATGAAGCCTGATACAGAATTAATTGCTTTTTTCACTGTATTCCATGATTCTTTGTTTTGCATTTGGTTATAGCACTTAAAAAATTTATGGTAGTGATGTGTCTGTCTATCTATATTATGATGGTAGTTGTTTGGTAATTCTTGAACTAATGAAATAAATGAGCTAATAAAAATCAAATAAATATTCAGTTATATCAAGTCAGAATTGCTGCTTGTTTTTAAAAGACTCGGCAGTCATCTCCTCAGGAAAACTTTGCATATTTCTTCCCCCCTCTTCTTTTCAGCTTGGTTATATTCTTCTGTTCTTAACCCACTTTTTGTATGCGTATGATTCGTATTGAAGTTTTTGAATACCATGATATTGAAGTTATCTGTTTGCCTCACCAAAGTTTAAGATTTTCTTACGCATTTCTGTGTTTCTAGAAATAAGCTCTTCAAGTGCAGAGAACCTCAGTATGTATTAATTGGGTTGAATTCAGATACCATATCCTCTCTTAAGGGATGGGTACAGTATTTAAAAGCATAATAGCAGGTAGTGTATGGTTAATGTAGTAAGACAGGTACTGTTCCTTATATTAAACATATTTACAGTGCTTATTACTTGATAGGCAGTGTAGAGGTATTCGAGATGAAAACGGAAAGACAAGAGTTGATAAACTAAGTTGATGTAGAGGTCATTCCAGGCAACAAGAATAGCATATTCAAAAGTGCAAAGGCAAAAAAGTCACTGTATATAGCTAGGGAATGGTCAGTAGTTTAGTTTGGCTAGAGTGCTAGTTATATATAGAAAAGTAATGACAGCTGTGACTGGAAGGACCAGCTTATGGAGCCAGGTCATAGAGGGCCTAATATGCTGTGCTAATAAAGAATATGATATTCCATTTTAGTGACTTATTAAATTTCAAGCTTTCAAGCTAGAGAGTTACAAGGGACACATAGATGAGATGAATTAGAAGAGAAAACTAACGTCAGTTTGATTTTTCCCATCCCTTAATTTTCACCTTTCTTAATTTTAATTTTTTATTTTGCTTCTCTTAGCAGATTATATAGATGTATCTGAAAATATATGTTTTTTTTAATTCGTCATCCATTTTATACACATCAGTGTATACCTGTCAATCCCAATCTCCCAATTCAACACACCCCCACCCCCTGCCACTTTCCCCCCTTGGTGTCAATACGTTTGTTCTCTACTTCTGTGTCTCAATTTCTGCCCTGCAAACCGGTTCATCTGTACCATTTTTCTAGGTTCCACATATATGCGTTAATATATGATATTTAGTTTTCGCTTTCTGACTTACTTCACTGTGTATGACAGTCTCTGGGTCCATCCACATCCCTACAAATGACCCAATTGCATTCCTTTTTATGGCTGAGTAATATTCCATTGTATATATGTACCACATCTTCTTTATCCATTCGTCTGTCGAAGGGCATTTAGGTTGCTTCTGTGACCTGGCTATTGTAAATAGTGCTGCAATGAACACTGGGGTGCATGTGTCTTTTTGAATTTTGGTTTTCTCTGGGTATATGCCCAGTAGTGGGATTGCTGGGGCATATGGTAATTCTATTTCTGGTTTTTTAAGGAACCTCCATACTGTTTTCCATAGTGGCTGTATCAACTTACATTCCCACCAACAGTGCAGGAGGGTTCCCTTTTCTCCACACCCTCTCCATTATTTGTTGTTTGTAGATTTTCTGATGATGCCCATTCTAACTGGTGTGAGGTGATACCTCACTGTAGTTTTGATTTGCATTTCTCTAATAATTAGTGATGTTGAGCAGCTTTTCATGTGCTTCTTGGCCATCTGTATGTCTTCTTTGGAGAACTGTCTATTTAGATCTTCTGCCCATTTTTGGATCGGTTTGTTTATTTTTTTAATATTGAGCTGCATGAGCTGTTTATATATTTTGGAGATTAATCCTTTGTCCGTTGATTCGTTTGCAAATATTTTCTCCCATTCTGATGGGTGTCTTTTTGTCTTGTTTATGGTTTCCTTTGCTGTGCAAAAGCTTTTAAGTTTCATTAGGTCCCGTTTATTTTTGTTTTTATTTCCGTTACTCTAGGAGGTGGATTAAAAAAGATCTTGCTGTGGTTTATGTCAAAGAGTGCTCTTCCTATGTTTTCCTCTAAGAGTTTTATAGTGTCTGGTCTTACATTTAGGTTTCTAATCCATTTTGAGTTTATTTTTGTGTATGGTGTTAGGGAGTGTTCTAATTTCATTCTTTTACATGTAACGGTCCAGTTTTCCCATCACCACTTATTGAAGAGACTGTCTTTTCTCCATTGTATATCCTTGCCTCCTTTGTCATAGATTAGTTGACCATTGGCGCGTGGGTTTATCTCTGGGCTTTCTATCCTGTTCCACTGATCTATATTTCTGTTTTTGTGCCAGTACCATATTGTCTTGATTACTATAGCTTTGTAGTATAGTCTGAAGTCAGGGAGTCTGATTCCTCCAGCTCCGCTTTTTTCCCTCAAGACTGCTTTGGCTATTCGGGGTCTTTTGTGTCTCCATACAAATTTTAAGATTTTTTGTTCTAGTTCTGTGAAAAATGCCATTGGTAATTTGGTAGGGATTACCATGAATCTGTAGATTGCTTTGGGTAGTGTAGTCATTTTCACAATATTGATTCTTCCAATCCAAGAACATGGTATATCTCTCCATCTGTTGGTATCATCTTTAATTTCTTTCATCTGTGTCTTATAGTGTTCTGCATACAGGTCATTTGTCTCCCTAGGTAGGTTTATTCCTAGGTATTTTATTCTTTTTGTTGCAATGGTAAATGGCAGTGTTTCCTTAATTTCTCTTTTATATTTTTCATCATTAGTATATAGGAATGCAAGCGATTTCTGTGCATTAATTTTGTATCCTGCAGCTTTACCACATTCATTGATTAGCCCTAGTAGTTTTCTGGTGGCATCTTTAGGATTCTCTGTGTATAGTATCATGTCATCTGCAAACAGTGACAGTTCTACTTCTTCTTTTCCAATTTGTATTCCTTTTATTTCTTTTTCTTCTCTGATTGCCGTGGCTAGGACTTCCAAAGCTATGTTGAATAATAGTGGCGAGAGTGGACATCCTTGTCTTCTTCCTGATCTTAGAGGAAATGCTTTCAGTTTTTCAACACTGAGAATGATGTTTGCTGTGGGTTTGTCGTATATGACCTTTATTATGTTGAGGTTGGTTCCCTCTATGCCCACTTTCTGTAGAGTTTTTATCATAAATCGGTGTTGAATTTTGCCAAAAGCTTTGTCTGCATCTATTGAGATGATCATATGTTTTTTTCTTCAATTTGTTAATATGGTTTATCACATTAATTGTTTTGCGTATATTGAAGAATCCTTGCATTCCTGGGATAAATCCCACTTGATCTTGGTGTATGATCCTTTTAATGTGTTGCTGGATTCTGTTTGCTAGTATTTTGTTGAGGACTTTTGCATCTATATTCATCAGTGATATTGGTCTGTAATTTTCTTTTTTTGTAGTATCTTTGTCTGGTTTTGGTATCAGGGTGATGGTAGCCTCATAGAATGAGTTTGCGAGTGTTCCTTCCTCTGCAATTTTTGGAAGAGTTTGAGAAAGATGGTTGTTAGCTCTTCTCTAAATGTTTGATAGAATTCACCTGTGAAGCCATCTGGTCCTGGACTTCTGTTTTTTGGAAGAGTTTTTAATCACAGTTTCAATTTCATTACTTGTGATTGGTCTGTTCATATTTTCTATTTCTTCCTGGTTCAGTCTTGGAAGGTTATACCTTTCTAAGAATTTGTCCATTTCTTCAAGGTTGTCCATTTTATTGGCATAGAGTTGCTTGTAGTGGTCTCTTAGGATGCTTTGTATTTGCAGTGTCTTTGTAACTTCTCCTTTTTCATTTCTAATTTTATTGATTTGAGTCCTCTCCCTCTTTTTGTTGATGAGTCTGGCTAATGGTTTATCAATTTTGTTTATCTTCTCAAAGAACCAGCTTTTAGTTTTATTGATCTTGAAAAACTAGAAAGAAGAGACAGACAGTATTTTCTTTTGCCAAATAATTTAGATAATACACTAGATTTAAATATGTAAATAAATAATTTAAGTTGGACTTCGTTTTGTTTCTTTAATTGGATAATTTCAGTCTTCTCACAGTTCTCAGAGGAAAAAAATTACGTTAAATACAGAATTTTACCAATTTAAGTTACTATATCTTCCAAGTTATTTTCTACAACTTTGTT
Source organism: Lagenorhynchus albirostris (assembly GCF_949774975.1). Taxonomy (NCBI): domain Eukaryota; kingdom Metazoa; phylum Chordata; class Mammalia; order Artiodactyla; family Delphinidae; genus Lagenorhynchus; species Lagenorhynchus albirostris. The sequence goes on along the minus strand of NC_083101.1, from coordinate 56,271,298 downwards.
TACCAGTAACCAAAAAAATGAATAGGACAAATATAATTAATAAATTGCAAATACATATTGATAATATCAGCTGGTTGTGTTTAATTTGACAGCTTGGTTTTTATAGACCCAAACCTGTATTTTTAACAGATGGATACCTATAAGAATATCATCTTAAAATAAACATCATAACATGCTAAATAAAAGATGGTAGGAACATTTTAATATATTAAATATGACATTATTTCATGGTGATCCACAGACCCATTTATATTCTCCAGTTTATCTGAATCCCTGATTATGATACAATTTCCAGTACATTAGTAAGTTCCTCTACTTACTAATTCCATGGTAAAGAATTTGGTTGGTAGTGAAATTGAAATCAAGTCTTTTTTTTAAGTTTTATGGCAAGTGTGTAAATGATAAGATAACTGAGATCTATTTTAATTTTTTATTAGCAGTTTAAGTCCTTTTTTACTAAGAGTTAACATTTATTCATTTCTTTCTATATGCTAAATACTCTGCTAAGCATTCTATTCAATACATGCTCTTTGAAGAAGATTTGAAAAAAATAGAAATATGTCAAAAAATAAAAATCACCTTTCCCATCAGATATCACTTGTTAGCCTTCTTTATCTCATCTGTATACATATGTATCATTTACTCTCATATACACACACAAATTCAATACAAAATTCGGATTTTCCACTTATAGTTTATATATTTTGGCATATATTCTGCTTATCACTTACTAGATTTGATTTTACTTGTTACTTGATTGTTGTGTGTGAATATTGTTACATGTAAAACTATACACGAACGGGAAAGCAACGGTAGGACCCTGTAGTGATGGTTTTGTTTTTTTTTGTTTGACCCTGTAGTTTTTTCTTGTAAGAAATTTATTTTTTGCCATGTGGATTAGCTATCTAGTGCTTTGTTTGGCTACCAACAACAACAACAAAAAATGACAAGACTTTTTACAAAAAATTTGCCTAACTCATTAAGAAATAGGTTGAAGCCATCAGTCATGGCATGATGAGTTTGTGAGATTTATAGTAAGAATATACCTTAAAACTATTTTAAAATGTTTCCAGTCACACACGTTAGTTCCTAATGTTTTCGTTACTTTATAACTACCCTTCTCAACAATACTTATGATTAAGTTGCCAATTTAGAGCAGGGAGTAGAGATAGCCTGTTTTGGCTGCCTTATTAAATGCTATTGTATGTTACTCTGTTTGAAAGGCTTTATCTGTATTAACTTATTTAATCCCCACAACTCTTGAAGTAATTAATGATTTACATAACCTGTTTTACAAATGAAGAAATGAGACACAGAAAAATTAATTTGCCCAAACTAATTAGTGGCAGAAGCTGGATTTGAATCCAGACTGTTTGGCTCCAGAGCCCAGGTACTTAATCACAGTGTTTGTTGCTTATGAGCAAGAGTTGAAGGGATTGAGAGAAAGGAGCCTTCTACCTGAAAGAGAGGCTGGGGAGAATAGGATCATTAAAGATTTCAAGGTGGAGGGAGTATTTAGATACTTGTGGTGGTGGGATTGACAGTATGTATTTGCAGTATAAATTATTGAAAATAAGTATGCATATAAAGTATAACAACTGTGAAAATCTGAAGGAAATAGTGTAACTAATGTACATGGACTTTGCTTAGCAATCCAGTGATTAGTATTTGTCTTATTGGTAGTTTATTAATTTACAAAATAATGTGTACACATCTTAGTGGCAAAAAATTAAACAATACAAGAAGTATTACAATAAAAATGTCTGCTCTACATTTTTCTGGTCCCCTAGTAAAATAGGCTACGACTGTCACTAGTTTCTTGTATTCAACTGGGTGTCTCAGTTTTTTGTTTTGGGGTTTTTTTTCTGTTTGTGTGAAGCTTTATTTTTTAATTGAGGTGTAAGTTGGTTTACAATACTAGTTTCAGGTGTACAACATACTGATAAAAAATTTTTATAGATTATATTTCATTTAAAGCTATTATAAAATATTGGCTATATTTCCTGTGTTGTACAATATATCCTTGTAGCTTATTTATTGTATACATAGTAGTTTGTACCTGTTAATCCCCTGTCCCCACAGGTAAACATTAGTTTGTTTTCTATGTCTGTGGGTCTGTTTTTGTTTTGTTATATTCATTCATTTGTTTTATTTTTTAGATTTCACATATAAGTGATATCATACAGTAATTGTCTTTCTCTGTGTGACTTATTTCACTAAGCATAATACTCTCCAGGTCCCATCTTTGTTGTTGCAGATGATAAAATTTCATTCTTTTTTATGGCTGAGTAAGTATTCTGTTGTGTATATATGTATCTTTTTTATCCACTCATCTGTTGATGGACACTTAGGTTGCTTCCATATCTTGGCGATTATAAATAATGCTGCTATGAACATTGGGATGCATGTATCTTTCCAAATTAGTGTTTTCTGTTTCTTTGGATATATACCTAGGAGTGAAATTGCTGGATCATATGGTAGTTCTATTTTTAGTTTTTTGAGGAGCCTCCATACTGTATTCCATACTTGCACCAATTTACATTCCCACCAATGATGTACAAGGGTTCCCTTTGCTCCACATCCTCACCAACATTTGTTATTTGTGGCCTTTTTGATAATAGCCATTCTGACAGGTGTAAGATGATATCTCACTGTGATTTTGATTTCCATTTCTCTGATGATTAGCAATGTTGAGCATCTTTTCGTGTGCCTGTTGGCCATCTGTATGTATTATTTAGAAAAAAAGTGTATTCAGGTCTTCTGCCCATTTTTTAATTGGGTTGTTTGTTTTTTTGATATTGAGTTGTATGAGCAATTTACATATTTTGGATATTAACCCCTTATCAGTCATAATATTTATAAATATTTCCTCCCATTTAGTAGGTTGTCTTTTCACTTTATTGGTGGTTTCCTTTGCTGTGCAAAAGCTGTTAAGTTTAGTTAGGTCCCTTTTTTTATGTTTTGCATTTGTTTCCTTTGCTTTAGGAAAGGAAATATTGGAAAGGAACTATTGCTATAGGAAAGGAAATATTAAAAAATTATTGCTATGAATTATGTCAAAGAGTGTTCTGCCCCTGTTTTCTTCTGGTAGTTTTATGGTTTTCCACCTTACATTTAGTTCTTTTATTTATTTATTTATTTATTTATTATTTGGCTGCATTGGGTCTTAGTTGCAGCATGTGGAATCTTTGTTGCCATGTGCAGGATCTTTGTTGTGCCATGTGGGATCTTTAGTTGCAGCATGCGGGATCTTTTTTTTTTTAGTTGCGGCATGTGGGATCTTTAGTTGCAGCAAGTGAACCCTTAGTTGCGGCATGTGGGATTTAGTTCCCTGACCAGGGATCAAACCCAGGCCCCCTGCTTTGGGAGAGCAGAGTCTTAGCCACTGGACCACTAGGGAGGTCCTACATTTAGTTCTTTAATACATTTTGAGTTTATTTTTGTATATGGTATAAGAAAATATTCTAATTTAATTATTTTACATGTAAGCTGTCCATTTTCTTCCAGGACCACTTATTGAAGAGACTGTCTTTTCCCCATTACATATTCTTACCTCCTTTGTCGTAGATTAATTAACCATAAGTGTGTGGGTTTATTTCTGGGCTCTCTATTCTGTTCCATTGATCTATGTGTCTGTTTTTGTGGTAGTACCATACTGTTTTGATTACTGTAGCTTTGTAATATAGTCTGAAGTCAGGGAGCCTGATACCTCCAGCTCTGTTCTTCTCTCTCAAGATTGCTTTGGCTTTCCAGTGTCTTTGCGTTTCCATACAATTTGTCAAATTGTTTGTTCTAGTTCTGTGAAAAATGCCATTGGTATTTTGATAGGGATTGCATTGAATCTGTAGATTGCTTTGGGTAGTATGGTCATTTTAACAATATTAATTCTTCCAGTCCCTGAACATGAAATATCTTTCCATCTTTTTGTGTCATTTTCAGTTTTTTTCATTAGTGTCTTAAAGTTTTCCAAGTACAGGTCTTTTACCTCCTTAGATTTATTCCTAGGTGTTTTATTCTTTTTGATGTGATGCAAAATGGGATTGTTTATTTCTCTTTCCAATAGCTCATTGTTAATGTATAGAAGCTCAACAGATTTCTGTATATTAATTTTGTATTCTGCATCTTTACTTAATTCATTGATGAACTTTAGTAGTTTTTGTTGGTGTCTTTGGGATTTTCTGTGTATAGTAGTATCATGTCATCTGCCACCAGTGACAGTTTTACTTATTTTTTTCCAATTTGGATTCCTTTTATTTCTTTTTATTTTTTGGTTACTGTGACAAGGATTTCCAATACTATGTTGAATAAAAGTTAGCCAATTCAAATTTTAACATGTTCAAAACTGAACTTTAGGTTTGTTGTTTTGTTTTCCTTTTCTAAGCCTGTTCTTACCTTCTGAGCAAATGACTCCACTGTCTGGGAAGTTGCTGTGGCCAAAAAAACATGATTTTTTAATTGATTCTTCCTTTTCACTCATTTCTCTTGTTAAGCATATCAACCATTTCTGAGCTTTCTTCCTCTAAAGTATATTTTAAATTTTGCCCATTTCTTTTCACTGTCACCACTTAAGTACAAACTATTATCATCTCTTGCCTGAAATACTGCTATAGTTTCCTGACTTGTTTTTCCTGCTTCTGCTTTTTCCTCCTTGAGTCCATTTTCTACCTGGCAGCCATGGTGAACTTTAAAAAAAATGTACATTGAGAAGTCAGAACCCTGCATCAAGCACTTCATTGGCACTTAGGCTATAGTAAGGAGTTTGGCTTACTGTTCTTTATATACCTACCAAGCCATTTCTCACCTCAGGACCTTTATACTTCCTTTTTGTTTTATCTAGAACACTCTTATTCCCAGGGTTTTCTTTGGGTTTCTGTTTGCTTATTTTTGTTTGTTTGTTTTGGTCATGGCTGGCTCCTCCTCTCATTTTCCTCAGAGAAATTATTCTTGACTGTCCTTCACAGAACTTATAGTATATTATAGTTAAGACTTATGTGTATGTATTTCTTTACTCTTTTTTTGTGTGTCTTCTTCCTAGCGTGTAAGCTCAGCAAGGAGGAATCTTGCCTGTAAGTGTTGATGCCAATACCTGTCTCAGTATCTATGTGTATTTAATATTGAATAAAGGAATAAATGAATGAATTAACAAATAAATGGATCTGTCTGGAATTTGTATTGGTCAAGGAGTGAGGTTGAAATCCAACTTTATTTTTCTCTCACATCTAGCTGCTTGTCACAGCATCACTTTTTTCCATTGCTTTGGTATACCATTTTTGTAATATATTAAAGTCCTGGTGTATTTGGGTCTACTTTTGAACTGTCTCCACTACTGTTAGTATGTCTAACTATTCAACTTCTGGTATTAAATTTATTACTGTGACTTTAAAATCCACTTTAATATCTGGTAGGATGAGTTCTCTGTCAAATGATTTTTTCTGAATTTTCCAGAAATGAAATTTTCATGTTTTTATTTTTACATAAGGTACTTTTAATACTTTTTAATAGTATAAAATAGTATTGTGGACTCAACATTTGCACCACCCATGTTTTGGTCACTTGGCCATAAGAAATATTTGGGAGATGGAGAGATCAGCCAAGATGGCAGAGTAGAAAGACCCTAAGCTCACCTCCTCTCATGAGCACACCAAAATCGTAACTATTCGCAGAACAACCATCAGTGAAAAAGACTGGAACCTACCAGAAAAGATCTTCTACTGCTAAAGACATAAAGAAGGAACCACAATGAGATGGAGTTGAATGATTATTGTCAAAGATAGAGATGTCTCCACGGAGGGAGAGATCTGACTTGGATTTTGAAGAAAGGAAGGGAGCTCACCAGATGATAAGGGGAAGAAAGAACAGAGAGACCGATGCAGAGGTGCAATACCAAGCAGCACATCTGGATAAGGAAATCATCTCCATCATTCCAGCATGGCTGGAAAATGCAAGAGAGCATCAAGTACCTGGAAGACAAAGACCACTGTCTTCTGAATCCCCAGTACCCAAAGCAGAGCCTGGCACCCAGAGGTGCTCAGTAAATGTTTGTGGAGTGAGTGAGTGATGGAATGACAGCAACGGGGCAGATAGAGAGTCCTGTAACCCATGCTGGACCTTGCAAAACCCAGAGGGCAAGGTGATAATTTAATCAGAAGAAAGATATAATTCAGAAATGACTTCTTAAAATATTTGTTTTTAGTTATGTGACCCAGTGGAGGTGTTAGCTAACCCTGTGGTGGTAATAATGTTGCAAAATATATGTGTATCAAATCAACACATTGTACACATTAAACTTACACAATGGTTTATGTCAATTATATCTCAATAAAGGAGGGGAAAATAAAATATTCATTTTTAAATTAAAAACGTGAGAGAACAGCAGGAATTACTAGTTTGTGTGGAATAAGAATGACATTCTTCCCATTCTTGAAATGCACAATAAATTAAGAGGTTGGTAGCATTGCTTATTTTCTGTGAACACCATAATGTCCACTTGTCACATCCTCCTAATTTCAGTTAAGTCTTCAGCTCTTGTTAGGTGCCTACATCTCTTTTTTATGACCTCTTATTTCAAGTAGGTAGAGGCAAGACTCGCCCCAGCTTTCCCATCTTTCCTCTTTGTGTCTGTGTCACATCTGAAAGTATCTTGAATTTACAGTGTCCTACTTTAAATCCTCGTCAGTACTTGGCAGATATTTAGAGGAGTTAGCCAAGAAAAGGAAGCCAAGCTATCTACCTGCCCACTTTGCAGACTTGTCACAGCTTTAGTATCTTCTAGGGAACATGAACATAACCAGACTGTATGAAAGATAAGGACCTAGGGAGCCCTCTGTTCTGCCTGTACTGAAAACTCATGACTGCTTCTATATGGTAAGGATTAGCTGTAGTGGTAGTAAAATGTTCAACAGAACAGCACTAACTTACTAAAAATGCTTATCAGAGTTGTTGAGGTTGGTAAGGCACTTCTCAAGTATCCTTCCTATGTAAATAAAAACTTTACATTTACCTTTGTCCCTTCCTTAAATTAGAAAGGCAAAATCAAGAAATGGAAATTTATTCTAAGCAGAATGTTTGGTTTTCAAAAAATTAGTTATGGTGGTCTTTGGTTGTTATTTAGGGGAATTATGTCACTTATTTGGTGCCGCTTCAGGTATGAACAAAGACTTTGAAAGATTTTTTAACTGAAAGATTTTTTAACTTATAATTCTTTGTAATTATTCCCTTATTGTAATTATTCCCTTGTTAGTTTTCCATACTAATGAATGCCTTCTTGCTTAATCCTTGGTTTTTACTTAGTACTTTTTCCATCTATCTGGAGAACTAAATAGTTTAGATCACTTGGTACTTAAAACTTTTCTCCTTTGGTTGTTATTGTGATGTTTCTTTTTTTTTTTTTTTTTTTTTTTGGCCACGCCACGTGGCTTGTGGGATCTTAGTTCCCTGACCAGGGATCGAACCTGGGCCCCTGCAGTGAAAGCGCTGAGTCCTAACCACTGGACCATCAGGGAATTCCCTTATAGTGCTGTTTCTTAACTTAAACTATTGTCTTTTGAGTGTTCCTCTTCTTTTGCTATGTTTTTCTTTATAATTATGGATGATCCCTAAAGTTATGCCTTTAGGTCATATCTCCCTATATTTATTCCTCTGTGGAGAGACTCTTTTTTATGACTTTCTAAGACTCTCAAATCGATATCTTGAGCCTTTCCTTTTGTTTTAGCTTCATATTTCTGTCCATAGAACTTTCCCAGCTGGTTGTGCAAGTGTTATATCAAAATGTTAAAAACTAAGTGTATTTCTAACCCAGGTCTCCTTCCCAATTTTCATATTTTTCTTTTCAACTTTAACATTTTTTTCAGTGGTGTCACCGTTGTTTCAACCCGAATATATGCAAACTGTCAGCATGTTCACTGCTGAATCCCTGTTGCTCAGTAAATATTTTGAATGAATGAATTTGAATAATATGAATGAATATTTTTCTTCTTAATTAGTATTTCTTTTCCACTCTTTCCTACCTATCTAAAACTGCTCTTTCTGCAAAGTCCAGTTTAAGGTCTTGATAAAAGAGTAATCAGATGGTATACAGAGGTTGAGTGAATAAGAAATGAAAAATATCACTTGAATTTCATAACTAGGAGGTCATTTGGGAAGAGGGATTTCAATAGAGTAGGTACATGCAAATGACAGTTTGAGATGTGAATGAAAGGTGAAATGGACCAAGATTTAGATGTGGCTCTTCTCAAGGGGAATGGTTTGTTTTTAATAAAAACTTGGACATGTTTATATGCTAAAGGCAACTAGCAGGTAGAGGCTGAAGATCCAGGAGATAGTTAATGAAGTAAAAATTCTGAAAACCTACTGCAGGATTAGTTTTTGATAAGAGACACTTTTTTCACTGCAATTTAAAGTGCAGATGCATTTTGTTTAGCTTCAGATAATTTTGTTTTTTGAGAATCAGGAAGTTAATCGAGCTCTTTCTTTAAAACTACCATTTTCTCTGTGAAATAAGTAATAAGCAAAGTCAACTGCTATATGATGATGGATAGTGAGGTGAAGTTTTTGAATAATGATGGCACTTGAAGTTGCTGTTATGGAGAACCGAAGAGGGAGTTGACTTCCTTCAAAGAAATAATCTTAGGCGAGCCCAGTTTAGGTTACAGTTAGACCATAAACTACAAGGTGGTGATTTTTTTCTCCTACAGTGCTTAGTAGTGGAGGTATAGGTGTGAAGGACCTTTTAGCTGAGATGCAAGAGAGAGAGAGGGTGCCTGAGACAGAAAGATAAACTGGTCAAGGGAGATGAGATAGAAGAGGTTAGTCGTATATGACGGTTCCCAACTTAGTTATCTATATGAATAGCTGAAAGAGGCTGAATTATGTGAGAGCAAATAAAGGAACCAAACAAGGGACTGGAGGTCTGGATGAAGATGAGTTTAAAATGCAAGGGGAATAAGAGTAACAATTGGGAGAATAGAAAGTAAAGGAGATCAAGTAGGAAATAAGTTTAAAAATCTGTGATAAATGCTTTTTTTTTTTTTTCCCTTTGGTGTGGATGAAGACTTCTTTGTTCCAGAACTGTTAGAGGTATCATATATAAGCTGGAGATGAGAGGAGTGGTCTCCAAACTTTTATGATCTGGCTTCTCAAGCAGAAAAGGTTTTGAATATGTACCCCTATTGTATGCATATTTATTTATAAATCATATATAGATTCTTCTGTACTATTATGCTTTATATATTATAAAACATTACATCACAATACATTAAACTAGATCCTGGAAATGAGAGATTAAGCATATTTTAAATTTTAAAAAATAATACTAATGTTATTTTTGGTGAGGGCATTTTGATACTTCATTAGTTTTGAAAATCTTGGTTTAATAATTGGCTGTAGCATTATCTAAAAGGCTTGTTTTAAGTTGAGTTTATTTTGGTACTTGGTTTTAAAGACTGTTGTAGTTCAGAGCTCATAAACATACACAAATCCAGATGGAAAAAGTGCATGACAGGCTGGGCTGACTACATAATGATGCTTATCTATCAAACAAGCAAAAGTTTTTGTTGAAATCCACCAACAAAAGTTCTGCCTTTCCTAATTTCAGTTAGTTGCTCTTGAAAACTAGTACTAAGTTCCTGTTGTGCTGGATAATCTTCATTTGCACCTTCAAATCTATTCTCCACCCTTGTGCACTATGCTCTGTGCCCCAGGAAGCTGATCTCTAAGGACTGTTATCAACTGGTCTGCCTTGTTTTCTGGCTTCTGATTGGGTTCAGTCAGTTGGAGGCACTGACAGAGAGGTAGGGATATTTATTCTAACAGCTTCTTCTTTGCTGGGCTTCAGTAACTGCATCATCATCGTGTGGCCCTCTTCTACAATGACAGCTTCTTGGTTCTAGTAACTATTCCCTCCCCTTTCCCTTTTGAGCCTAGAGTGATAATAATGCTCTCTAGCTAGTCCACGAGTGCTTCACCATCCCTTCCTAGTTTCCCTTAACCTTACCTGCACATTTGTAAATGGTGTCTTCATTAAACATCACCTCCTTTTGAATATTATCTCTTTCTTGTCAGGACCCTGAGGGCTATATTGCATTTTAATATTTTTTTTTAAGTAAGTGGGTTTAAAAAGTGACTGAAACTCTTCATTTGGAACATTTTAAAGCACATTAGATGATTCTGTTTCCAACTTTTAAGTGGACAGATAAACTTTTTATAGGTGACACTTCTACATTGTTTTGGTAATGTAAAATCATGTAATAGCGGAAACCTTTCCAATCATCTTTTTATAGTAGAGGATCAGTCCAAATATTAACCTTAAGTAAAACTTAATATCAGTTTACTTCCACCTTAATACTTATTTTAATAATTTTAAACAAAATTGCACCTCTGAATTCTGAAACTTGGAATGCATCAACACCACAGAAAAGACCTTTTCATGCTTTCTTTGTGAGGGAAAAAAAAAAGAAAAAGGGTAACTATAAAACTCAATGAATCAACCATAATTATTGCTTAGCTTTTGCTTACAGTTAGCAATCTGTTATTTTCAAACTACTGTCAGACTGATTTCATGGAATAATTTTCCTAATAGGAAGGAAAACTTGAATTTTGGGAAGGGGGAGTTATTTTAGTGTATTATTTGATTGCTGATTATCTGACAATTCTTATCTGGAGGTGAGACTTATTTTCATCTTATTTTATTGCCTTTTATTCTCTGATGTATGAAAACTCAAGTACTAGTTAGTAACAAATGTTTAATCAGTGTTCTTTTACTGTGGACAAAATAGATGAGTAGAATTTTTCAACTTTATGTGTGTAAATTTAAAATGAAAAATAAATGGTTTGGCTTGTATCCTTCCAAATACTATATCTATATACCACAGTTTGAGGCTCTGAAGGAACAAAACAAAGTGCTTATCCTCCTGGAGCTTTCATTCTGGTGAGGATATGGATAATTACCAAATAAATAGATAATTAATATATGATAAGTAACATGAAGAAAAAGAAACAAGAGTAAAACAATAGAGAATGACAGGGAATCCTTTACAGGTTATGGTGATCAGGGAAGTCCTCTCAAATATGGTGATACTTGAATACAGATTTGAATGAAGTGATAGTGCCTAGCCATACAAATATCTGGGGGAAAGTGCCTTACAGGAGAGAGATCAAGTGCAAAGCAGATGTTGGTGTGACTGAGAATAACAAGGAGACTTTTGTGGCCAGAACACAAAAAGCTAAGGTCAGAGTAATAGAAAATAGGGTCTGAAGCGGTAGATGAGGGCCATATCATACTAACTCTTGTAAGCCATCAGAACTTTGCATGGTATTTTAAGTATAACTGGAAGGCTTTGGAAGAGACAGAGCAGGGCAATGACATAATCTGATTGGCTTTTTAAAAGGATTACCTGGGTTGCAGCTTGAAGGATAGACTGGAGGGAGATCAGAGTAGAAGTCAGGAGACGTGTCACAAAGAGATTGAAGTAAGCTAGGTGAGAGTTTGAACATGTACACAAGCACACACTACTGGATGCCATATGTATGTTTACATATACTTGTATATAATTCCTTTTGGGGTAAAAAATATATTTTACCCCAAAACAACTTCTTTACATTCAGCAGTGTAATGTGGACATCTTTTATAGTGAGTACATACAGATTTACCTGTTGCTTTTAATGGATGATGATATTGCATGTTGTGATGTACATGACTTTATTTAACCTGTCTCCTATTGAAGGACATTTGTTTCCAGGTTGTTCTTTTTGAATGACAAACAATACTTTGTGTGTGTGTGTGTGTGTGTGTGTGTGTTATTGCTCACAGTTGTGGATATATGTCTATAGGGTAAATTCCTAGAAGCATGATGGGTCAAAGGATATGTGCACATTAAATCTTAATGATTATTACCAAATTGACTTCCAAGAAGGCTGTGCCAATTTTACATACCCGCTAATGTTGCATGAGAATTTTTTTTCCTTAGACCCTTTCATCTTTATGTATTGATACAAGAGAAGCATCATCGTTTTCTTTGTATTTGGATTATGAATGATAAATATCAAAGCTTATAAATTCTTATTTCTGATGAGTAATAAAGGATATTAATTCCTCTTTGTTATGAGAAAATACTGTTTAAAAAAGTAGTTTATAACTTCACCATCTCTACTTATAAGACTGAAGTTAAAGGGTAAAATTTAGTTTCTGACTTGTTTACATGACAGTTTATAAGCCATATGACTTAATATTTCCCTCAACTCTCCTTATCCCCAGTGCTCTACATACCGTGTAACCTCTGACATGTCATCACATTTCAGTGTAATATTGTCCATTAATGTTCTTTTCCATTAGTATCGATGACGAAATAATTAAAATTACAGAACTAGTTAGTTCGCCAGTGTGAACACTATGCTAAAATGAACCCAGGTATACCCATTCAGTATCTGTTATTGCCAGTTTATTTTCCTTGGGCCCACGTTCCTTACTCCCAGCCAGTTAGCCACTATATAGATGTATGCTGTTGTGCTTAAAAGATCACAGCCTGAAACAGTATGGATAGATTAGCTCAAGTTCTTTAGCATTACTAGAAAACCAGTTTAAAAGTTTATGCCCTGCCTAAAGCTGAATTAGTTAAAATGTTATCTCATAATAAAGAAAACACATAATAGTGCCACAGTTCAGTAGAACCTTGCAGTCATACTATTCACGGGACCTAGATGGCCTGAGAGTAAGAATGTTATAAAGTTACTCTAACTTAGAGTAATAAACCACTGTAAATATAGTCCAAGATGGACAGGAGTTTGATTATATTTCATGTCATAAAGGTTTATGTTTCGGTGAACCTTTAGCTTATTTTATATTACAGAAAACCTGTGCCTATAGGAAAGCAGGAAAATATGACTACAGGTTCAAATTTTAATTTACATAGATTCTTATCCAGCATATTGAATGCTTACTTTAAGATTGACTTGATTTTACCATTGTAGAAACAACATGTACAAAGCCTTCAGAGGCTCTGGGATGTTTTGCAGAGGTAGAACAGCAGATATTTTCCCTGGTGCTTTTTACGATTAACTCATATAGATTTACAATTAACTCATAAATTCAGGATTCAGTTTTTATTCTAGACTTAAAATTTTATAAGATTAACGTTTCTTTCTTCAGTGTAAATAGTTTTAATCCAAATTTGTTAAGACAATTTATGGATAATTAAGCAAACTGCTAAGAAAATTTTTCATCCTTATCTTTAAGCATTAGACTAGTATCTTAGTGTAATAATAAATATCATAGGGTAGGGAGACATTTATGGTGAGGTTGAAGAGGAAATCTAGATTCCTAGGTTCTTTTTATAGTTTAGTCAGAAGGTTTCTAAATTTACAATTATATATTGTAATGCTTACAACTTAAAATTATATATTGTAGTGCTTCATTTGTTTATAATTACTGCAAAGTGTTTGTATATCGTAAATTTTCTCTCCCAAAATGTTTTTGTGTGATTGTATATTTTTCCATAGTAATGATATAGTAGTATGAAATATATGAAGAGATGTAAAGATAAGCTACATTTAATTTTGCAAACAATAAAATTTTTTCATTGAAGAGATCTTTAATTCTTAATTTTAGTGCTTCAATTTTATATTTTTTTAATGTAGGGAAGAGACTATCACTCAGACTGACTTTATGACATGAGTAAGGAAAATTAGAAATTATGTAGGGAGGATAAAAATCTGAAACATAGGTAAGCAAGGTTTAACTAAATTTTTATGTAGTTAGCAAAAAGGATTCATCTTAAGATGCTGGTTAAGGGGGTTTATTGCTTACCCAGAAGATTTGACCTGTGAATTGACTTATTCTTCTCCAAGGCACTTGAGAGAAAAGACAACGATAGCAGTTACATCTAGAGGCTATTATGGATTGGAGGATGAGAAGGGAACTGCATGTACTTCAACAAGGCGCCGGTCAACACCACGAAGTTTGGCAGGCTTGACAAGTGGAGTTTTTGAATCTGTAATGGTTCAAGTTTTGAGACAGGAAGAACAGCTGAGAGCAAAAGAAGAAAAAAGGTAAATGCTAAAAAAAAAAAAAAAGTTGAGTTTCATGTTGTTCAAATTTTCAGGAACTACATTTTAAAGAGTAGTTGTATAACTTTTGTGTGCCCATATCAAATTTCTGGGCCCATTTTAATAGTGTTCCAAAATGCATTCTCACCTACGTATGAGTTAGTACTGAAATATCACAATGATATTTGTTTCAAAATAGAGTTTTAAAATTTAAACCAAATTACTTTGAAGCTATACAAAAATAATTTGTATGAAAGATTTCAGGGTGCTTTCTAGATTTCTGGAAGTAGTCTTAAATGAATTATAAATTTTAAATGAGAGGAATTTTATGTAGATTCATAGAGCTTTAGAATAGAATCACAGACCTTTAAAGTTTAAAATTAGGAGAAACTCCAGAGACTGTGTAGTTCAAAATGACATATAGGTTCACTTCTGCCAGTCCTCCATTGGTATTAATTTCCTGGATAACTATGCTTACTCTGGATTCATCAGGAAAGAATGTTGTGCTCAATTAGTGTTACCTTCTAGGGTCTGGGAGCATAGAGATGGATGACACATCTGTAATTTTTTTTTAATAGCAAGAGACTAGGGCCCAGAGAGGTAAGTGATTATTGAAAAAAGACTGGTGATTTTTTTTTTTTTTTTTTTTTTTTTTTTTGCTGTATGCGGGCCTCTCACTGTTGTGGCCTCTCCCGTTGCGGAGCACAGGCTCCGGACGCGCAGGCTTAGTGGCCATGGCTCACGGGCCTAGCCGCTCCGTGGCATGTGGGATCTTCCCAGACCGGGGCACGAACCCGTGTCCCCTGCATCGGCAGGCGGACTCTCAACCACTGCGCCACCAGGGAAGCCCCAGACTGGTGATTTTTATACTAAATCATATCTCAAACTATGTTAGGAGTGATTGCTGACCTAATAGGGAACTACTAATGCTACTCAAAGGCAATTTATAATATATTGTTGCTCCTCTTATAGTAATAAATTTAGCTTGCTTTGATATTTGTAGGATTAAAATTCAACCTTGAGACTTTCTACCACCATACTTTTTAATAGTAGTGGTTAATTGGGAACTCACTGTGAAATACTTTTTTTTTTTCTATAGAGCCTCATAGAACTACTTATGCTATAGGAAAGAGGGTTTTATGGAAGGGGATAAGGATTAATCTGACAGTAGTATGTAATACATTGGAATAGAGAGGAATTGAAGAAAAGCAAAGCTTGTAGGAAGAAGGCTGTAGTAGTCTAGACCTCCACTACTGGTAACCAGAAATAGGGAGAAGGTCAGATTGTTCTGGGAACAATCAACTGTACTTAGTACCTTCCTTGACATAGGGGGAACAAAGGAAGAGACAAAGAGGAGTCAGGAGGTAGTTGTAATAATAGCAATAAGAAGAAAATTAAAAAGAATGGTTAACATTTATTGAGCAGGACTATTTGCCAGGTTTAGCTCTGAGCACCTTGTATGTATGTATTCAGCATTTGTCCAGAGGCACAGAGACATTAAGTAACTTGCCCAAAGCCAGGCAATTTTTGAGTGGTAAATTTAAGATTGGAACCCAGGCAGTTTGGTTATAAAGCTTGTGCTCCTAAGCAGCATGCTGTCCCTGTGACTTAAATATGATGGAATCAGCAAAGAAAATAAAAAAGCTTTGAGTCCATGGTGTGGAGAAAGATCAGTGAACTGCAGTTTTTAATAAGTTGTTTGAAGTGATGAGGGAAGCATTTAAGCAATTAAGTAGAAATGGCTAGTAAGAAACTAGAGATATGACTGAATCTTTTTCTTTTCTCCAATTTTACATATATTTATCTGTGTCCTGTGCTTAACATCAAATAAACATAGGTGAATAAGACATGGGAAAAAATCCTTCATTAAATGTCTAGTGACTATGATAATTTACTATGAATTAAACTTTCTCTTTGAGTACAGTGTTAACCTTTTCTTTTTTAATTAGAAATATTTTAAGCACGGAGCAACGAATAAATACAATTGTAATAAAGGCCTAGATGCCCACTACCCAGCAATTTTTAAACAAAATAAGCATAGTTTTAATCAAGATTTTCTGTATTTTTCTTCTGTCCTCAGGAGAAACCACTTTCCAGACTTTATCATTCCCATGTATTTTATTATTAAATTTAAAGAATTCTCTTATATATTCTGGATACAAGTCCTTTGCTAGCTATGTATATGCGTTGTGGATATTTTCTCCCAGTCTGTGGCCTGCCTTTTCATTTTCAGTGTTTTTTGAGGAAGAGAAAATTTCATGCTTTTGATGCAATTGTAAATCATTTTAAAATTCAGTTATATTTTGTTGCTAACATACAGAAATACATTTGATTTTTTTAAATTGATTTACAATGTTGTGATAGTTTCAGGTGTATACAGGTCTGTTTTTTAACATTCTTTTTTTTTAACATCTTTATTGGAGTATAATTGGTAACAATGGTGTGTTAGTTTCTGCTTTATAACAAAGTGAATCAGCTATACATATACATATATCCCCATATCTCTTGCATCTCCCTCCCTCCCACCCTCCCTATCCCACCTCTCTAAGTGGTCACAAGCACTAGGCTGATCTCCCTGTGCTATGCGGCTGCTTCCCACTAGCTAGCTGTTTTACATTTGGTAGTGTATATATGTCCATGCCACTCTTTCACTTTGTCTCAGCTTACCCTTCCCCCCCCCATGTCCTCAAGTCCATTCAAGTAGGTCTGCGTCTTTATTCCCGTCCTGCCCCTAGGTTCTTCAGGACCATTTTTGTTTTTTAGATTCTATATATATGTGTTAGCATATGGTATTTGTTTTTCTCGTTCTGACTTACTTCACTCTGTATGACAGACTCTAGGTCCATCCACCTCACTACAAATAACTCAATTTCGTTTCTTTTTTATGGCTGAGTAATATTCCATTGTATATATGTGCCACATTTTATTTATCCGTTCATTTGTCGATGGACACTTAGGTTGCTTCCATGTCCTGGCTATTGTAAATACTGCTGCAATGAACATTGTGGTACATGACTCTTTTTGAATTCTGGTTTTCTCAGGGTATATGCCCAGTAGTGGGATTGCTGGGTCATATGGTAGTTCTATTTTTAGTTTTTTAGGAACCTCCATACTGTTTTCCATAGTGGCTGTATCAGTTTCCATTCCCACCAACAGTGCAAGAGGGTTCCCTTTTCTCCACACCCTCTCCAGCATTTATTGTTTGTAGAATTTTTGATGATGGCCATTCTGACTGGTGTGAGATGATATCTCATTGTAGTTTTGATTTGCATTTCTCTAATGATTAGTGATGTTGAGCATGCTTTCATGTGTTTGTTGGCAATCTGTATATCTTCTTTGGAGAAATGTCTATTTAGGTCTTCTGCCCATTATTAGATTGGGTTGTTTGTTTTTTTGATACTGAGCTGCATGAGCTGCTTGTAAGTTTTGGAGATTAATACTTTGTCAGTTGCTTCATTTGCAAATATTTTCTCCCATTCTGAGGGTTGTCTTTTGGTCTTGTTTATGGTTTCCTTTGCTGTGCAAAAGCTTTTAAGTTTCATTAGGTCCCATTTATTTATTTTTGTTTTTATTTCCATTTCTCTAGGAGGTGGGTCAGAAAGGATCTTGCTGTGATTTATGTCAAATAGTGTTCTGCCTATGTTTTCCTCTAAGACTTTGATAGTGTCTGGCCTTACATTTAGGTCTTTAATCCATTTTGAGTTTATTTTTGTGTAGGGTGTTAGCAAGTGTTGTAATTTTATTCTTTTACATGTAGCTGTCCAGTTTTCCCAGCACCACTTATTGAAGAGGCTTTTCTCCATTGTATATTCTTGCCTCCTTTATCAAAAATAAGGTGACTGTATGTGCGTGGGTTTATCTCTGGGCTTTCTATCCTGTTCCTTTGATCTATATTTCTGTTTTTGTGCCGGTACCATACTGTCTTGATTACTGTAGCTTTGTCGAATAGTCTGAAGTCAGGGAGCCTGATTCCTCCAGCTCTGTTTTTCTTTCTCAAGATTGCTTTGGCTATTCGAGGTCTTTTGTGTTTCCATACAAATTGTGCAATTTTTTGTTCTAGTTCTGTGAAAAATGCCATTGGTAGTTTGATAGGGATTGCATTGAATCTGTAGATTGCTTTGGGTAATATAGTCATTTTCACAATGTTGATTCTTCCAATCCAAGAACATGGTATATCTCTCCATTTATTTGTATCATCTTTACTTTCTTTCATCAGTGTCTTATAGTTTTCTGCATACAGGTCTTTTGCCTCCTTAGGTAGGTTTTTTCCTAGGTATTTTATTCTTTTTGTTGCAGTGGTAAATGAGAGTGTACCCTTAATTTCACTTTTGGATTTTTCATCATTAGTGTATAGGAATGCCAGAGATTTCTGTGCATTAAGTTTGTATCCTAGTACTTTACCAAATTCATTGATTAGCTCTAGTAGTTTTCTGGTAGCATCTTTAGGATTCTCTATGTATAGTATCATGTCATCTGCAGACAGTGACAGCTTTACTTCTTCTTTTCCGATTTGGATTCCTTTTATTTCTTTTTCTTCTCTGATTGCTGTAGCTAAAGCTTCCAAAACAATGTTGAATAATAGTGGTGAGAGTGGGCAGCCTTGTCTTGTTCCTGATCCTAGTAGAAATGGTTTCAGTTTTTCACCATTGAGGATGATGTTGGCTGTGGGTTTGTCATACATGACCTTTATTATGTTGAGCTAAGTTCCTTCTGTGCCTACTTTCTGGAGGGTTTTTATCATAAATGGGTGTTGAATTTTGTCAAAAGCTTTTTCTGCATCTATTGAGATGATCATATGTTTTTCTTCCTCAGTTTGTTAATATGGTGTATCACATTGATTGATTTTTGCATGTTGAAGAATCCTTTATATAAATGTCAACTTTCTGTTTTCACTCAACATTATGTGTCTGAGATTTAACTGTGTTGAATTATTTCATTCTAGTTTATTTCACGTGCTAGTATATAATATTACATTATCTGACTGTGTTACAGTTTATCCATTTACCTGATAAGATGTACATTTTGGATTATTTCTAGTGTTTTGTTATTATGGAATGCTGCAGTAAACATTGATGTATGTGTCTTCTTTAAGGATGGAGATACAGATAGATGTGTGTGTATGTGTTCATTCTACTTTGTTTTTAATTTTATTTTTCTTCTTTATGTTTTGACTCACTCAACCCATTTTTCCCACTTCCCACCCTCCTCCTCTAGCAACCACCCATCTGTTCTTTTTTTTTAAGATTCCACATATAAGAGAGATCATACAGTTTTATCATTCTGTGTCTGACTTTTTTCACGTAGTGTAATGGCCTCAAGGTCCATCCACATTGTCACAAATGGCAATATTTCCTTCTATTTTGTGGCTGACTAATACTCCATTGTGTATATATACCTCATTTTCTTTATCCATTCATCCATTAGATTGTTTTTATATCTTGGCTGTTGTATATAAGGTTGCAGTAAACATGGGGGTACATATTTTCAAGTTAGTATTTTTATTTTCTTCAGATAAATGCCCGGAAGTGGAATTGCTGGATTATATTGTAGTTCTATTTTTAATTTTTTGAGGAGCTGTCATACGGTTTTCCATAGTGGCTGCACCAGTTTACATTCCCAACAGTGCTCAAGGGTTCCCTTTTCTCCACATCCTCACCAGTACTTCTTATTTTTTGTCTTTCTGATAATGGTCATTCTGAAGGTGTGAGGTGGTATCTCATTGTGGTTCTAATTTGCATTTCCCTGATGATTAGTGATGTTGAGCATCTTTTCATATACCTGTAGGCCATCTGTGTGTCTTTGGAAAAATGTATATTCAGATCTGTCCATTTTTTAATCAAATTGTTGGTTTTTTGCTATTGGATTGTATCAGTTTTTTTATATATTTTGGATTTTAGCCTCTTACCAGATACATGATTTGCAAATATTTTCTCACATTCAGTAGGTTGCCTTTTCATTTTGTTGATGGCTTCCTTTGCTGTACAGAGCTTTTAAGTATGATGCAGTCACACGAAGTTATTTTAGCTTTTGTTGCTTTTGCTTTTGTTGTCAGATTCCAAAAATCTTTACCAAGACCTATGTCAAGGAGTTTACTGCTTATCTTTTTCTTCTAGGAGCTTTATGGTATAAGGTCTTATGTTCAAGTCTTTGATCCATTTAAGTTAATTAATTGTTGTATATATTGTAGGAGAGCCATCAAATTTCATTCTTTTGCATGTAGCTGTCCAGTTTTCCCAACACCATTTATTGAAGAGATTGTCCTTTCCCCATTGTATATTCTTGGCTCCTTTGTCATAAATTAATTGACTGTATATGCATGGGTTTATTTGTGGGCTCTCTGTTCCTTTCCATCGATCTGTGTGTCTGTTTTTATGCCAGTACGCTACTGTTTTGATTACTGTGGATTTGTAGCATCATTTGAAGTCAGGGAGCAGGGTCCTTCCAGCTTTCTTTGGTCTTTCACCTCCTGGGTACTTCATTCTTTTTGATTCAATTGTATATTCATTCTGCTTTTAATCTTATGGTCATGGCAGATTCTTCAACGTTTTTTGGAGTGTTGCTACACTAATATATTCTTCTTAAAGTTGTTGTGAGGAGGTTATATTGATAAAGTAGTTACCATCATTACTGATAAAGTAGTTACCATCATTATTGGTTTTGTTTTTAAAAATTAATTATTTTTTAGGTGTGTTGGGTCTTTGTTGCTGTGCACGGGCTTTCTCTAGTTGCAGCAAGTGGGGGCTGCTCTTCATTGCCATGCGGGCTTCTCATTGCGGTGGCTTCTCTGTTGCAGAGCACAGGCTCTAGGTGCGCGGGCTTTAGTTGTAGCATGTGGGCTCAGTAGTTGTGGCTCGTGGGCTTTAGAGCACAGGCTCAGTTGCTCTGTGGCACGTGGGATCTTCCCAGACTAGGGCTTGAGCCCATGTCCCCTGCGTTGGCAGGCAGATTCTTAACCACTGTGCCATCAGGGAAGCCCTCCCTCAGTCTTAAGTGCCATCATTGTCCAATATTTTAGTTCTTTCTGGTTCTTAACTGTCCAGCTGTTGCCACAGTTCAAGTTTTTATCCAAGAGTCTATCCTTTTCTCATGTTATACTTTCTTCATAAGTCATCTCATCCATTCCCATACCACCTATATACAGAAGACTCAGATATATGTCTCTTGCCCAAACTTCTCTAAGTTTGAGACCTAATTGCATATTTAACATGTCTCTGGATGTAGTATCTATCACTGACAGTATCATTGTCTCTCATCTATCAGGAAACAGGTGGCACATTCAAAATGAGAAAATTCAAGGAGGGTTTATTTCAAAAGAGATTGGATTATAGCTGAACATTAAGACATGAGGCTGTTAACCAGGGTGAGCAAGAGGGTGTAGTTACTGGTACCCATGAGAGGATTACAAACAAGAGGCTATTGAGATGATACCTTGTGTTGAAGGACACAACTCCCCCCCTTTTATTTAAGTCCATTTATAAAACTTTTATTCCACTTATATGAACTTAATACATGTGTTCTTAACAATTATGCTTGTATTGTTCATGAAAATTTAGCAAGACATTAAACAAGACAGCCATCAGCTCAGGTTATTTCCCTATTAACTATTTTTACAGCACATGCATGTTAGGTAAATACCAAAAACCTCACAGAGAGGAAGCCAAGGGAATAAAGTACTTTATCCTACTTTTCCCTACTTTCCTGTCTTTATCTGGTCCTTGCCAGGGCTCCCTCAACTAAACCTAAGGAAAGCTAGTTTATGACGTTGCCTGCTGATACAGTTAAACTACACAGTGAAGGGTAGAGAATAGATCTGCAGGCAAACAAAAGATATTTGCTATAGATATCTTCTTCAAATTGATTACATCAAAAATTAATTATGAAAGCATAATGCTTACACCTAAAATTTGATCTCACTGTAGTGCTCCCTATCTTTATGAATGGCACCAGTATCTATTAGATTATTTAAATTAGAAACCTAGGATTCATCCAGGACATCTTCCTTTCCCTTATACACAAATCAAATTCATCCCCAAATGTTGACAGTTTTATTTCCTAATCTCTCTTGAATTTGCTACCCTCTATCTTCTCTGCCTTCATCCAGTTCCTTAATCTCTCACTTAGGCTACTATAATCTTTTCTTAATTGGTGAAACAGTTGTCCTCCTTCCATTCTGTTTTTCACATTAAAGCTAGAATGAACTTTTCCAAATGCAAATTTGATCATGCCACTTACCTTTTCCCATTACTTACACCTCCCCAAAACAAAGCAAGTCAAGTACACACACGAACTTTAATGGCTTAATATAGTTTATAAGACCCTGCTTTTACCTTTTGGCCTCACCCTATCTCTCTAATCTCATCATATGCCTTTTTTCGCCACATTTCTTGCTATCCTTGCCACACCTGCCTTCTTTTTCTGTCTTCAGTACCAAGAGAGCGTTAACTTTATGTGCATCCGAATTTAGAGTTTACATAAAAACACATGTAAAATGTATCAGGAATAGTGAGACTTTTTCTTTTAACCTTCGTTTTCTAAATTTTCTAAAATAAGCATGCTTTTCTTTTATAATTGAAAATATGACAAGTATTAAAATTTATAAAGTGCCCCATAACTAGTGAGATAGGCTGAGTCTTTTAAATGTCTTTTGAGCCTCTCACAAGATTTGTTTTAAGTCCTTAGAAGGAAAATGTGACATTTAGTCATCAACATGTGGTATGATACATGGGAGTGCTAAACAAAGCCTCCCTCTCTATGTACAATTAATTTATCATAATCTATCATGATAATTTTATCAATCTATCAATTCTATCGATCTAATATCCTCTCGAGAGCTAGTCAGAGACTAGCTGAGAATATAGCTACTGTAAAATTTGGTCTGGAAGGGGCTTTGAAAACATCATAAAGAAAGGTCAGATTGGAAGACAGGGAAGATTGCAAGGATCATATGATTACAGTAGTTGTGCTTAAGACCTGGGCGTAAGCTTCTCTCTTTTTTTGTTTTGTTTTTTGATTAAAACTTTTGGCATAAGAAGTGAGAAAGTAAAGTTTTCCTCCTGCTAATTAGCTTTAAACAACTTTTTATATCAGAAATTCAAGTTGGCAGCAAGCTGAATAATTCTAGTCCATAGTATAATATGGTAATACTTCAGTTAACTGATGGGCATCTGATAATTTTTAGGTGACCATCTGGACAGACATAAACCTAAGAGTAAACTATTTTAAAAAATCTTTTAAGTCCAACAGTTAGGTCTCTGATTTGTGATCTATTCCAATTAAAGGAAGGGAATCCCTACTCTATATTTTAATTTTTATACAGTAGGTAGTCTCCCTTTTTTGTACAGTATATGCCGTACAAACCATGGTTTCTTAAATCAGATTGCAAAAATCCAAAATCCTGGCATTCCTATACTACTATCTTTATTTACCTGGATGCATTGGAAACCAGTGCAAAGGAGATGGCAGATGATATGTGTTGAACAGAAAGGAATAAACATTGAGTAAGGCTTGGTAGTCTGGCTGTCTTCAGGTAAATGCTGTTAGGGCAGCAGCCTATCTTGGGGCCGATTAGTGTACAGAGGCACTGTTGATTTAGAAGACAGCAACAGTACAAGTCAAAGTTCTGGGAAAATTGAGTGAAAGGGCTGGTTAATGTGTAGTTGCTGGAGGGAACTCCCTGGCGGTCCGGTGGTTAGGACTCCACACTTCCACTGCAGGGGTTCCGGGTTCGATCCCTGATCAGGGAACTAAGATCATGCAATCTGCGTGGTGCAGCCAAAAAAAAAAAAAAAAAAAAAAGTGTAGTTGCTGGAATAGTCTTTAAGCTACTCATGACCACTGCATTTTGTTTATAATGGTGACATTGAGCCATTAAGGAAAGATTAAATTATATTTTATATACTTTATTTATTAAGCAGGAACATATATAATACATTTTAGATAATATTTTAAAAATAAAATTGTTAAAATTGGAAGTTAGCTCTCCTTAAGTAAATTTCAGTTAATCTGGAATATGACATCATTAGGTAGCAGTTTCAATCATTAATGTCTACTCTAGCCATATTAAAAATATTGGACCTCTTCACCATTCTTTTTTTGCAAAACTATTTGGATTACTAGAAATAGTGTGCACGCTTTTGTACTCATTTCACATGTTTGTCTAAACTTACTGGTATTTTATTGATTTGGAAATCATTGGAGTTAAAGTAAAAATGTTTTCTACATTTTTGTGAATTAAAAGCTGTGGGCCTTCCCTGGTGGCGCAGTGGTTGAGAGTCCGCCTGCCGATGCAGGGGACACGGATTCGTGCCCCGGTCCGGGAAGATCCCACATGCCGCGGAGTGGCTAGGCCCGTGTGCCATGGCCGCTGAGCCTGCGCGTCCGGAGCCTGTGCTCCGCAATGGGAGAGGCCACAACAGTGAGAGGCCCGCATACCGAAAAAAGAAGGAAAAAAAAAAAAAGCTATGACTTATGATTAAGTGATTTATTTTCAAATTCTCTATAACACAAAATAACAATGACTTAATGAAGTAGACATTTGTCATTTGTGACCACCCAGCATTTTTGAAGAGCTGCCCAACATTTTGGTAATTTCCCATGTTGTAAGTCCTGACTTCCCAAAGCAGATGCCAGAAAATTTATATTCTCATACCCACTCATAGCTAAGGTAGAGGCCTGTGACCAGTCACGCTCTTCTCACTTGAAATTGCTTGGGACCAACATGAGGTGGCAGTCTTGGGCAGGGAAGTTAATCTTTTGGCAAAGGTGGTGGTAGGAGCTTCTAGTTGTTCTAGCTTCCTAGTATCAGAAATGCTAAGTAGTAGTGGAAGTCTAGTTTTTTCTGGAGAAGCTCTCAAAGTGTGGTTGGGATTCATATCTTCATATCTATTAAGTTTGGCTCTGTTACCCTTAACAGAGCTTAATTCCTTCTCTACTTTAGCTAGAAGAGATTCTGTTGTTGGTAGCTAAGTAAGAAGCTTGACTGAACACTTAATATGAATGGTTGGTTTTCCTAAAATATAATATTGTATATTGCTCATTTTAGAAAATGTAAATAAATGTCATGCTTTCCTTTTTCATGCTACCACTTTACATACTGTGTTGTATTGTTTTTTCAGTTAATGGATTATTTTGGATTACAACTTCTGTATATGTTTCTTACTAGATTGTAAACTCTTATTTAAGAGTGTGGTCCATGCTTTCACCTCTTTGTATTCTCACATATGGTAAGCATTCGATAAACTTTATAAAACTAGTAAAGTTAGGATACTTTAAAACATAATTTTCTTTTGTAAAGCTGTTCACTTGTTAGTGATGTTCTTACCAAGTTATACCTGACCAAAATAACCTTAGGCACAGCTTCTGTTCGTATTTTACACAGTAACAGGTAAACATTCTTGAAGCCAGTAAGGAGCAACTCAAAAATGAGAACTTGTCCAGGAAAAAAAAAATGGGGGAACACTTTTTTGTTGTTCATTTGGTGATGTTTACTTTTACTTCCAGTTTTATTGAGAAATGATTGATACACATCACTGTATAAGTTTAAGATGTACAGCATGATGGTTTGACTTACATATATTGTGAAATGATTACCACAGTAGATTTAATTTTACTGACCATCTCATATAGATGTAATAAAAAGAAAAGAGGGACTTCCCTGGTGGCTCAGTGGTTAAGAATCCACTTGCCAATGCAGGGGACACGGGTTCGATCCCCGGTCCAGGAAGATCCCACATGCCGAGAAGCAACTAAGCCTGTGCGCCACAACTACTGAGCCCGCATGCCTAGAGCCCCTGATCCACAACCAGAGAAGCCACTGCAATGAGAAGCAAACACACCACAACGAAGAGTAGCCCCTGCTCGCTGCAACTAGAGAAAGCCCGTGCGCAGCAACGGAGACCCAATGCAGCCAAAAATAAATAAAATAAATTTATTAAAAAAAAATTTCTCCTTGCAATGAGAACTATTAGGATCTGCTTTCTTACTTTCCTATAACTGTTTTTTTTTTCATTAGTGAATGTGGTTTTTATAACTATCCTCAGGCATTCATATAGCATTGCCCCAATACTGAAGGCTTAATTTTTCAAGCTAACATTTTAGAAACATGTAGCACTCTATCTGATTTTAGTACAGCACTTCAGAACAAATTTTTAAATTGAGAATAATTTTGAAAGCTCTTTTTTATTTGTCCTTATGAGCAGAGTGTGGTTTTCTTCGGCATTTTGTAATACAGTGTTTTTTTTAATGTTTTAATTATATTTTAAGTGTTTGACTAAGTTTTTTTAAATTGGCAGATTATAGACGTTAACTCTAGAGCTCTTTGGCAAGCTCCCATTCTGTATATACCATACTGCTGAGGATTGGGACAGAGACTCACAGCTCTACGTCTAAAGGATTATTCTGTGTTACGCTGGCCTACACCAGACCAATCTTTGTTTCTCTTTCTCCTGCCTCTTCAGTACTCATGGTCTAAGGCTAGAATCCATCATTCTCCCTTGAAGGGTTTAGTTTATAGGGAACAGAAGAGTGAGTAGCAGCCCTTGAGTAACTCAGGCAATGTCCACATTTGGCAGCATCATACCCCAACTAAGTCATGGCCTTTCCAGGCACCTGAGCCAACACAATTTGTGAATTACTGCCTAATCTTCCAAGAGTAAGCCAGTTGGTGCTAACTTTGGCCCACCAATGACAAACTGTTTGTATTGCTGGCTCTTACGCTAATCACTGTGTAAGCCTAAGAAAGTTACCTTATCGCCCTTCTATGTCCTTAGTGTCCCCGTCTATAAATTGAATAAATAGTGTCTGAAATTGCCGTATCTCTAGCCTTTATTGGCCAAAGGTTGCTAGCACTGTTTTAGTCAAAACCAAGTCCATAAAAGTGTCTTGGTCTGCTCCAACTTCTCCTTTCATTTTCTTCCCTGAGCACTAGTTGTTACTCTTTCACCTCTACAGAAACAGAGCATGATTGATTGTGACAGGGTTGACCAAAATCAGTTTCTGTGCCAAGCATACTAAATGAATGCACTTTTTATTGGTTGGTATTCTAACAGATAGTTTTCTATACCAAACTTTTAAACAAGCTCTGAGTTACATTTCATGAGAAATAACTTGAAAACCTTTTCTTTAGTTAACAACAGAATATTGAAGAAATGATTACCCTTCTCAGTATATATAAAGTGCAGAGAAACTCAATTTCATGGTAAACAGTATCCATAAATCTAACAGGTAAGAAATATAATATCCATAAATCTTTTTGGTATTGGCTCTTTAATATCTCCTGGCTAATATTCTTTTTGAAAAGTTGATTGAAGAATTTTTTTTTATTTCATTGGCTGTATAGTTTAAAAGTTACATAGTACTATTAAGGCTTCTAATTAAAGACAACAGCCTTACTTCAACTCGTCTTCTATTTCATGACTCAGAAACATCTACCTTTAACTTTTTAGCCATTTTTTCTAGTAATTATTTACACATTTCTAAATACATGCTGATTGCTAGTTCCTGATTTTTCAGTTTGGCATTATCTGTTGACATCCATCTTTGGAAGATGAGATTTATTTCACTTACAACTGTTTCCACTCACTTGGAAGTTATATGCTCTATTTCTCTTGTTAATTTTGATCTTTTCTGCCTCATCTGTCTTATATATGATTGATGAATAATTTAGCTCTATCTCATTTTTTACTCGCCGAACTAAACATTATTGTTACTGTTTTTTGTAGTATAATGTTTATTTACCCACATGATTCACAGTTGATTTGTTCTTCAATTCTTTCATCTTAGAACTTCTTTCTGTGATCATTGTTTTCCTGAAGTATATACTACAGAAGTATTTTCTCTGTATCTTGAAATTTGGATAGTTTCTATTACTGTCTCCAAGTTCACCAATCTTTTCTTCTGCTATGTCTAATTTGCCATTAGTCCCATTCAGTATATTTTCATCTCAGACATTGTAGTTTTCATCTCTAAAAGTTCAATTTGGGTCTATTTTATATCTCCCATGTCTCTACTTAACTTTTTGACCATATATATTACAGTTTCAATAACTACTCTAATGGCCTTATTTGCTAATCCTAACATTTGTTTCATTTCTGGGTCAGTTTTGAGTGATTGATTTTTATCTTCTCATTATGGACCATGTGTTTCTGCTTTGTTGTATGCCTAGTATTTTGGTTTGGATGCCAAACATTGTGAGTTTTATCTTGGTGGGTGCCGGATATTTTTATATTTCTGTGAATCTCCTAGAGCTTTTTTTCTGGAATGCAGTTAATTACTTGGAAACAGTTTGGTCATTTTGGGTCTTTTATGATTTGTTACTTGGGTCCAGAACAGTGCTCAGTCTAGAGCTAATTATTCTCTACTACCAATGCAAGACCTTTCTGAGTATTCTATCCAACATCCCATGAATTATGAGTTTTTCCAGTGTGGCTTGTGGGAATAGACATTATATTTTCTAATCTTTTGGATGTTTTCCCCCACCTAGTTTTGGGTTGTTTCCTTACATGCATACACTAGTCAGTGCTCTGAATATTTGAGGGGGACTCTGTACATCTTTGCTGTTCTCACTTTATGCAGCTCTCTCTTCTTTAGTATTATGTCCTATAGACTTTAGCTGCCTTGGTGTCTCTGGATTCTTGACTTCTTCTCAACTCAGGGAGTCTGCTAGGCTCTACCTGGGTTCCCCCTCCTGCATCATGGCCTGAAAATTCTCTCAAAGCAGTAACTGCAACAGTTGTTGGGCTCATCTTCTCTGTTTCCCGTCTCTCTGAGATCACTGTCCTTTGCTTGATGTTTAGATTCTTACAGACCATTGTTTTATCTATTTTGTCAGGATTTTTATGGTTGGTTCAGGTAGGAGAGTAAATGTGATTCCTTGTTACTTCAGGTGGAAGCAGAAGACACTTTAGAAGTTTTTACTTTACTTAGAATGAGTTCTGCTTTTTGTCTAAATGAAAATGACTTTAATTTATCCTCATCCGTGAATGCTAGTTGTTTCTGGTTTATTTTGTTGCTATTGAGAAATCTCTCAATCTTTTTGTGATTGTTGTATATGTAAGCTGTC
This sequence comes from Lagenorhynchus albirostris, assembly GCF_949774975.1. NCBI lineage: Eukaryota > Metazoa > Chordata > Mammalia > Artiodactyla > Delphinidae > Lagenorhynchus > Lagenorhynchus albirostris. The sequence continues at coordinate 56,242,203 of NC_083101.1, read as the reverse complement.
ATTTTCCCCCCTGACTGCTTGTAAGATTTTTTTTTGTCTTTGATGTTTTATTATTTTATTATGATATGCCCAAGTGTGGTTCTCTTAATTTACTTTCTTGGGCTTTTTGAATTGGGGATTTGTGTCCTTTATCATTTCTAGGAAATTCTCAGCCATTATCTCTTCAAATATTGCCATCATCACCACTCCCCTACCCCTCTTCTGTATTCTTATTTCTGGAGCTCCAACTGGGTGTTTGTTAGACTTTAATCTGTCCTCCCTCTTTTACTTCTTTAACATGCCTGTTTTATACTTTGTTTCATTAACTGAAATTTTCGAGATGAATTCTTGTGAAGGCTTTAGGACCCCGATTTTTCTATGTAGGGAAGTTTTTTTTCTTTTGGTTATTTTGGGGGTTTTTTTGGGCGGGGGGTTGCCACACTGCATGGCATGCGGAATCTTAGTTCTCTGCCCAGGGATCAAACCCGTGCCCCCTGCAGTGGAAGCTCAGAGTCTTAACCACTGGACCACCAGGGAAGTCCCATATGTGGGAAAGATTTTGAAGTGTGTAGTTTCTTTAATAGATAACAGGATTATTCAGATCTTTGTTCTTCTTGTGTCACTTTTGTTAGTTTGTGTTTTTCAAAAAACTTACCTGTTTCATTTAAATTGTCTCTTGGCATAAAGTTTCTTATAATATCTTTATATCATCTGTATCTGTAGAATCTACAGGATGTGCCCATTTTCATTTCTGGTATTGGTTTTGTGTATGTGTATGTTTGTTTTCTTCATCAGTATTGCCAAGGGTTTATTAATTTTAATAATGTTTCCAAAGAACCAACTTTCGAATTTAATGATTTTTCTATTGTATATTTGTTTTATATTTCATTGATTTCTGCTCTATATTTCCTTCTTTCAGCTTTGGGGCTTTGATTTGCTGTTCTTTTCTAGTTTTTTTTCTTTTAATGAACACGTATGTTTGATTTTCAACTTTCCTTCTTTTCTAAATATACATTCTTAACTATAAATGTCCCTCAAAGTACTGCTTTAGTTACATACACCCCACCACTTTTAATTATTATATATTTTCCTTCCATATTTCCATCTCTACTCATTTGCATATTTAAAGTCTGTTATTTTAGTACCTACCCTAGAAACTTTCATATGCATAATTAACTTATTAAAGCCTAATCAATATTTTTACCATTTTCCTGATTAATACAAGGACCTTGGAACACTTTTAACTGTAATCATTTCTCACCCAGCTTATTTGTTATTGTTGTAATGTATTTTAATTCTATCTTGTCTTCTTTTTAAACTCCACAAAACATTTTTATCATTATTTTATGCCCTGTCTATATAGATACAGCTATATATTACCACTTTTTTGCTCTTTTCCCATCTCTGATCATCAGTTAAGGATCATTGACCTTTATTCCATTTGAAGTAAATCCTTTAGCATTTCCTTTGGATGAGGTTCTGTTCATCACAAATATGGAGTTTTTGTTTGAAAATATCTTTATGTTTGTCTTCATTTTTGAAAGATATTTTTGCTGCGAATGGATATTTACATTGATAGTATTTTTAATATTAATTAATTAATTAATATTTGGCTGCATTGAGTATTCATTTCTGCAGATGGGCTTTCTCTAGTTGTGGCAAGAGGAGGCTACTCTTCATTGTGGTTTGTGGGCTTCTCACTACAGTAGCTTGTCTTTGTTGTGGAGAACGGGCTCTAGGCACGCGGGCTTTAGTAGTTGTGGCATGCGGGCTCAATAGTTGTGGTGCACAGGCTTAGTTGATCCGCGACATGTGTGATCTTCCCGGAACAGGACTCGAACCCACGTCCCCTGCATTGGCAGGCAGATTCCTAACCACTGCACCACCAGGGAAGTCCCGATAGTTTTTTTTTTTTAAGTACATTAAAGATATTCCATTGTCTGCTGGCTTCCATTATTTCTGTTGAGATAACTGTAAATCTTTTTTTTCTTTTAATTTCTGTATTTTTCATATTTAGAAGTTTTCTTTAGTTCTTTTTCAAAACTGCTTTGCATTTTAAAATAATCTTTTTCTTTGCCCTTGTTTTCAGTTTCTTTTCACTAGACGTATTTTGCACCTCCTAAATTACCTATGTCTATAGATTTTGGGGGGGGTCGTACTTTTTTTCCTATCCCTCAACAGTAACTTATTTCCTTTTATATTTGGGGGTTTTTTTGACTGTGAACTCATTTCTTGTTACTGAATCAGTGTGGGAGTTCCTTAAGATCTAGTTATAAGGTTCATTGCCTCAGAGAATTGATTTTTTTCTGTTCAAGTACCTGACAACAATTTTGACATGAGACCATGTTAAACTTTTTGAGCACCCAGGAAATGTGAATGTGGTCAGTAAATCCACATGAGTCAGCTTACAGTTACAAATTCTTTAAAGAGATTTTATTTTTTCTCCATCCAACACTCCTATTGTGAAGACAGTTTTCCTTTCAGTCCCTTAGTTGGGGCCAGGAGAAGGGACTGTTGTTGCTAGTACACCCTTCTGCTAATTTTGTGGGCTTTTGGAGTCCCAGCTTTGTGCTGGGGAAGCCAGATTCTGTCATCCCACAACCACCCCCATTCAGTAAAAAGCTAAAACTCCCCAAAACTATAAGCACTTTTGAAAAAAAAATGAATTTTACCAAAAATCTCTAGTACTGTTTAGATATTTAAATGTAATTAATATACATAAATGCCAAATCACAAATGATAGTTTCTTCATTAGCTTTTTTAATGAACCAGAACTACTTGATTAATTTGTTGTATCTGTAATAATAAGGTAGTTATAGTGTGACCTCTTAGCCAGAAATATAAAAGTAAGTTTCTTCTATAAAATGAAAGTCCTGATATTGCTAAAATAGTATTCTTACTATGTATTTGTTTTAACAGATTACAATATGATAGTACAGAAAAATAGCCAGTGTCAGACACTGTGCCTCGACTTTCATTCAGAGTCCATGAATTAGTCACATCTTTATGTTTTTATACATCTTTTCTAGAGTAAGAGCTCTCACTCTTGAAAATTCAAGAGAAAGAAGTTATTATATTTTCTTCCCCTTGTTGGTGCATTTTAATTTCTCTCCCCAAACCTTATATGCTTTTATTTCTTTAAATACAGCTTTATTGAAATATAATTCACATACCATAGAGTTTACCTATTTAAATATAAAATCCAGCTGTTTTTAGTACATTCACAGAGTTGTGCAACCATCACTGCAGTCAATTTTAGAACGTTTCATCACACCAAAAATAAAGACTAATGGGACTTGCCTGGTGGTCCAGTGATTAAGACTCCATGCTCCCAAAGCAGAGGGCCTGGGTTTGATCCCTGGTCAGGGAACTAGATTCCACGTGCTGCAACTAAGAGTTCATATGCCAAAACTAAGATCCAGCGCAGCCTTAAAAAAAAAAAAAAAAAGACTGTGAAGTCACTTCCCATTTCCCCCACCTCCCCAGTCCTTGGAAACCTCTAATCTACTTTCCATCTCTATTCATTTCTGGACATTTTATGTAAATGGTATTATATAATATGTGGTCTTATGGGTGACTTTTTTTACTTAGTATCATGTTTCAAGGTTCATCCATGTTGTAACATGTATAAGCACTTCATTTTTTTTAATTGCCAAATAATATTCCATTTTACAGATATACCACTTTTTTTTTTTTTTTGGTAGTTTGTCAAATGCTTTTTTTTCTTTAAACATCTTTATTGGAGTATAATTGCTTTACAATGGTGTGTTAGTTTCTGCTCTATAACAAAGTGAATCATTTATACATATCCATATGTCCCCATATCTCTTCCCTCTTGCATCTCCCTCCCTATCCCACCCCTCCAGGTGGTCACAGAGCACCGAGCTGATCTCCCTGTGCTTATGCGGCTGCTTCCCACTAGCTATCTATTTTACATTTGGTAGTGTATATATGTCCATGCCACTCTCTCACTTCGTCCCAGCTTACCCTTCCCACTCCCCGTATCCTCAAGTGCATTCTCTAGTAAGTCTGTGTCTTTATTCCCGTCTTGCCCTTAGGTTCTTCATGACCTTTTTTTTTTTTTTCAGATTCCATATGTATGTGTTAGCATGCAGTAGTTGTTTTTCTCTTTCTGACTTACTTCACTCTGTATGACAGACTCTAGGTCCAACCACCTCACTACAAATAACTCAATTTTGTTTTTTTTTATGGCTGAGTAATATTCCATTGTATATATGTGCCACATCTTCTTATCCATTCATCTGTGGATGGACACTTAGGTTGCTTCCATGTCCTGGCTATTGTAAATAGAGCTGCAATGAACATTGTGATACATGACTCTTTTTGAATTCTGGTTTTCTTAGGGTATATGCCCAGTAGTGGGATTGCTGAGTCATATGGTAGTTCTATTTTTAGTTTCTTAAGGAACCTCCATATTGTTCTCCATAGTGGCTGTATCAATTTCCATTCCCACCAACAGTGCAAGAGGGTTCCCTTTTCTCCACACCCTCTCCAGCATTTATTGTTTGTAGAATTTTTGATGATGACCATTCTGACTGGTGTGAGATGATACCTCATTGTAGTTTTGATTTGCATTACTCTAATGATTAATGATGTTGAGCATGCTTTCATGTGTTTGTTGGCAATCTGTATATCTTCTTTGGAGAAATGTCTATTTAGGTTTTCTGCCCATTATTAGATTGGGTTGTTTGTTTTTTTGATATTGAGCTGCATGAGCTGCTTGTAAGTTTTGGAGATTAATACTTTGTCAGTTGCTTCATTGGCAAATATTTTCTCCCATTCTGAGGGTTGTCTTTTGGTCTTGTTTATGGTTTCCTTTGCTGTGCAAAAGCTTTTAAGTTTCATTAGGTCCCATTTGTTTCTTGTTTTTATTTCCATTTCTCTAGGAGGTGGGTCAGAAAGGATCTTGCTGTGATTTATGTCAAATAGTGTTCTGCCTATGTTTTCCTCTAAGACTTTGATAGTGTCTGGCCTTACATTTAGGTCTTTAATCCATTTTGAGTTCATTTTTGTGTATGGTGTTAGGGAGTGTTCTAATTTTATTCTTTTACATGTAGCTGTCCAGTTTCCCCAGCACCACTTATTGAAGAGGCTGTCTTTTCTCCATTGTATATTCTTGCCTCCTTTATCAAAGATGAGGTGACCATATATGCATGGGTTTCTCTCTGGGCTTTCTATCCTGTTCCTTTGATCTATCTTTCTGTTTTTGTGCCAGTACCATGCTGTCTTGATTACTGTAGCTTTGTAGTATAGCCTGAAGTCAGGGAGCCTGATTCCTCCAGGCCCATTTTTCTTTCTCAAGATTGCTTTGGCTATTTGGGGTCTTTTGTGTTTCCATACAAATTGTGAAATTTTTTGTTCTAGTTCTGTGAAAAATGCCATTGGTAGTTTGATAGGGATTGCATTGAATCTGTAGATTGCTTTGGGTAGTATAGTCATTTTCACAATGTTGATTCTTCCAATCCAAGAACATGGTATATCTCTCCATCTGTTTGTATGGTCTTTAATTTCTTTCATCAGTGTCTTATACTTTTCTGCATACAGGTCTTTTGTCTCCTTAGGTAGGTTTATTCCTAGGTATTTTATTCTTTTTGTTGCACTGGTAAATGGGAGTGTTTTCTTAATTACACTTTCAGATTTTTCATCCTTAGTGTATAGGAATGCCAGAGATTTCTGTGCATTAATTTTGTATCCTGCTACTTTACCAAATTCATTGATTAGCTCTAGTAGTTTTCTGGTAGCATCTTTAGGATTCTCTATGTATAGTATCATGTCATCTGCAAGCAGTGACAGCTTTACTTCTTCTTTTCCGATTTGGATTCCTTTTATTTCTTTTTCTTCTCTGATTGCTGTGGCTAAAACTTCCAAAACTATGTTGAATAAGAGTGGTGAGAGTGGGCAACCTTGTCTTGTTCCTGATCTTAGTAGAAATGGTTTCAGTTTTTTACCATTGAGGACGATGTTGGCTGTGGGTTTGTCATATACGGCCTTTATTATGTTGAGGAAAGTTCCTTCTGTGCCTACTTTCTGGAGGGTTTTTATCATAAATGGGTGTTGAATTTTGTTGAAAGTTTTCTCTGCATCTATTGAGATGATCATATGGTTTTTCTTCTTCAATTTGTTAATATGGTGTATCACATTGATTGATTTGCATATATTGAAGAATCTTTGCATTCCTGGGATAAACCCCACTTGATCATGGTGTATGATCCTTTTAATGTGCTGTTGGATTCTGTTTGAATATTTTGTTGAGGATTTTTGCATCTGTTCATCAGTGATATTGGCCTATAGTTTTCTTCCTTTGTGACATCTTTGTCTGGTTTTGGTATCAGGGTGATGGTGGCCTCGTAGAATGAGTTTGGGAGTGTTCCCCTCTCTGCTATATTTTGGAAGAGTTTGAGAAGGATAGGTGTTAGCTCTTCTCAAAATGTTTGATAGAATTCACCTGTGAAGCCATCTGGTCCTGGGCTTTTGTTTGTTGGAAGATTTTTAATCACAGTTTCAATTTCAGTGCTTGTGATTGGTCTGTTCATATTTTCTATTTCTTCCTGGTTCTGTCTCTGAAGGTTGTGCATTTCTAAGAATTTGTCCATTTTTTCCAGGTTGTCCATTTTATTGGCATATGGTTGCTTGTAATAATCTCTCATGATCCTTTGTATTTCTGCAGTGTCAGTTGTTACTTCTCCTTTTTCATTTCTAATTTTATTGATTTGAGTCTTTTCCCTTTTGGTTTCTCCCAAAACTAATTGATAAATTGGTTTATCAATTTTGTTTATCTTCTCAAAGAACCAGCTTTTAGTTTTATTGATCTTTGCTATCATTTCCTTAATTTCTTTTTCATTTATTTCTGATCTGATCTTTATGATTTCTTTCTATTTATCCATTCAGCAGTTGATGGATATACAAATACCAAATACATTTGGTAGTTTTACTCTTTGACTATTATGAGTAATGCTACTATGAACATTAATATACAAGTTTTTGTGTGGACATATATTTTCATTTCTCTTGGACATATACCTAGGAGTAGGTTTGCTGGGTCATATGTTTAACCTTCTGAGGACCTGCTAGACTGCCTTTGAAAGTAGCTATATCCTTTATAGTGTATGAAGTTTCCAGTTTCTCCATAGTTTTACCAATAGCTGTTAGTATCTCTCTTACAATAATCATCTCAAGATCATTATCTTAAGAGAGATACCAATTCATGTATTGGTATCGTACTGTGGTTTTGATTTACATTTCTCTAACGGATAATGATGTTGAGCATCTTTTCATCGGCTTATTATTCATTTGTACGTCTTCTTTGGAGAAATATTTACTTTGTCCATTTTTAGTTCGGTTATTTTATCCTTTTATTATTGAGTTATAAGTGTTCTTTTATTTTCTAGATACAGATCTCTCATTAGATACGTGATTTGCAAAAATGTTCTCCCATTCCATGGTTGTCTTTTCACTTGATGATGTCCTTTAAAAGCACAAACGTTTTTAGTTTTGATGGTGACCACTTTATTTTTTCTTTTGTTGCTGTGCTTTTGGTGCCATATATAAAAACACTTTGCCTAATGCAAGATCACGGAGACTTCTTTTTATCTAATTTAATTTTTTTAATTAAGAAAATTTAAAGCAGTGCCCGTAAAGAACTTTTTAAGGGGAAGAAAGCACTTATAATCTCATCAACATAGGATTCACGTATTTTTGGAATACTGTCATCTCCTTGTTCAGTATTTGCATATTTTCATTATTGCTATTGTTTGTTAAGTACTATATTGTGTTCTGATGTTTTTTGTGTTTATGCATAATATTCATAATTTTAATTTTAAGGCTATGTAATATATCCAGCTTATTTCCCAGTTATGTAATACAACTTCTTTATATTTTTATTTTCCTTATACAGAACTCCAGTTAACACTGACAAACACGTAACTTTTTGCTTCTATTGAATTATCTTCTTAGAATAACTTTTTAGGAATGGAATTATCAGGTCAAAGGATGTAAACATGTTTACAGCTCTTACATGACATCATATTACTTCTAGAAAGCACTAAACTGTGCTTTTGTATAGTAAACATTTTAAAAATGTTTTTCATTTATTTTGAAGTTGATACACATTGTGAGTTGAACAGTTTTGCCTTGAGTAGCAATGTTAGTGATAATCCTCCATCAGTAAAACTCAGGATCAAGTTATATGTGTATTTCTTCATCTGAAAAAAAAAATCACAATAGTACATCTAATGGGACACTTTGTACTGATAGTGAAAACTAGAACAGCCAATTGCCTTGTTGACTGAAGATAAATATGACATACTTAAAATTTAGTATTTTATGGTATTCTCTACTTTAAGTAATAATAATATAATTTGTTAAATTTTCTTTAGGCTTCGGGAGCAGGAGAGAAAAGAAGCAGAAGAAGCTAGTCAAAAGGAAGTAGAAGAATGGGAAAGAAAACTTCTAGCTCAAGCAGCTCCAACTTGTATGGAGACCATGTGGGAAATTCCAGCAATCGGGCATTTCCTTTGTTTAGCCCAGCAAATTCTAAATTTGCCAGAAATAGTCTTTTACGAATTGGAACGCTGTCTTCTGATGCCTCAGTGTAACGCTTTTCTATCTAAAATAATGACTTCTCTATTAAGTCCTCCCCATCGCAGACCTACCTTACATCGAAGACCTACTTTGCCTTATAGAACCTGGGAAGCAGCACTGAGACAGAAAGTACAGCAGTGGTACACGGCTGTAGGGCAGACTGAAAATCCCAATAACTGTGCTGAAAAACTTGGGTTGTGTCCTCAGTTTTTTAAAGTTCTTGGAGAAGTTAATCCATTGGAAGAAAAACTTTTTCATGAACTACCTTTCTACCAAAAAGTGTGGTTACTTAAGGGTCTTTGTGACTTTGTGTATGAAACACAGAAGGAAGTTCAAGATGCTGTACTTGGACAGCCTATTCATGAATGCAGGGAAGTTATCCTTGGTTACGATTATTTGGAGAATGCTTATGTACATTTCCCACAGTTCTGTGGTGCAGATGTACGGATTTATAAACAGAGACCTTTTCAAGCCCCAGAATTTCCAGTTCCACCCATTAAAATACAAAGAGTACCTCGTATTAAACTGGAGAAATTGAAGTGTGACTATGTTAGTGCAAGTAATGGAGAACATAGGTGTAGTAGAGAAGGCCTGCCCTCTGCCTTCAGGAAAGAGCAGGAAATTAGTTTTGATCCAACTTGCTGCCCTGCTAAAATGAACTTGGATAATCATGACATTTCTGTTGAAATGGAAGTGAAATCCAACTGTGAAATTAGAATTCGTAGGCCCTATGAAATGAAAATAACTGATTGCTGTAAAGAAAATTTAGAGAAACCAGGGAGCCCAGGGGAAGTTACTGGCTTTGGAGAGCCTCTCAGTCCAGGTGAAATAAGGTTTATAGAAAATCAGGAAAAATATGGTGAAGCTTCCAGAGTAAAGCCTGAACCCAGTCCATTAAAAGAAAATGCTCTGAAATCTTGCCAAATACATGTAAATGGAAGTCACAGTGATCATCCAGAAATTAACTGCCACAAAGTTGTAAGGGATATTCTATTAGAACAGTCACTGCAGAGCCACAAGAAACTCAAAGTAACTAAAATGAGGGCAAAAAAGAAGAAAAAGAAAAAAAAGAAATTGAAAGATGTTTTGAATGAAAACTTACAAAGAAAGCGCGAAGGTCTTCATTCCCTTGCATTCAAGTCTTACAAACCTGAGATCCAGAATAAGTTATTGATCATCAAAAAGAAAGCAAAACACAAGAAGCACAAATCTGGTAAGCTAACACAAAATGGGTGAGAATTACATTTTAGCATATATCAAGTAGTGCTTTCAATTAGGCATCATGGAAGGCTCTGACTGACAAAATGAAATAACGTGTGTATGTGTGTGTGTGTGTGTGTGTGTGTGTGTGTGTGTATGTATGTATGTATGTTTAAAGGTCAAGTTTTATATTAGTCCCCATAATTAAAACCCAGAGCAGAAGAGGTTTTATATATAATACTAACAACAACAATATACTGATGTAATACATTTGAATTTAATTCTCAGTTGAGAATCTTTGGGCATTATGTTTTTACATTCTCTGGACCAATTTCTCCATAAGTGATGCTTCCCATCATTTTTAAGAAGTGTTTTTTTCCCCAGGCTAAGGGCAGTACAGTGCAATGGAAGAAGCACTGATATCAAGAGGTATCATTCCCAGAGCTAAAGTGTATAGCAACTAGCTTCTTAAACCAAGGCAAGTTAGATTATTTTTCTGGGTCTTAGTTTTTTCCCACATTATATATTTTTCAACTTCCTGAAAAATTATTTTAGTATATATTTTCATATCCAGAAAAAAATGTGAACTATAAGGGAAAAATTACATCAACTAATAAGATATGAAGCTTTTTTTTTTTACAGGATTTGTAAGTTTGTCTTACACCAGATTTAAGTACTCACTATATTTGCCACAAGCCTGTTTGAACAATAACAACAAAAAATCCGATGAATAAAGTCTTCAGTGGTTGTTTGCTCTCTTTTTATAATTACTCAGGTGCTTTTGCTTTTCCTGTTGTTTGCCATTTAATCAATTTATGTCTCAGTTACTAAGAGCATAGATGAGATAAAAGCACATGATCAACTTCATTTATTAACACTAATAAAAAGTTGTTGGATTGGGAAAAACTTGAATAGTTTACTAAAATGAGTTGTGATTTATTGTCATTATTTATGGATTTCAGTTTTTTATTCCTTCCCTCAGTAACAAAGGTAATGAAGATTAGACAGTAATTTGATGAGTTGGCAGATGAGGGAGTGAACTTTGTTTAGCTGATATAGTTGCTTTTATACTTTAGTTATTTAAATCATTAAATACAGTTAAATGTATTTTAAAATGCATATGTAATATATAATTGATAAAGAAGTAGTACAAATTTTACCATCAAGAACAGGCTTGGGCTTCCCTGGTGGCGCAGTGGTTGAGAGTCCACCTGCTGATGCAGGGGACACGGGTCCGTGTGCCGGTCTGGGAAGATCCCACATGCCGCAGATCGACTAGGCCCATGAGCCATGGCCGCTGAGCCTGCGCGTCCAGAGCCTGTGCTCCGCAACAGGAGAGGCCACAACAGTGAGCGGCCCGCATACTGCAAAAAAAAAAAAAACAAAACTTTATTTGTTGAACTAAAAATTGCAAAGTGGTCCACAATGACCCAGATGATAAAAAGCTACAGTTTTTTTAAAGTGACTCTCAACAATAAATCCTTTAAATTTTATAAGCAATCCATTAGGCTATATAAATTTAGTTTTACTGATTTGGCAAGTTCTCTTTGAAATGTTAGCCTCTAATATATTAAATAATATTTTAAAATTTAAAAACTGTTTTCAATTCCAAAGCATGTAGTATTGTTTTATTAATACCATTATCACCTAAAAGCTTTTAAGTGTTCATTTATGACCTACTATTCATGTGTTGAAAAGTAATTATGGCTTATGATGATTTATAAAATAAAATAGATATTGATGTAGCTCCTATACAGATTATACCAGTAGCAGAATAAAAATATTAACTCCTAAGGATTGAATTAAAAGGAGTTTGTATTGTAAGCAAATAAAGTGTTGCTTCATTTTTAAAATGGAAGTTCAGAGTGTTTGTAGATCAGAGAAAAAATTTGTGGGAGTTGCATGTCTAGTTCTAGACAAGTGGGTGAATAAAACTCAGAAGCAAATTCAGTGAGTACGGTTCATGCTCTCTGAGGCTGTTTGTTGGGAAGAGAAGGCTTATAGGAATGAAGTAGAAGAAAATAATGGCACTCGCCTATACACTTTCTCATTTTATCTTCAGGGCAAATTTTGGAAAGTCAGTTTTCAGTGGCACAAATACTAGGATCTGGCTACAGTTTCCTTCTCCCTTGTTAGTACTGAGTAAGCATAGGCCAATTCTTTAGTTTCTTCACTAAACTTCTTACTGGCATAACAGTACTACGTAAAATGATATAACAACAACAAAACATCTGTTTTACGTCTTTCTGTACACTTGTCTATCTGAGGCTTTGCCCTGAGGTTTTTTTATTAGGTATATGACATTGTGGCCTTTTATAGTTAGGGGCATACCCTAATCCAGTGTTTCCTTTCTTACTCCTTTTAAAAGTGAGCTTCATGGTCACAGGTTTGGGAAATATTCCTCTTACAGATTCACATTGTGCATTAGTGCAGGTCCACAGTGCATCTTACAAAACTCTTGTACCAGATGTGTTTTGGAATTCAGAAATCTTCAGATTTTAGAAGGGTATTATGATATATATATAATGTTTATTAAATAACATCCCCAGTGGAGCTTAGGGCAGCCCGTGTAATCAAATGTATAATTTCTACAGAAAAATATGAAATAGACAAACTAAATGAGATGAAGACTACAAAGAACCTCATAACAGTTTATGTCACGTTTTGCTATCATATAAATTATTTTTAAAACTTCAGTTTTCAGAACCTTTTGGACTGTAGAATTGTACATAAGTGATTCTGGGCCAGTATATTAAGGACTTCAGAAAATCTTGAAGAAAACTGTTTAGTTTTGTTTAACCCAGTATTTTTCAAGTTTACTTGAATACAGAGCTTTTTTCAAGGAATAGTATTCTGTAGAATGTGCTTTGGGTTAAAGCTGTGTCACCCATGGCTGATTTATGAACCTTTACTTAGGGTGGACTAAATGTAGTTAATCGAGATTTACGTAGTTAACCTGGTCCAATTTATGTTGATTACACAGGCCCTAAATTTTGGTGGAATCTCCAGATTTAGTAAAGCTTATTGTGATGGCAGATGATTTTTAGTAGAAGGCACAAAGATAAATTGGTTGAAAATGATTTGATAATTTTAGTGTGCTGTGAGGCACTTTTGCAATCCATAAGCATTTTAATCTGTTTTTCAGAATTGGACTCTTCTTCCTGCTTTGTAAATTTTGAATTTATTTTCATTTATTTAAGCCTGCTCCTTACTCTTGGAAGCATTGTAGAATAGAAAAACATTGGCATTTTCCCAAATATGCATACTTATAGCACTAGATACTTCTCCTTCATAATATTTATAAAATTTATTCTTAATAGTTGAATTTCTAGGTTGTTTTGATGATTGTCTCCCTCTGTTCTATAACATTCTTGAGGACAGAAGGATTATTTCTGGTTTTGCATCCCTAGCACTTAGCACAGTGACTAACTCATTGTGTAAGAATCTATTGAATGAATAAATGAACACACATAATGCGGTTCTCCCAGGTATAACTAAGATTTATCCCTTAATATGTATCTTTCACATTCTTTTAATGCATTTATATTTTTTAATAGGATTATACTATACATACCATTTTACAATCTGCTTTTTTCCCACATGACAGTATACCATGAACATCTTTGTGCAATAAATAGATCTCTATAGCATCATTTTAAATGGCTGTGTAGGATTCTGTTATGTGTATTGTGTAGTCCATTTAACCAACCTCCTTACTGGACATTTTGGTTGTTTTTGGTAATGCACTATTATAGATTGTGTAGAGCAGGTAGAGTTGAGTGAAATGAGTGAGAAATCTTAAAATGAGAGGACTTTTTATAAAACCTGAAAAAAACAAACAAAAATGATTCAAGATACATTAATTATTACAAAAAAGCTTGTGGTATTTTAAGTTATTTATTTCAACCAGTTTGGTTTGGAGGGGTTTTCCCTCCTTACATGGTCGTTATTTTCAACCAAATCATTTTGTGTGAGCTCCTCTAAACCAATTAAAATAAATAAGACAAGTGGTGTTAGTTTCTTATAGGTGAAGAAACTAAGGTTCAAAAATAGTAAATAGCCTCATTTAATAATTGTTAAGTATATGGTAAAGACCATACAAAGGTCAAAGAGAGGCTAAATCCATGTGTGCTATAGTAAGATTTAATAGAAGATGAAGGACTTTGAAGAATAATGGGGATTGGGTAGATGAAAATGGTTAATAATGTGAGCACAGCCATGGAGGCGTAATTAAGCCAAGTGTCAGTGAAAAAATAAGCATAATTAGAGAAAAACTTAAGGAAAAAGTTGAAAAGTTGAGGCTTTAAAAGGTGTCTGAATGATGGAAATATGCCATTTTGAGGTGATATCTTTCTGGGTATGTGGTGCTATTTTAGATAATTGAATCAGGAATACAGTGCAGGGAAATGAGCTTGAAATAAAATATATCAAATGTGTGAAAGTAATGAGCTGCTTTATAGGGAATGACTGAGAAAGTAATGTAATCTACAATATTTGATTATATCCAGGCCCTTATCTGTGAAACAGTTGTGTAATTCTGTGTTAATATTACTATAGAACCTAACTATGTTTGTCTTTATGGGAAAAATTCTTAGAGGACCAACTCAAGATGCCAAGGTACAAGACTGAAAGAATCGACTATACTCCATGTCCTTTTATTTTAATGCCTTCTACTTCCCCCACCCCTCCAAAAACCTAATACTCGTATGATGATTACTGCATGCCAGGCACTATTCTAAGCCCTTATATATATTCTCTCATTTAATCCTCATAAAAACTCATAAGTAGATGCTACTATTCCCCCCATTATATAGATTTTATAGATTTTTAAAAACTGAGGCACAGAGAGGTTTATTAACGTATCCAAGGTCACACAGCTAGTAAGTGAATGGCAGGATTAGGAGAAGGAATGTTGCAGGGTAATTAGGATGCCATTAAAGAGCTATAAAAAGAAACTGGCAGTGTTTATAAAAATGAAGGGATAGAAGATAACTCCAGGAAGAGGAAATTCTAAATCCAGATAAGGAATGATTATATAACTGTTCTATCACACTGACAGAAGAAAATAACATTTTGAGAGAGAGGTTGCAGTAAATAGCAGAATTTGACAACTAATTCAGTATTCTGAGTTAAAGGGGAAAAAAAGAAATAGGTATTCAGGAGTTATCGAATTATTTTATAGTGTTAAAAAAATGCCAGTATGATGAGAAATTTGCTCATAGGCAAGGAGAATAGAAGGAAAATCAGCTGTTTTATTAAAGTCAATGGCTTACTTAGAACATTCCAGAAACTTATATTAGCCAAGATATGGACACTTAGTAAATTAAAGCCATATTTAGACTGTTTCTGTGACTTCACCGTCTAGCTAGGCACTTGCCAGAATCACTTATAATACAAATGCTCTTGGGTTTTTACTTTTAACAGTGATTAATGTCTTAGTATCCATTCACATTAATATTCCTAAAATGAAAGTACTGAGAGAGTAGTGTATGTGTTGGAATAATTTTTAAACATGGGAAGGCCGAATCTAGGAGTATTGAAGTGGAAGCCTGAATAGTCCAAGGAGCCAAGGAGTGAATACAGGCAGGAAAACCAGGTGAAGGTAAGGATGAAGAATAAGAGACTAAGGAAAGAGTTGGATTGGGAATGATAGTCACCTTAATTTTTCTGGTAAGTGTATCTCCATGTTCTAGAATACTACAATTTTATGCCTAAGTTATAGTGTGAAATATATTTTTAGTTATATTTTTCTCTCAAGTTGGGCTTCCTTCTAGAGCTGATCTAAGCGTAATTTTAAAAAGCTTCATTAGGCTGTGCTTGTATCAATTACTAGGCCATATTTAGTTTCCTTATCCATTTCTAGGTACATGTTGACACTCACTTTTTGCCCATGTTTGTGTTTTAGGCTCAGGAATTGTGTTGAAATTCTTTGTATGTTTTAAATTGACTTCTGACAGTTATATTTTATGGGACTAGGTGACTTAGGGCAGTGGAGGTAAAAGCCGTGGGTATGATCAAGTAAGTGGTAGAGGAATGGAAGCCCACTAGGGGGCAGTATGTAACTTGCCCTCTGTATTATCTGGCCCTGGAGCAAAAGCAGGTTATAAAACAAAGGCTGTGTGGTTTTACAGTATCCCATGCTCCATTTTAAAAGTAATATTTAATAAAAAGTAACAGTTGATTTTTATTGAAGAATACAGGAAAATTTGTATTCAAATTGTTTTGTGGAGGACATAGTCTCAAGGTATTAAGTAATAGTGAATATGCAAATCTTATAACCCTAATCAAAAGGAATGCTCTGAAATCAATCAGATGCAGATTACATCCCTGTAGAATGTCTGAAAACAATGCAATATTTTACCATAAAAAGAGCACAGCTTTGAAGTGAGACCCATCTAGTACAAATATATGCTCCAGTGCATATTAGCTGTAAGTTCTCCATCAATTTATTTACCTGTTTATAGCCTGTTTCTTTCTCTGTGAAAAATGAGGTAATACCTACCTTGCTGTATTTTTTCAAGGTTTAATGGAATAGCAAGCAAATGCATAGCACCTAGCATGGTGCCTGGCACACGGTAGGAATCGATAGATGGTAACTATGATTTTTGAGAGGTTAGAATTACATAATGGAAAGAGCTTGGACTTTGGTGTTAGAGTCCCTGGCTCTGGGGCTTACTTATTACAGTGTAACACTTAAGTAAGTTAAGTAACTTTTTTGATCTTCATTTATCCCTTATTAAAATGGGGATGTTGCCTACCTTGGAGGGTGGTTTTCAGAATTAACTGAGGTAATTTATATATCACCTTACTAAGTGTCTGACACATAGTAGGCTATCAATAAATGTTATTTTCCTTACTACCATTCCTAGGTCATGTTGTGAAACTCTTTGGTAAATTGTGTAAATTATTTAAATTGTCTGTCAGCGTTTTCCTCATTATAAAATGGACTCAGATTGACCCTAAGAATTGTAAACAATTACCTGCCTCCCTTTTTCTATCCCCAAACTGATAAAATTTCTGATGAAGTATAGGATTCTTATATTTAAGGATCATTTCTCTTCTGTGCTAAATGCTATACATGCAAAATGAATAATAGGATTTCTGTTGTCAGTAATTTCCAATCTAGTAAGGAAGAGAAATATATAAACAGATAATTATAATACTGTATGATAAATGTTACATTAATTGATATGTGTACGAAGTCGAGTGGTAGCACATAGGACATAAGAGCAAGAAGAACTAAAATGAAGGACTAAGTTAATAAAAGAATTTGAAGAAGGTTAAAAGATAATAAACATTTTGTTTAAACCTTTACCACAACTTAGCTAAGGCACGTGAGAACAACAGCTAACATTTATTGGTGATTTACCATGTGCCTAGCAGTAGTCTAAGCTCTTAACATGTTTTAACTTGTTTAATTCTCACAACATAGGTGATATTGTTATCCCTATTTTAGAGATGATGAAACTTCACAAGGAAATAAAATAATTTGCTCAAGGTCTTGCAGCTAGTAGGTGGTTAGAACTGATATTCCAACCCAGGTAGTTTAGTTCCAAAACTCAAGCTTAAAACTACTGCACAGTACTACTTCTAGTTACTTAATAACATTTAAGTATCTTAATGACATGATGAAAGGAGATGCCTAGTAACCACCTCAGCTGCTTAATTTACTTAATTTACAGTCAAACAGAGTGACTGTTAGAGTTAACTGAGAATTTAGTACCTTAGTGCCTCTGTGGCAACAATGTGAAATTAATTGGGAATATCAAGAGTGACCTCTGTTGTGCTTATAAAGAAATAAATACAAAATCAAATTATTTTTTAAAAAGCTAGTTAGAGGAGTGCTGAGGGGGTGGGGAATAGGAATGAGGAAGGATTTCATTTCCTTCAAATTGCTGTCTTAGGTCAGCAAGCAGTTAAATCTTTTCCCATGAACTTTCAAGAATAGTAAAGGTAGCATATAGAGGAAAGGCATTTTGGTGTTCAGATTTATCAGTCCCCTTGAGAGGTACCTATTGCATCCAGTTTAGAAATCAGTAACTAGCTGTATTATAGAGATACCAAGAATTTAATCACTTCTCCTTGAATATTGCTAAAGCAGCCACCCACCCACTTGTTTTTGTATGAGTTTAGTTCTAGTGTAGGTACTGTGTGAGCACATAAGCAAATAACAGTGATAAGAAATATACATTAGTTTTTTTTTAATTAATTTATTTTTGGCTGTGTTGTGTCTTTATTGCTGCACGTGGGCTTTTTCTAGTTGCGGCAAGCAGGCGCTACTCTTCATTGTGGTGCGCGGGCTTCTCATTGCAATGGCTTCTCTTCTTGCAGAGCACGGGCTATAGGTGCGTGGGCTTCAGTAGTTGTGGCTCGCAGGCTTAGTTGCTCCGCGGCATGTGGGATCTTCGTGGACCAGGGCTCGAACCCATGTCCCCTGCATTGGCAGGTGTATTCTTAACCACTGCACCACCAGGGAAGTCCCTACATTAGGTTTTTAAATTTAATTGTTACCTAGTGGAACAAAACACTAAAACCCATGTGAATCTCAGCCACTGAAAATTTGCAGTAGTTCAAGTATGGTATACTTGCATTTTATTGAGTCAAAGTTAGAAATGACCCAAATTACAATTCTGTGATATGATTGAAAGAGGAATACAGAAGAAAATACAATTACATTGTAAACTGGAATTGCGCTTATGAGTTGAATGAAATGTTGCAATAAAAACTGTTTTCATGCAAGATCACATCTATGCAGGAAAACATTTAGAAAAGAACAATAGGGGTTATGTAGTATAGCAAAGTTGCTTTCGGTACTTAGTCATTTTCTCTTTTAAAAAAAAGTAATTTTTAAGATGATTTTAGCCTACAAATGATTGTGAACTAAAATTAACTTTTAAGTATTTCTAATTAATTTTTTATTCCCTACATAGATTGTAAACTCTTGGAGGACAGGGTTTCCATTTTATAATTTTTTGTTGTCCCCATAAAGTGTACTGTATCTCATGTTTGTTGATTAAGTAACAATTTATTAATTGATTTTGCTGATTGCAAATGGGGGGAAAAGCATTTACTTGACTATGTTCCTTACTAGAAAATAGAGGCTATATGTATGTACATATTTCTTTTGTCTGGTTAAATACATATTTTAGATTATATGTACTTTATGCTATGAAATAGATTTCTTTAAGAATGTGGATTTATTTTTCCTAGTGATTTCTGATTGCACAAATGACTAGGTGCACTTTAAAGGGAGATGTTTACCTTGTTTTAAAACTGGTTATTGAATACTGCCAACGGCAGTCCATTAGGTGAGTGCAGAACTAAAGGGATAGAAGGAAAACCCTGTTTCTTAAGCTACTGAGAGGATTTTCACATTAGGTTGAATAAAGACCATAGTCTTCAGAGTATAGTTGTATGCAAGTTCCTGACTACAGAAGTCATTGTTAAAGGTAAGGTTTTTTCTTATGTAACCTCATTTTAAGTTGTGAATTAGATTTTAACTAAGCAATAGTAATGTGACTTTTTTGCCAAATCTTATTGTAATAAATTCTGGTACTGTGCAACACATTGGAGATTATAGTAGTTTGGTTCTTATAGAAAGAAAACACCATTTGTTAATATGTCTGTTACAGGTAGTTATAGTTTAATGTTTGCTTTTGCTGGGGCTTGTTTTGATTCATCATTTTTATTTGACTCACTAGAAGCCATCTGTTAGTTATAATTTAACTTTCAAGGTTCTATGTAATTTGGGTTTTGTTAATGAAGTGCTATAAACAGCATTATGAAGCTTTTCTCTTTTAATCTTGAAAGGAAAAAAATCCATATCTAAAAAAGCAATCACAAAGAAGAGGAAAACTGTCACAAAGTCACCTACTGTACCAGAATTTCAGGTAAATGTTTCAATTTTGTCTCAATACTTATTAGTTTAATTTTTTGTTTCAGTGTTTATATTGTTCCTCAAGAGATTGGCTAAATTCCGCCATAACACACAATACTTTTAATGAGATGTTTCCAACTATGACTTTTTCCCTGCAAGTGTAGATATAGCTAAAATTTAATCTGCTAGTATTTCAAAAATTTTTACCTCTCTTTTTGTCTCTTGATAGTCAAAAATCTCTGTGGTTTTCTGTACGCTATACTGTTTTGTAGAAGTAATTTAATAGAAATATATATATATATATGTATCAAGTAAATGTGTAGATGAAAGTCTTCCAGGAACTAACTATAATTTGTACATGGTAGCATTGTGTAGGTAATCCATTTTATTTTCATTTATTTGGGCACTATAGAAATAGCAGACTTATTAACTTAAAAAACAAAACTTTTAACACAGCTATATATGAACTTCAGAGAGAATATTAAGTAAACGTTAATTGAATGGTTTTTTAAACATTTCTGCAAAAAGAAAAAAGTACTTGTATGTACTGCTATCTGATTATGTGAAGAGTTTTCTGTTTGTAGTTGATACTAGAATAAGCAGAGAAGTTCACCCTAGTTAAATAATACTTTTATTTTCTACTTTATGAAAGATGAGTTTCTACAACAAATGACTATTTCTTTAAAATTTTTCTTTGTATTAGCGTGTCCAATCTATTTCTGGTTTAGATTATAAAATTAACACTTAATTGCCAAAAAAAAAAAGTGATGTTAAAATGAATTTCTGTGAGTCTCAAAACTAAAGAAGAAAGTAAAGGAGTAATAACTATGAAAATATTGATAATATGTAATGTGAGTTTTACAGTTACCTGTATCCAAAAATGTAGACACATCTTTTTTTCAGTAAAAATTCTATTTTGGAAGTGTTTTTTATGGAAGCTACTAATTGGTAAAATTTAATACTTTTAAATGAACAGTAAAAGAAAATAGACATATTTTTCTTTTAGTATTTTAGAGTATTTTTAATGACATCCTTAGGATGAATTACAACCATTTCTACAAAATCCTTTTATATAAAGTAACCTTGGTTCCAGCATATTCAGTTAAAAACAAAAAAGTGTATTTACTGTTTACTTAGAGGCTTTTCTACCATTGCTTGTGTGTGTTATTTAATGCTATAATAGTATATTGTCATTCATTCTTCCACTGATTTCATGCTAGCCTTTGCTATTTCTCCCACTCATTTTTTCCTTAATCCCTCAAAGTATTCATCCTGGCAGTATGGATCTCAGAACAGATCTGGTCCACTGTTGATATTCCCCTTCATTCCTGTATTAATGGATGGATTTTTATATGTAATAAGTGGCACAGACAGCATAGACAGCATAGACAGTTTTTGTTTTGTTTTTTTAATTGCAGGTGGTATTCATTAGTGAGGCATGAAATCAGCTTAGTGGATTGCATGACCAGCATTTCTTTTTTAAGCTAACAAAATTAAAATAGAAATTTTAAGAGTTTCAAATATAATAAGGGTAATATTGTTTCATAAAACTTTGGTTTCCATTGTGTGTGTTTACTGACATGCAGTGTAAATGTATTTTTGACCATGGGTTGGGGGCAAAAAAGTATGAAAAACACTGTCGTAAATGATGTTTTTAGTTAGTCACCGACCATTTGCTTACCACTCAGAAACTTAAGGTCAAAAGTACATGTTTTGCTAGATTGAACTGTTTAAAATAAACTGCTCTTCCTGGTTCTTAAGGTGTCCTAGAAAGAAGGCGGGGTTGGGGGTGAGAGAGAGAGAGGTGTGTGTGTGTGTGTGTGTGTGTGTGTGTGTGTGTGTGTGTGTGTGTGTGTGTGTGTGTGTGTGGCTAGGGTTGGGAAATAGACTTATGAGAACAGTTGTTCTTATGCCTGGTTTACAATTTAAATACCATGGTATTACTGAGAAAGAAAATTGACAGCTATTTCCCAGGAAATAGGTCATTTGCTTCAACTAAGCAAAGAATAGGACATAGTATTAGTCACTAGTAAACTTTATTGTTACATGCAAAACTTATAGTTTTGCCTCTCATAATAATTCTATGTAGTTTGTTTCTTTAATTATTTGAAAGACTCCTACATATAAGAAGACTGGTTATTATATAACAAAGAACTGAATTTATTTCCTTCTCAAAAGCTCTAGCAGTATGACATTTAGCACCTCAGAAACATATCCAGGAATTAAATTGTGTGAAATTTTGATTTTTGTAGTTGTTGTATTTAAGTTCTGGTGAATTAAAAAAGTGAATCCTGTTTTGACCTCAGCTACTTTTTATTTTGATAGTGGTTGTTGACTTTTTTAAAACTAGATCAAACCTATAAGCCTGTTTGCTTCAGGAAGAATCCGTGTTTATTTATATACACAACTAAAATATCTATACCTCAGTGTGAAAAAATAATCATCCCACCCCTATTTAAAGTATACACTGTAAGCAGTCAAAGACCTATTGTATTTATATTTGTGTATATATTATAATGGGACTACCCATATCTGTACCAGTTTTTCCTAGCAGTTATATCAGTGGTTCTCAAACTTTAAATAGTATAAAAATAATCTGACACTTTTATTAAAAATGAAAAATCCTGGGTTTCATCCTCTAAGGGTCCATCCTTGATTCAGTGGGTCTAGGTGGATGTCAGTAATCTGGATAGTGCTTAAGCATATGGATTCTGGAACCAGGCTACTTAGGTTCGAATGCCATCTTAGCCCTAACTTGATAACCTTAGGTAAGTTACTTAACTGCTCAAAGCTTCCAATTCCTCATCTGTACAATGGAATAATAATAGTTCCCACTCCTAGGATTGTTGTGAGGATTAAACGATAGAACTTACTGTTTTATTATCTTATTTATTTTTTCAAATAAGCATGCCAGATGCTTTAGACGAAAAGTACTGTGTTTATGAGCAGGAAAATCAATCAATTAAGAGCATCTATTACTGACCTTTACCACTTTTTCCAGGAACTTAAGACCTTGAAATAAATCTCAGATTTGGTCATATTTTATAAATCATGAAATTTCATCATTAAGCATAAAAGTATTTCAAAAGTGAAAAACTGGGTAATATTATTTGCATCATTATATTAGAGGGAAAACTTATGCTGAGCCCTCCCTACTCTAGTGTTATGTCGGGTTATACATTTGGCATATAGGGGAACTTGTCATGTTTTTCTACTTAGCAATAATTGTAAAAAGTTAGGAAATATTTTTATTTTTAGTCTTTAGCATGTTGGTGATAAAAACTTTTATGTCAAATTTAACAGTTACTGATTACTCTGTTAAACTGACTAAATTATTTTTTGTTTTTCTGTGTTAGTTTTTTTTTTTTTTTTTTTGCGGTACGCGGGCCTCTCACTGTTGTGGCCTCTCCCGTTGCGGAGCACAGGCTCCGGACGCGCAGGCTCAGCGGCCATGGCTCACGGGCCCAGCCGCTCCGCGGCATGTGGGATCTTCCTGGACCGGGGCACGAACTCACGTCCCCTGCATCGGCAGGCGGACTCTCAACCACTGCGCCACCAGGGAAGCCCTCTGTGTTAGTTTTATAATGTATGACTTCTATATTGAAGAGTGAATATTGATTTTCTTAATAAAGTTCATTTTTACCCAGGAGCCTTTTAATTTGTTTAATATTTGAGAGAGAAATTTAATATGTGAATTCTCTTTTTGTACACAGTTATAACAGTCATACAAAGTGTTCTTTATATATATATATTTTTTTTTTTTAGCATCTTTATTGGAGTATAATTGCTTTACAATGGTGTGTTAGTTTTTGCTTTATATCAAAGTGAATCAGCTATACATACACATATATCCCCATATCTCCTCCCTCTTGCGTCTCCCTCCCACCCTCCCTATCCCACCCCTGGAGGTGGTCACAAAACACTGAGCTGATCTCCCTGTGCTATGTGGCTGCTTCCCACTAGCTATCTATTTTACATTTGATAGTGTGTATATGTCCATGCCACTCTCTCACTTCTTCCCAGCTTACCCTTCCCACTCCCCATGTCCTCAAGTCCATTCTCTACTTCTGTGACTTTATTCCTGTCCTGGCCCTAGGTTCTTCAGAACCTTTTTTTTTTTTTTTTTTTTGTTGCGGTATGCGGGCCTCTCACTGTTGTGGCCTCTCCCGTTGCGGAGCACAGGCTCCGGACGCGCAGGCTCAGCGGCCATGGCTCACGGGCCCAACCGCTCCGCAGCATGTGGAATCCTACCAGACGGGACACGAACCCGCGTCCCCTACATCGGCAGGCGGACTCCCAACCACTGTGCCACCAGGGAAGCCCAGAACCATTTTTTTCTTTCAGATTCCATATATATGTGTTAGCATACAGTATTTGTTTTTCTCTTTCTGCCTTAGTTCACTCTGTATGACAGACTCTAGGTCCATCCACCTCATTACAAATAACTCAATTTCGTTTCCTTTTATGGCTGAGTAGTATTCCATTGTATGTATGTGCCACATCTTCTTTATCCATTCATCTGTGGATGGACACTTAGGTTGCTTTCGTGTCCTGGCTGTTGTAAATAGAGCTTCAGTGAACATTGGGGTACATGAATGACTCTTTTTGAATTATGGTTTCCAGGGTATATGCCCAGTAGTGGGATTGCTGGGTCATATGGTAATTCTATTTTTAGATTTTTTAAGGAACCTCCATACTGTTCTCCGTAGTGACTGTATCAATTTACATCCCCACCAACAGTGCAAGACGGTTCCCTTTACTCCAGACCCTCTCCAGCAGTTGTTTGTAGATTTTTTGGTGATGGCCATTCTGATTGGTGTGAGGTGATACCTCATTGTAGTTTAGATTTGCACTTCTCTAATGATTAGTGATGTTGAGCATCCTTTCATATGTTTGTTGTCAATCTGTATATCTTCTTTGGAGAAATGTCTGTTTAGGTCTTCTGCCCATTTTTGGATTGGGTTGTTTGTTTTTTGATATTAAGCTGCATGAGCTGCTTGTATATTTTGGAGATTAATCCTTTGTCAGTTGCATCATTTGCAAATATTTTCAACCATTCTCCGGGTTGTCTTTTTGTCTTGACATGTTTCCCTTTGCTGTGCAAAAGCTTTTAATTTTCATTAGGTCCCATTTGTTTCTTGTTTTTATTTCTATTTCCCTAGGAGGTGGGTCAGAAAGGATCTTGCTGTGATTTATGTCATAGAGTGTTCTGTCTATGTTTTCCTCTAAGAGTTTTATAATGTCTGGCCTTACCTTTAGGTCTTAAATCCATTTTGAGTTCATTTTTGTGTATAGTGTTAGGGTGTGTTCTAATTTCATTCTTTTACATGTAGCTGTCTGGTTTTCCCAGCACCACTTATTGAGGAGGCTGTCTTTTCTCCATTGTATATTCTTGCCTCCTTTATCAAAAATAAGGTGACCATATGGGTGTGGGTTTGTCATATATGGCGTTTATTATGTTGAGATAGGTTCCCTCTTTGCCTACTTTCTGGAGGGTTTTTATCATAAATGGGTGTAGAATTTTGTCGAAAGCTTTCTCTGCATCTATTGAGATGATCATGTGGTTTTTCTCCTTCAGTTTGTTAATATGGTTTATCACATTGATTTGCGTATATTGAAGAATCCTTGCATTCCTGGGATAAACCCCACTTGATCATGGTGTATGATCCTTTTAATGTGCTGTTGGATTCTGTTTGCTAGTATTTTGTTGAGGATTTTTGCATCTGTGTTCATCAGTGATATTGGCCTGTAGTTTTCTGTCTTTGTGACATCCTTGTCTGGTTTTGGTATCAGGGTGATGGTGGCCTTGTAGAATGAGTTTGGGAGTGTTCCTCCCTCTGCTATATTTTGGAAGAATTTGAGAAGGATAGGTGTTAGCTCTTCACTAAATGTTTGATAGAATTCGCCTGTGAAGCCATCTGGTCCTGGGCTTTTGTTTGTTGGAAGACTTTTAATCACAGTCTCAATTTCAGTGCTTGTGACTGGTCTGTTTATATTTTCCGTTTCTTCCTGGTTCAGTCTCAGAAGGTTGTGCTTTTCTAAGAATTTGTCCGTTTCTTCCAGGTTGTCCATTTTATTGGCATAGAGTTGCTTGTAGTAATCTCTCATGATCCTCTGTATTTCTTCAGTGTCAGTTGTTACTTCTCCTTTTTCATTTCTAATCCTATTCACTTGAGTCTTCTCCCTTTTTTTCTTGATGAGTCTGGCTAATGGTTTATCAATTTTGTTTATCTTCTCAAAGAACCAGCTTTTAGTTTTATTGATCTTTGCTATCATTTCCTTCATTTCT
Source organism: Lagenorhynchus albirostris (assembly GCF_949774975.1). NCBI lineage: Eukaryota > Metazoa > Chordata > Mammalia > Artiodactyla > Delphinidae > Lagenorhynchus > Lagenorhynchus albirostris. The sequence goes on along the minus strand of NC_083101.1, from coordinate 56,216,257 downwards.
TTTTCATTTATTTCTGATCTGATCTTTACGGTTTCTTTCCTTCTGCTAACTTCGGGGTTTTTTTGTTCTTCTTTCTCTAATTGCTTTAGGTGGAAGGTTAGGTTGTTTATTTGATATTTTTCTTGTTTCTTGAGGTAGGATTGTATTGCTATAAACTTCCCTCTTAGGACTGCTTTTGCTGCATCCCATAGGTTTTGGGTCGTCGTGTTTTCATTGTCATTTGTTTCTAGGTATTTTATGATTTCCTCAGTGATCTCTTGGTTATTTAGTAGTGTATTTGGCCTCCATGTGTTTGTATTTTTTACAGATTTTTACCTGTAATTGATATCTAGTCTCATAGCGTTGTGGTCAGAAAAGATACTCGATACGATTTCAATTTTCTTAAAATTAGCAAGGCTTGATTTGTGACCCAAGATATGATCTATCCTGGAGAATGTTCCATGAGCAGTTGAAAAGAAAGTGTAATGCTCTTTTTGGATGGAATGTCCTATAGATATCAATTAAGTCCATCTTGTTTAATGTATTGTTAAAGCTTGTGATTTCCTTATTTATTTTCATTTTGGATGATCTGTCCATTGGTGAAAGTGGGGTGTTAAAGTCCCCTGCTATGATTGTGTTACTGTCAGTTTCCTCGTTTATGGCTGTTAGCATTTGCCTTATGTATTGAGGTGCGCCTATGTTGGGTGCATAAATATTTACAATTATTATATCTTCTTCTTGGATTGATCCCTTGATCATTCTGTAATGTCCTTCTTTGTCTCTTGTAATAGTCTTTATTTTACAGTCTATTTTGTTTGATATGAGGCTTGCTACTCCAGCTTTCTTTTGATTTCCATTTGCATGGAATATCTTTTACATCCCCTCACTTTTAGTCTGTATGTGTCCCTAGGTCTGAAGTGGGTCTCTTGTAGACAGCATATATATGGGTCTTGTTTTTGTATCCATTCAGCCAGTCTATGTCTGTTGGTGGGAGATTAATCTATTTACATTTAAAGTAGTTATCAATATGTTTGTTCCTATTACCATTTTCTTAATTGTTTTGGGTTTGTTATCATAGGTCTCTTCCTTCTCTTGTGTTTCCTGCCTAGAGAAGTTCCTTTAGCATTTGTTGTAAAGCTGGTTTGGTGACACTGAATTCTATTAGCTTTTGCTTGTCTGTAAAAGTTTTAATTTCTTCATCAAATCTGAATGAGATCCTTGCTGGGTAGAGTAATCTTAGTTGTAGGTTTTTCCCTTTCATCACTTTAAATATGTCCTGCCGCTTGCTCTGGCTTGCAGAGTTTCTGCTGGAAGATCTGCTGGTAACCTCATGGGGATTCCCTTGTATACTAATCATTGCTTTTCCCTTGCTGCTTTTAATATTTTTTCTTTGTATTTAATTTTTGATAGTTTGATTCATACGTGTCTTGGCATGTTTCTCCTTTCATTCATCCTGTATGTGACTCTCTGTGCTTCATGGACTTTATTGACTCCTTCCTTTCCCATACTGGGGGACTTTTCCACTATAATCTCTTCAAATATTTTCTCAGTCCCTTTCTTTTTCTCTTCTTCTGGGACCCCTATCATTCGAATATTTGTGCGTTTAATGTTGTCCCAGAGGTCTCTGAGACTGTCCTCAGTTGTTTCATTCTTTTTTCTTTATTCTGCTCTGTGGTAGTTATTTCCACTATTTTATCTTCCAGGTCACTTATCTGTTCTTCTGCCTCAGTTATTCTGCTATTGATTCCTTCTAGAGAATTCTTAATTTCATTTATTGTGTTGTTCATCATTATTTGTTTGCTGTTTAGTTCTTCTGGGTCCTTGTTAAATGTTTCTTGTATTTTCTCCATTCTATTTCCTAGATTTTGGATCATCTTTACTCTCATTATTCTGAATTCTTTTTCAGGTAGACTGCCTATTTCTTCTTCATTTGTTTGGTCAGGTGGGTTTTTACCTTGATGCTTCATCTGCTGTGTGTTTCTCTGTCTTCTCATTTTGCTTATCTTACTGTGTTTGGGGTCTCCTTTTCGCAGGCTGCAGCTTCGTGGTTCCCGTTGTTTTTGGTGTCTGCCCCCTGTGGCTAAGGTTGGTTCAGTGGGTTATGTCGGCTTTGTGGTGGAGGGGACTAGTGCCTGTGTTCTGGTGGATGAGGCTGAATCTTGTCTTTCTGGTGGGCAGGACCACATCTGGTGGTGTGTTTTGGGGTGTCTGTGACCTTATTATGATTTTAGGCAGCCTCTCTGCTAATGGGTGGGGTTGTGTTCCTGTCTTGCTAGTTGTTTGGCATAGGGTGTCCAGCACTGTAGCTTGCTGGTTGTTGAGTGGAGGTAGGTCTTATCATTGAGATGGAGATCTCTGGAAGCACTTTTGCCATTTGATATTACGTGGAGCTGGGAGGTCTCTGGTGGACCACTGTCCTGAACTCGGCCCTCCCACCTCAGAGGCACAGGCCTGACACCTGGCTGGAGCACCAAGACCCTGTCAGCCACACGGCTCAGAAGAAAAAGGAGAAAAAGGAAAAGAAAGAAAGAAAAATAATAATAAAGTTATTAAAATTTTAAAAAATTATTAAAAATTAAAAAGTCATACAAAAAAGAGAGAGCAACCAAACCAATAAACAAATCCACCAATGATAACAAGTGCTAAAAACTATACTAAAAAAAAAAAAGGACAGAGAGAACCCTAGGACAAATGGTAAAAGCAAAGCTATACAGAGAAAATCACACAAAAGCATACACATACACACTCACAAAAAGAGACAAAGGATAAAAAATATATATATCTTTTGGGAAGTCTGAGGTCTTCTGCCAGCGTTTAGTAGGTGTTCTATAGGATTTGTTCCATATGTAGATGTATTTCTGATGTATCTAGGGGGAGGAAGGTGATCTCCACGTCTTACTCCTCTGCCATCTTGAAGGTCCCAGAAAGTATTCTTAAAGCTTAGTTTGTCAAGTCTCAATAAGATAAGTCTTTAAAATAATTTAAAAGCCTTAGTTACCATGACTCTGCTTTTTGTTGGTAATCAAAATCTTTCATGTCATGTGTACTTGTTCCTATTCCATATATGTGACTTATTCGAAAGGCTCCTTTGCAAAGGAAATCCAGAATCCAGCTGTTGACTAAGACTTACATAGTAGTATTATTTTTAAACATAAGCATAAACTCACTGATCCAACATACCTCTGAAAAAACTCTATTTTTCCGTTTAACCAATGGAGAAACTAAGGGATATGAAATAAAGTACTATCTTCAATGTGACAAATTGGGACCAAAAGTAAAATTAGAGTTTAACTGCTTCACTGAGTTAAGGACCTTTTGATTGTATTGTTATTTTGAATTGCTACCTTTTTTCTTTAAAACTATTTTTCTTTACACATCCTTATCCTTCTCATTTGTTCTTCATTCATGTGAAATGTATCCTAATAAAATGAGTATTTTCAACTTCAGCTTTTTGTTTCACTTTTAACATCATGGGGTTTTACTTTCCCCTTAAAATTTTTTCCATTTTTATATATAGTACATTGAGAGAAACATCAGGTTTTAATCATATAGTGGTATAAAATGTTTTAACTTGTTAATCAGACTTACTTGTCATGTCACACATGATATCTTCATTTGCAAGTTTTGAAGTAGTCAGTATTGCTGATATGATGATCATAGAAGTGAGAAGGAATTTTCCTGTCATCATAGTCTTAACAGATGTCAATATAATTTTATTTTAAATATAATATAGATTTTGAATTTACACCATGCATTTATTGTTTTACTTATAATTTTTTAAATAAATTATTGGAGTGTTTCATTAGAGTGGTAGTAAATGTGATCCATTTTATTTGGACCTATTCATTTTGACTGCATTGTTTTCCTTTTGCTTTTTAATGTAATTTACTATATTCTTTTACTTTTGTATGCTACCTTATTTGTGTCCTTTTTGGAATCAATAAAGTAAATACCTGTCAAACCTATTGAGTTTATACCCAAAGGGCATAATATCTAGCTTGAAGTAGTAATAAAATAAGAAATAATTTACTTTGTAATTTTTCTGAGATGTGGTCATGGAGTTCTTTCAATCTCTATAGGACCTCCCCTCCCTCACTGTATACACACACTTCTGCTTCTTGAGTTGGAGAGAGGGCCTTTTAATATTTACCATTTAATAGAAGTGAAAGCTTAGGTATAAATTAATTCTTAAAACTATAATACATGTTCAATTATTGTTAGTTTTTTTGTTTTATTTTGTTTAGAGGGAACCCTTAAAGAATATGATCTAGTAGGAGGAGGAGTCCTAGGTTCCATGGTTTTCTCTCTGAGTGTGTCATCTTAGGTTACTTTATCTCTGTTAATTTTAACTAGCTTGTATATGAATTGGAGATACACCTTTTTAGCCTTTGCCAGGGTTTGGACCAAATCACATTTTGGGGGCGGTTCCTTTCAGCTCTAATAAGATTTATGATTTTGTGACTCTCTCATGGGTTGCATCAAGTGAAAGGTTAATTTGAGGGAGAGTGTGACATCCTTGAAAAGGTTCTTCCTGGGGGATAAAGCTCTTCGTCTAACCTCTGCAGTATGACTGAAAACCTTCTCCTATGAGTGTTGGCAGTGTGACCCAGCTGTAATCCAAGCTGCTATGGAGCTTTCCTTTTTACCCCTGGAGGCACCGAGCCTTAGATATTTTTTTCAAATGTAAGGTAATGAGAAGGAGGTCTTAATAAGCTGTTTTGCTTTGTTCAAATAATGCATCTGTTCTCCTTATTGAGGTGAACATTTCTTATTGGATTGATTCTATTTTTAAAAGCACCATTTGAAAATGAATTGAGTTTAAAGGCCACACATATGCCTTACTTTGTAGAGAGAAGGAATAGAGTGTATATATGACAGAATTGGCATAAATCAAATTATTTTTCCCTTGATATCAGTAATAAAATTAGAATTATGTTCCCATACAAGAATTTTCTAATATCTTGACTGTATATTTTGGGTATATATATTAGGTATTACGTATATATGTAGAGAGAGGTATATATTAGTATATAAAGAGTATAAATTGTCATGTAGATATTAAGTTATTTTAAGATAACTTCAAAGTAAATGTTGCTAAAAATATTTTGACCCTCAAATTCAGCAAAATTTATGTTTGAGTCATGTCATTTAAGAAACATTTGTCTTACCATTGTGCATTTAATTCACTATTCCATCCCCTATTTGGAAATTAATCTTTTTGAATTTTCATACTCATTTAGCTCCATACTACTAGCATGTTTCCATAGCCATGCAGATTTGTAATTCATAATCATTTAGTACATTATTGCTTAAAAATGTGATCTTCAGACCATACCTGGGAACTTGTTAGAAATGCAGAATCCTGTGTCCTGCTTCAGACCTACTAAATCAAAAACCTCCTTTTAACAAGATTCCCAGATGATCCTTATGCACGTTAAAGTTTGAGAAGCACTGATGTAGTACAGCTTACTTATAGCTCTTAGGCTGTGGAAATCATTCCTGATTTGACTTCACAACTGTGGTATCTGTTCCCTTAAACGGAATGTAAATATTTGCTTGCTAATTAAAAGATCTTAAATTTTTTAGGATGTGGTCAGGTGTAGGGGTATATGTTTTCATTGTTACCGTCAGTTTCTACAACGTACATGCAAAATGTACCCTTACTCCATGTGTAATGAGACAGCTGAGATGCAAGTGAAAACTCCTCTGAGCTTTGCCATATGTGCAAATGAGAAATCCATGGTGTGCTATTGACTAATACATCAAGTTCAGTGAAAAGGGTGTAACCATCTACAAGCTCTGTGGCAAATTTGACATGGTAGTCATAATAGCAGATTATACAATGGAAAGTTTAGTTCCCATTGAGTACTTTCTAGAAACCTGGTGTAGGGCCAGCATGGTTCTGAGGTTTTAGTGATATAACAGAAGTTGAAGACATTATCTAGTTCTAGAGGCACTTAGATAATTAGCTAGTGCACTGCTTAACCATCAGCATTTCTTCCATAATTCTAGATTTGGCAGATGGAAATGTGTAGTGTGTAATAAATATCAGCTGCACTGTCCTACTACATCATCTCATACTGTTTTCTATTCTGAAATTATTTAATTTGGGTTACTTAAATACATATTTTACCTGCTTTGTCAGTTCTGTGAGTTTGAAATTATGTAGATGTTTCTAATAATTGTTAATACTAAGTATAATTTATATTATCTGTGATAACTTTTTCTTTGTCTATTACGTTGAACCATGTTGCCATTTTTGTAGATCAAAGGCATATCAGCGATTTCATATGGTTCAACTTAATGATAAAGAAAGTGTCGGTGCTCCTAGTCTCTCATTTTTGTCACACAGTCATGAGGAATGATCTTGTTGTAACCTACTTTTGCTTTTGTTGTTTTTGTTTGTTTTCTTTTAAAAGAAAATATACCTTTTAGGAAAACAACACCCTTACAAGAAATTAATGAATGTAAGAAACATGGGACTGATAAAAATTTAATGATGAATTAGTAGCTTTATAAGTATAGTGGGTTTATTTTTCATTATCACACAGTATAAACATTACAAGATTTTCATTAATCTAAAACTTTTCCTCTGTATGTGGTTGCAGTTATCTTTTAGAAATCATCTATTTCTTTTTCACAACAGATTTTTTAAAATATAAGCTTAAATTATTTTAGAAAAAAAAGTAAAATGTATCAAATTGGAAAAATTCAGTATAATTATACAAGAACTAAAATGTAGTTACTAATATTTTTGTTATTGCTGCTGACACTTCACTGTTTAAATCTTTAGTAATTAAGCCAAACTAGTTTGATTATTAATTAATAACTAAAGACCAAGTGTTTTGGCCATTTGCCAGCATTACCAAGGTGAAATTAAATGAGCCACATAATTATGAAAGGAAATAGATGCTATCTCTGGAGATGGTCTTATTAAGGACTACTAAGAAGATCATATTAAGAATGTATACATAATTTCATTAACTTCTTTGAATATATTCATATAGTTGAAGTCCCTCTTTATTAGCAATCCCAACAGCAGTAATGCAATTTGTTAAATTGTATAGTTAGCAACCAAAGCAAAGGTAAAATGATAGTTCTCCAGGGGTGCATTTATTCACCTGCTAGGAGACTGCTTGATGAAGCATTTCTTAAAGGTGATTCAGTAACCTGTGAAATCTAGGGTGAGTTTCCAGATCTTTGTCATTCTGGGCTGAAAGTTAAGAATGTTAAAAAAAAAAAAAAAAAGTATCTGGATTATAAAGCAAACTGAAAGGTGGGGATGTGGGGTGAAAGCCTGAAGTTCATACATCATAACAAGTAAATACCTTTTAAAATATAAACTGCGGAGCTTTCTTTGCATTTTGCTGTTACAAAGACAAATAATTGTGAATTCAGTGTGTGTTAAAACAAATTCTGTTACCACATTTTGGGTGTTTTATATTATGTGTTATCAAGCTGTGTTTTTGTGTTTTATTTTAGCTTATTTGCACTAATCTTGATGAACTCAGGGAATTAATCACAAAAATCGAGAATGAACTCAAAGATCTGGAAAACAGTAGAAAAAAATCGGTAGGTGTTGATCCAAAAGTTCTGTCTATTATTGTCAGCATTAAAATTTATTCCTGCTTCTTCCTAAAGCCTTTTTAAATCTTGTTGTCCTGAGTTACATAAAAATTTGCAATGAAAAATAGAAACATTGTTTCCTTTATTTCTCCTATGTGGTCTAGTTTTCATTTTTAATACACAAAAATGGTGCTGGGGCAAGTAAATTAATTTTGTTTGCCTGGTTTATATCAGGTATAGTTTTAGATATTTCCCAGTATACTGGTTGGTTGTTTTCTGACTGGTAGTTTTTTGGGTAGTGCTTACCGTATTATATATTATAATAATATAATTATTCTTAATTATAATTATATGTTTTTAATGGAAGTTTATTGCTTAGTAACATAAAATTTCAATTAGCTCTGACATAAATAACGTATGTAAATTGTTTAATCTTGCCCCAGATGTTTTTGATACATGCTTAACAATATGTCTTTTTTAAGAACCTTTATCAGCTGAAGGTCTTTTTTTAACTTTCACTATACTAAATTCACAATTAATCTTTACCTTCACTTTTTATTGTTCTTGAGAGACTAGAGTATAAGGGGCATTATTTTTATTCACTCAACACTTGGTAAAACAATTATTTATGAAATCAGTAATACCCATTTAACTGACATTTATAATTGTGTTATAGATTTGAAACACAATTACATACCAATAAATAAATGGAGAAGGCTTTAAGCATTGAAAAAAATCAATCACCATTAAAAAAAAATCCCTTTGTTTTATGCCTTAGGAACATCATGAAACCACTTTTAGGTCTTTGCTCAGAACCTGTTAATCTAGAATGATGTATGATAATAAGGTTAGTGATACAGCAAGCTTCATTCATATCAGCAGATTTGTTAAAGTCATTTTATATGCTGTTCAGAAAGAACATATTGGTAGCATTCTGAAGGAAGGAAATTAAAGTACCATAAAAGTACAACCTTCTGAGGTCGTTTAATACAGAGGTAAAACAGCCTTAAGCATTTTGGAAGTCACTCATATGATACCCCTGAGAGTATAGCTATAATCTAAGAGATGGGATAATGTTCATACTGATAGCCATCAATTAAGAAGAAAACATGGTCAATACACATTGTGTACAATATATAATCTGAGAATGCAGAAAACTGTATATTTTACAATTATTTCCATTAAAAATGGTTTGAATCCTTATTAGACTGTGAGGGGTTTTTTGTTTTGTTTTGAGTATATCAGCAATCTCTTCATATGGAATGAACCCCAAGTGTTGTTTTAAAACTTATCTCTGTGATGTATTTCTCAAACTATATTAAAATATTTTTTCCTCAGCCAAAAGTGTTTTTTTAATATATTTTATATGTATGCTTATAAAGGACTGATTCTGTTCTTTAATAGGAAAGAATAGTCTTAATCAGGGTTTTATTTATAGTTTTTTTGCAGAAGCCATTTAGTCCATACTTCATGACTCTAAACAGAATTCTGTTAATTAAATTTGCTAATTGGTTTTTATTAGCTGCAGTTAGACAATAACATATGCATTTTAATTTGTTCCCATATTATGAATTAGGGTTTTCTTCTTAATGGATAGTTTTAAGCATAATTGGCTTATATACTTATTTATAGTATGTATTGTAAGAGAAAAAGACTTTTGCAGGCATCCTTGAGTTTTCCTGTAAAGCCATCCACCCCCCTTCCATTGGTGGTATGAGGTATAAACATATTGCCTTCCTTCACAGGAACAAGTACAAGAGTAAAAGAAAACATAAATTACAAATATTTGACTCTATAGTCCTTGGGGACATGTTTATCAGAAAATTTTAGGTTATGTATGGGTTTTAACTGATTAGATTTTATGTCTCTAAATTTTTAACTTGTCCATGACCCTTGATATTTGCATATTAGTTTTAAAATATGTTTTCTGCTCTTCAAGAAATAGAAATTCTTGGAACTGAACTTGGTGGGGATAATGTTATTGAGATTACCAGTATACAGGCTACTTTCCCCTTAAATTACCTGACTAAACAACTGTTTTCATGAACAACTTATCTCAATCAATGAAATGGCCACACAGCATAAAGGAAATAATAGTAGAAGTTTGCATCTCAGTGCCATTCCTTATTTTTTTTTACAAAAGCTGATACTGAGTGTGATAAATGTTATTGTAATAGTTCACTTTATTGAATTTTTATGTTAGTATTGGAGAATACCAGTTTATTTGTCTGTCATCACTTGGGAATAAGGGGTTCCACTTAATTGCATTTTCTAGGAAGCTGAAACCTAAACCTTCAGTACTAAAATTCTTCCTTTAATCATTTAATGAAAAAATTTCCCTGCCTCCTTTATACTGAACATAATTTAACACTTTTTTGATGACTCAGGGATCATTATGAATATCCATAATTGTACTGATACCCTAAAAATCTATTGATCTCAGTTACTCTAAACATTCACCAATAGGCCTTTAGATTATGTATTTTGAAGGTTTTTGTCTGCTTGTTTTTTTGCTTTTGTTCTGTCTCTTCATTGTCAGCCTGTCATTTCTTATGTGTGTCCATGTACTCGCCCTAGCTGATATACTGTCGGTTGGTTACAAAGCAAGTATCCGTATTATTAGAATTAGGCTCATAGTAAGGACCTGAGGAATTTTATTAATGAAATATATGAACTTGGCAATAGTGATAGCCATTTTGCTTATTCCTTGCTTGGTGAGCTTCCTTCACTATTGCCAGACAAATGAAATATTAATATTGATCTTCATGAGAGGATATCACTGTAAAAAATAGTGTTTAGAGTCAAAACAATTCTTTTGGGTGGGCCAAAAAGTGCCTTCTGTTTTTTAAGTAAAAATAAAAGACACATTTTTCATTTTCACCAAGAACTTTATTGAACAGCGTATTCACCCTTTTGTTCCACTACCTTCTGCCATTTTTTAGGCAAGTTCATAGTTCCTGAAATACTTTTTATCTTTTTGAGCAAAGAACTGTTCCAGGTGCCTTTTATAGTCTTCCGGGGAATTGAAATTTTTTCCATTAATAGAATTTCTTAAAGACCGAAATAAATGGAAATCTAAAGGTGCAGTATCTGGTGAATACGGCAGATGAATTAGAACTTCCCAGCCAAGCTGTAACAGTTTTGCCTGGTCATCAAAGAAACATGCAGTGCTGCGTTATCCTGATGGAAGATTATGCGTTTTCTGTTGACTAATTCTGGATGCTTTTCAGCGAGTGCTGCTTTCACTTGGTGTAATTGGGAGCAGTACTTGTTGGAGTTAATTGTTTGGCTTTCCAGAATGAGTTCATAATAGAGGACTCCCTTCCAGTCCCACTTATATACACAACATCACCTTCTTTGGATGACGACCGGCCTTTGGTGTGGTTGGCGGTCGTTCATTTTGCTTGCCCCACGATCTCTCTTCCATTCCACTTTATTGTACAGTATCCACTTTTCATCGCAGGTCACAATTTGTTTTAAAAACAGAACGTTTTCTTTACATTTCAGTAGAGAATCGCATGTAGAAATATGGTCAAGAAGGTTTTTTGCTTAACTTATGTGGAACCCAAACATCAAAACAATTCGCATAACCAAGCTGATGCAAATGATTTTCAACGCTTGATTTGGATATTTTAAGTATGTCAGCAATTTCCTGCGTGGTATAATGTTGATTGTTCTCAATTATTGTTTCAATTTGATCACTATCAACTTCAACTGGTCTGCCTTACTATGGAGCATCGTCCAGTGAGAAATCTCCAGCACGAAACTTTGCAAACCACTTTTGACACGTTTGATCAGTCAGAGCACCTTCTCCATACGCTGCACAAATCTTTTTGTGCGTTTCAGTTGCATTTTTACCTTTCTCGAAATAATAAAGCATAATATGCTGAAAATGTTGCTTTTTTCTTCCGTCTTCAATAGTAAAATGGCTGTCTTGGGCTTCCCTGGTGGCGCAGTGGTTGAGAGTCCGCCTGCCGATGCAGGGGACACGGGTTCATGACCCGGTCCGGGAAGATCCCACATGCCGCGGAGCGGCTGGGCCCGTGAGCCATGGCCGCTGAGCCTGCGTGTCCGGAGCCTGTGCTCCTCAACGGGAGAGGCCACAACAGAGGCCCGCGTGCCGAAAAAAAAAAAAAAAAAGTCTGTCTTTTTTAAATCCACACTGATATGACAGCTGTCACATATAATCTAACAAAATTGTTTCAAATGAAGTTAAAGACAGCTAAGTGCCACTAGAGCCATATTACGGAAAAAATCAAAGGAACCTTTTGGCCCACCCAATATTATTCAGCAGCAGCTTTCAGATCTACGATGGCTTCAGTAACAAGGAAGACATATTCCATATAAACATTTGGTTGTCACAGATGCTCTTACTAAAGATAGAAATTACATATGTGATAGAGGATTTAATGTGGATTCGTTTAAAAACCTGGCTGCTTTTGGGAGCTCCTCTGCAGGGCCTTTCTAGATAGTTTTTCCTACCAAAGCAACAAGGAAGAATTACTCCATTTCCTCATCCAGGTCAACATTCCATTAAAAAAGCTTTCTTAATCTCTTAGAGGTTTTGCCATTGAGCTACTCATTGTACTGGAAGATTTACAATCTTTTAAAATCTAGATTGTTTACTTATTCTTGCAAGACAACTAATTCTACTTATGATTTATAATGTGAGGAGAGAAAAAATGATTTAATTTTCTGAGTTTGCTTTAGTTCACTTGATCCCATTACTTCATTTAAAGGCTTATTCAAAGAGAACTCAGCGTCCTTTACGTCCTCCAGTGCGATACCAGACATCTGACTGATATAAATAGAAGTATGTAGTTTGACAAAATCCTTTCATTTTGTCTATCTCATTATTATTTAGATCATAAGATTTTTTTAGTGCCCTAAAGGAGAAATCATGACATTTTATTGTTTTTTTTTTTTTTTGTGGTTTTAGTCAAGAGAGAAAAATTGCATTTTGCTTAATTATTTGGAAAGTAGTCTTTTTAATTTAGGAAATTTATTAGTTTTCCAGAGAGAGCTAAGATATTGATAAATTTGCTTGATCCTATTGTATTTGAAATTTATTAGACATTTTTGCTGTGTAAATAATCAAACTTGGTAGATTTTTGTCAGGCTAATACAGAACTGGTTATATTTCTGAATTTCTCATGTGACCCTTTTTTTCTTACATTTCCTTAATTTCCATATGTTTTATATCATAATTTAGATCTTCAAAGAGGTTTCAGTCTTTTTGATAATGAAAAATCAGTATAGAGATAAGGAAAAGGGAACATTTGGCAAAAAAAAAGTTATAAGAAAAGAAAGCTTTTCTGGATTATGAAATGATAAATGATAGTCTTATCAATATAGATAAACTAAAATTTTAAATATAATACCCTGTCTTTCTAATACACCTTTTAGCAGTTAAGCACCTCCACACTGAGCAAGTTTTAAGACAGACTTCAAATATTTCTGTATTTCATATTCAGTATGTAAGAAAAGCTATAAAATTGCCTGGACTCTTTGATCCTATTATCCTAATTGATATTTAACTTTCATTTTCCCTCATTTTTCACCCTACTCCCCTACCCCTCAAAAAAGTAATTTACACAATAGTGTGTTCAGCAGACTGTCTCTAATAGTAGAAATTTGGGAAAAGCCCATATGTCCAACAGTAGGGAGATGACTAACCAAGCAATAATATTAACACAGTGGTATATCATATGGCTAGTAAAATAAAATATTTGTAGATCATTGTTACTACATGGAAGTATTCATGAAATGTTAAATTTTTTAAACATCCAAAAAATATATGCATAATTATTATAGTATGTCAAAAGGCATGTTTTTAAGGCATGTTTAAGAGAATTAGAAAGGAATTTCAAGTCATGAATAAAATTAATCTCTATTATGTTCTTAAAATAATTTAAATTCATAATACAATAATAGCATTTAATCTTGCCTAACCAAAGGCTGTGCATTAGCTAGATCAAACATTAGAGAAATCAGAAGCTTAGATCAGAGGTAGTGACACCCTAGTTTTTGGTCACAGAGTTTTGTAAAAGCCGGTGGTTATCAGTGAGTAATGATTCTGCCCACCCCACCCCTGCCTATCGCTGCTATGAGACTTTGGGAATGTCTGAAGACATTTTTGATTCACATAGTTGAAGAGGTGGTACTGGCACTTAATGGATAGAGGCCAGCCGTGCTGCTAAAAATATTCTACATTGTAATGATCCTACGGTGCACCTGACAGCCCCGCACAGCAAATAGTTATTGCCCTCAGATGTCAGTTGTGCAGAGATTGCAGAACCCTGGCATATGCCTGTTTTTGCTCAGGGCCCTAGTGTCTCATAAGTTGCTGCTGCCAGCTTATTATGGGGAGAAAACAAGTTGATGTTTTGACACTTAGGTAGAAATCAATGAAATCATATGCCAGATTCCATGATTGAGACCATTTTATCATATCGTATATTTCTAATTAAGACTTATATTTGATGGAACTTGTGAATGTCAGTATTAACCTTTACCCTTTATGATTCTCAGATAGTTAAAAGAATTCTTGACCTTAGCTTCAGATCCATCTCAGCTGTCTGCAATCCATTATGATTTATGGCCTCTTTTCAGTATGGTCACCGTTTACCTTTTACCTTCATTATAGGAAATGAAGTTATAACTTGGTTGTATATGTATTTTCTTTGTTCATTTTTAAAAATATGATGGAAAACATTCTTAAAAAGTGAAGATATAGTAAGAAATAATACACAGGTAAATGGTAAAATATAGTCAAATTATGTATAAAACTTCACTTATGAATTTATATGAACCCCTAAATCATAGTTGCATATAGTAAAAGCTTGATATAAGGCAAAGAAATTATTATACATTAATCTTATTTTCTAACACCTGTAACAAAGAAATTTTACTCTATTATAGTGTAGGATTTTGGGATTTTTCCCTCTTCTCTCCATATCCCATTTGCTCAGTGAGGCATCAAATCAAAATTATTTTATAGCCATCTATTTAGAGTAAAAAGTCTATTTTACTACAGTATAAGGAACTTTAGATACATTCAGAATCCTGAATATGCCCTTATTAACTTAATAACTTTAGTTGTAGATATGGTTGCATCAATATCTAAATTGTCCTTAAATTAGTTTTGTTTAAGTTTTTGGCAATTACATCATTGTGTATCTTGTTTTCTTATTCTAGATCTTTTGATATGGTTAACAAAACTGAAAACTAGCTCATCTGTGGGGGGAAAAACACTCTGTCTTTAAATTGTCATAGTTAAAGCTTTCAAAAAATTAAAATAACCTTTCGGAAACCTTGTACAACAAATAAAATAAATAAGTTTCTTTACCTGTCATATTCTAGTCTTATTCATTAGGCAAATACTTCCTCACTGTTTTCTGTGTACTATTCATAATACCAAGGAACTTGGTTGAAATTCAGAGACTAAAACAAAGTCCTCATCCTTAAGGAATTCACTTTAGAGCTTAAGCTTTTTATCGCCAATCCTGGGGATAAATTTTTAATTTTAATCAGGATTGGTTGCGCTAACTCCTGTCCTTTTATAAAAGACTTAATCTTTTATTTTCAAGCCATTTTTTTAATTCAGAGATCACCAGACACTCTAGACACTTGCTTTACTTCCCTTATTGACATGTTAATATATTATCTGGGAGTGGGACTTTATGGATTTTACGAAGAATCAAATATTAACTGACTGTTCAAAATAATAGTAAGAAAAGAGAACTAGATGACAGGAAACGTGAACCAGAACAATAGCTGTCTGGTAAGACAAAACTTCAATTGACTGTAGTCACTGAATTATCTGAAAATGCATTATCCTAATTTATTTACGGTAAGTCTTGCTTTGGGGCATTCTTTTTGACATTTAATAACTACTCTGCTCAACTAAGAACTGGATTTTAACTCTTGTTAATAGTGCTCACTGTTTCAACTTACTGCAATGTGGCATAGTCTGTATCCCATCAGGGAAACTTTCTTAAAAACAATATTTGAACACCTCTTTTCTTCTAATAAAAGTTCCAATTAAAAGGGAAAACTGTTGTTCCGTATTTTTACATCAGCCAGAGAATTCATATTGCGTGTTCCCAGCATGGAGTGAGCTTCAAGGAAGAATTGAACTAGGTGACAGCTCCTTCTATAATTAGAACTTCATAGTGTGGCTTTTATTATTTGCCTTAAACTCTTTTGAATTAAATATCACACACACTTATTCAAATGTAAGTAACAATCTAAATGCCAAATATTTTTCAAAGCCCCAAGTAAATTTGTATTATTTTCTATTTAATACTCTACTGCCTTTCAGTGGTAAGAGTTCTGGAAAATTGAATTTAAATCCGTGAGGTGCTTAAGACCAGAAAATGAGCTTCACATCATTCTCTTTTTTATATTACAGAAGGTATCAAAATCTTTGGAAAGCCCCTAAAATTTAAAGATAGGGTAGTTTAACCTTTTGTGAACTAGGGAAAAATACCATCCAAAAAATAGAGAAGATTGAACAGTAATAGAACTTTCCTACCATCTTACCAGACTCTGTAAAAAAGGTAAAAATGGGGCTTCCCTGGTGGCTCAGTGGTTGAGAGTCCGCCTGCCGATGCAGGGCACATGGGTTCGTGTCCCGGTCTGGGAGGATCCCACGTGCCGCGGAGCGGCAGGGCCCGTGAGCCATGGCCACTGAGCCTGCGCATCTGGAGCCTGTGCTCCGCAGCGGGAGAGGCCACAACAGTGAGAGGCCCGCGTACCGCAAAAAAAAAAAAAAAAAAAGGTAAAAATGGAAGGAAAATTAATCCCAAATCTACCAAAGAATAAAAAGGAATCTAAATAGAAGGCCCAGAGTCCACATCTGGATCTCTAGCACTTTAAAGTAGAAAAAAATCCTTGCATGGAACTAGTTTCTTTTAATGAAGATATTATGCTAACTAGTTGTAGCAGGTGCTTTTAATTAGGACAAGGCCAATTAAGGCAGATTTAGTGGCAGTAGCATGAAATGCTAATAGACAATTGAGAAAAAAACCTACAAAAGCAGATTTTAGGAGTCCAAAACTATTAGTAATCAATAACCACTTAATATAGGAACATAGGTTATAGCCCTGTAAACCCTGCAGTCACTGCCTTAAAATATGAAACAATAACTTGTTCAAAATGGTGATCTGAGTCATCAAGAGTTAAATTATATTCATTGTATACTCAGAAAATCTGGAAGACATATTTTAGGAACGTTTCTATCAATTTTTTAAAATCTTTTGCAGCTAAGTAGAAAATCTCTGTAAGCTAAGAAATTTACTTCTATAGTTTGAATACTTATTGTGGGCCTGCTCTCTGCTAGGCATTGTGATGGAGCCTAAGAAAGTAAAAATAAGTAGGATACTGACTCTGCTTTTAAGATACTCCCAGTCTTAATTTCACTTACATGGACCTTTTTATGCTCTGATGATACCATATGTAACATTACTTAGTGATTTAGATTTTGCAGTGAATTGCTTGAGAACCCACCTTTCTGATATCAGGTATAGATTTGATAAAATTTTATTAACTTCTTTGTTACCACCTATTTACTAAAAAGAATCAAATTCAGATACTTTTACCCAATAGTTAATTTCTAGTTCAGGATTTTTTCTTCTTTGTGAATGAAAATGGTTACATACCATCAGTTACATACATATTGTTAGATTTTCTTCCCCAGTAATAGTAACTATCTCACTGGGAATGTGATCTGTCCATCCTCTCTACAAAGTCAAATGACCCTGAAACTTCCAATATTATCACTTGTAGTGATATGCAGTTGTTTGCAGTTGTTTGTCTTCATGCTTTCTAGTTAAATGCTAATTTAGAAATATAATGGAAATTATAGTTAGAACTATAGTTCTAATTAGCATTAGAAATGCTAATTTAGAAATATAATGGAATATAATGGAAATGTTGTACATGCTGTGCAATGTAGGATATCTTTAGAATAAAGTACAAATGCTTTCCTTTTCTATTGAATTAGTCTTAAGAGAAAATGGGTGAGAGTACCTAAAGAGAAAATACTAGTATATGATAGGATAGTTCATATTAGAACCTCTGGCAGTGTGAAAATACTCTTTAACTTTTTCCATATTAATATGCAAACATTTCACTATACTGTCTAACTAGTACTTTTTCAAGGGACTGTATACCAACAAGGTGAATGCAGTGTTTTACCCCCAAAACTGTGAATATGCAGGAATATACTTATATAGTAGTAATTTCTTTAGGTGAGCAGTAAGAAAAAAAAAAGTAAATACTTACTACCTTTTCACTTAATATTACTTAGACTAAGGAGAATGCCAAATAATTAGATTATTAACATGCTTAAGTATAGTTAATTTGATTTGTGCTGTGTTTTTATACATTTGCATTTAAATTATTTGTAACCTACCTTTGGATATTGCTAGTGATTTTAAATGAGACATCTTTGCAGACAAATCGATTTGGCTTTTCTAAAAGTTATTTGAATTTTATTTGAAAAGCATGATGTATTATTATCTAATCCCTTTCCACCATGTGATTTATGTCTGTGACAAGAACCAAGCCTGTAACAAAAAATATTTTGTCATATGATCCCTGTTTCTGTGCTGTAACAACATATTTGTAAGTAAAAGCATGTAGAAAAAGAGCATTGATGCCTTTTTCATATATATTATATTTTGTACATAAAAATTATCTTTTTTATCATCTTCACAATAATACCCTTTCAATTTAAAAAAGAATTCTTTGTATATTTATATGTGATGTTAATCTTTTCTTCAAATAACTGTTGATACCTATTTTGTTTAGATATAATGTTATAAGAAAATCTATATAAGTAACAGAATGATTTGTGTAAACAAACTACTTTCACCTAAGTTTAATATTCAAAGCATCTGAACTTATTAAAATGTGCAAAAGATCCATGGTAATGAGACATTTAATAAACCTGGAATTTATTTGTTTTCCTCTTTTCTTCCTTCTAGATGTTCAGTGTCCCCAGCATCAGTAGATTGCCAACTCCCTCTCCTTGCAGCACCCCAGCCAGCACTATGCTGGTGCTGTCATACCCGATTACTGCAGCAGAATGGAGTTTTTCTTTAGTTGTAAGGTAAGTTTCCCTCCCCACTCATTTCACACACATAGACTCAGCTTTTCATTTTACAATATTGTGTAGTTTTGTAAGTTTTTTAGAAGTTTCTTTTCTCTTATGGTTCCTTAGGTTATTAACCTATCACATTCAAAAACTTATAAAACTGCATAATATAATAAAGGACTTACCTTGTGGCCATAGACAAGCTCCTTATTGTAGTAATCCCTATGAGGTTATAAAACCTTAGTGTTTGACAGTGGGGCATCTCATGGAAAGGGAGCTGGCAATCTGCAGCTGCTGTGGACATTGGCTGAGAAAGTATTGAAAGGTAAGCCTCAAATTTAGACCATATTGTATACCTTTGGTTCCGTGGTGTATGTTTGAATTCATACTTTATTTTATGTTACATTTCATAGTAAATTTATAAAAGAAAAATACATTACTCTCTTCAAAGTGACCTTCAGTAAATGTTTGAATTATTAAGTTCACATAACACATTGGGATTATTTTAGAAAAAAATTTTTGTCTGTGAAAATAGTGAGAATTCTAATACTAAAAATTGTGAGAATTCTAATACTAAAAAATGTTCATTTATCCCCATATTCACATACCTGTTTATAAAGAAAAGTCAGCACTAAATTTATATATGTAAAGCGTATTAAATGTATTTTTTATTAGAGAAACAATTAGAACACTGTTCTATAAATAACCATTTACTTAATCTTTCTATCTACTTTCTTTGATTCTGTATTGATCAGTGCAGATAAAAACTGTAAGAGCCTTTCTGATTTTCATTATATCCGTATTCTCTCTTATGTGTTTGAAGATGGGGAACTTGCTGTTTTCCTTGTTTTTTTAATTCACTTTTAAACTTAAGGTCACCATAGTTTTAAGTACTACTGTAATTAAACAAATGAAACAAAGTAAATTTTAGAGATTTTAATGTTTGCATTACAGAGATACCTACATGTAAATATAGGAACTTACACAGTACAGTCTCTTTCTTCTTTAGGAATTGTCTGTGTGTAGCCCATGAGAGATGGCATTGTGTAGTGGAAGGAAAGTGGATTTTAGCATTCGGGAGATCTAGAATTCTAAAGTCTTCTTCCACCTACAAGTAATTCTCTGTTTACTTTAGACACTTTCCTTCTGTAAAATTATGTCCTCTGAGTTCCCTTTTAGCTTTAATAATTTCATCCTAGAAGAAACATGATAGTTTTTCCTTTATCTGTGTATATAAATAAAGTTGATCAGTCAGGAAAGCTATTGCTAATGATCTGATTTAAAGTTCAGGAAATATTTTGTTTGATTTTAAATAGATTTTTATATTAGATCCAAGTTAAGGCAAATTATTACCATTTGACTAACTTCATTTAAAAATTCATAACTTCTCTACATTAGTTCCATTGTATACTGTGACACTCTGAGACCAGCACTAGGTAGAAAGGGACGTATTATTTTCTTTCCATTTGGATTGTATTGACCAAAGAAATAATAAATGAGAGAACCAGTATGAGTTTCTCTTTTACTGTCAAGTAATTAAAGTACCTTACTACCTCAAACACCAGTCCTGGAGCAGTGATTCTGAACTTTTTTAAACCTATGCCCCCTTTTGATAGATGACACACATACCCCATGGCAGGTACAGGGATGCCCTTTGTTGAGGTCATCGTATCCTTTATATGTATCTTCTAGTCAAAACATTTTATCAGCCCTTACTTTATATAATTTGTGTTATGAAAATAATAAAATTTTTGTTTGTTTTTCAAATACAGAATGATTAGATAGGCATTTTCAAATATAAATGAGATACCATACCATCACTACCCCAAGTTGAGAATATGCAGTATAAAGAAGGGGAAGAAGGCCAAAAAACATCCATAAAGTTGAAGGCCTTAGACATTTACAAACAGGTCAGTGGGTAAAACAGAGTTATATGGAAGTTAGGACTCTATTCTCTGATTGATTTATATGACCCCTCCTGTTCAGTAGTATATTTTCTGGGCATTGGATTAAGTAAAATTTAGTAACCAAAATAAAATCAAAAGGTAAAATTTTCCTAATATTTTTAAAACTCTTTCCTATAAAAATTAATGTTGTAATTTAGTAGAGACACAAACAGAGTTGATAAATGGCTTTAAGTAGTATCCAGTTACACAGTCTCCCCTTCCCGTGCTTCATCTACCTAGTCCTAAAAGTCCCATAACACTGACAGTTCTGTAATCCCTACCCCATCACCACCACACTAATCCACACAGCCACCGTACTGCCCAGGTTAACTCTGCATCTGTCATTCTTCCCCATATATCTCCCAGTTAATAAGGAATTCAGCATGCCTGGCGCCCCCTAATCCTTTAATGCTTTTCCAGTCAGTTATACCATGAAGAGAATACTCTCCCCACCTTCATTCCTTACCTCTTTCTGCTCTCTTTAGCTTAGGAAAAGTTTATTTCCACTGTCACCATTTCATTTTTGAGCCAAATAGAAGTTTATATGTAGAAAAAAATAATGTTGTTGATATGCCTTGTTAAAGGGAAAAATCTCCATCTACTATTTTCTATTTTTTATTGAAACAAAATCTTACCTCATTCTGAAAAGGATTTAGGGTAGCTGTTACCTGCCTTTTCATGTTCCTCAAATAGCTTTCCATAGATGGAAGTTATTTCTTGCTCATTTTTATTATTTATAATCTAATAGTTTTGTTTTCATGGGTTAGAATATGCACTTTATACTATCTCATAACATTTCTTTGAGAAAAATAAACTTTTGAGGTATAACTCATTGTTAGTTGGGTCCTTTTAGAATGCTTTTGACAAGATGGAAAGTCTCTTCAGGTTAGTATATTATATGAAATAAAAGTTACTTTTCTTGAAATTTTTTCACAATACTATAATTTGTTATGCCACTGAGAAGACACAAAAATTAGTCAGTGAGCCTAGGTTCCATATTCATTATGAGCACATGCACATATAATCTCACCTTTTCCTACTCTTCTAATGAACAATTTCCCTTCTGAAGTATAAAAACCTCAGTTAGAAATGTTTATTTTTATGTGCATAAACGTTGTGTTGGTTTAAAGCACAAAATTTTCAGGAGTAGGAAATGCACTGTTATTGATCACTTAGTTTTGTATGTGTCTAAAATTTGCATGACAAAAGGAAAAGTTTTAGATATATGTAAAGTTGGGGAATTTATGCACAGATTTTAGAATATGCTTTGCTCTAGGGAGTGGTTATTTTTCTGCCTTAATGTTTTACCTATATGCAAATTGACTCAGAGTTCCTGTGGGGTGAAATCTAATTTTATGCAGGTTAAATATGATCTGTAACATATATAGTTGTGTGCCTTTTGTTATAAAAGAAATAAAATGAGTGGACTATATGGTATGTAAATTATATCTCAAAGCTGTTACCAAGTAAAAAAGAAATACAACTTGGTTATATAACAGTAAGGGACTATAGTGATGGTGGTGGTGGTGATGTGGATAGCTGGTGTTCACTAACATTGTGGAGAAGGGGAGGTTGGCTACCTAAAGTTATACCTTCTGTAATCTTACTGTCCCTATGGTATTCAAATAATTTTATGGGTGCTGATGAAATGTATCTTTACTAGAGGTTTTATAACCTGTGTCAGATTGAATTTATGTAATACAGTTTTTGAGAGGCAGTGATGTAATTAGTTCTAAAGAACTTGGACTTCACCAACAGGCAGATCTGGGTTCAAGTCAGAGAACCTTAAACAAGTCATTTAATCTCTCTGAGCCTTAGTTTCATCATTTGTTAAGTAAGACTAAAAATGCACACACTTTAGAGGGCTTTTATAACTGCTAGTATACGTGAACTCTCATGTTCACTCGATCTCTCTCTCCCTCCCTTCCTCCCTCCTTCTCTGTCTGTCTCTCTCTCTGTCTCTTTCTCTCCAAGTATGAATGAAATACTTAGGATAATACTTAGCAAATGGAGGGCATGTCAGAAATTAACCGTTAGTATAGCATGATAGTACTGAAAATGGTGACCAGTTGTTTACTTTTCTGTGCTGGAAACATTTTTAAATAAAATAATTGTAAAATTTCCTAAGGAAGTTTGTTAGGATGGCTTTTGAATAGGATAACAATTCAGGCTTTCTCTCTTTTTTCCCCCACTGTTTTGGAAAAATTACAGAAACTTTACAGAAGTGAGCAATGCCATTTACATAGTTATATAAATGTTTGTATCTTTACATGTGTTTTAGTGATTTATAAAAGTGTTTATAATTGACCCAATTAAAAACTTAAAAAAAAATTTTTATCTTTTGGTTTAATTAAATGGGTTTTAGATTTCTCCTGTAGAATTGAGAATCTTTAAAGTATATCGAAGAAGATTTATTATAGGATATTTTCCTCCTTGCTGCAACCTTCTGAAGAAGAGATATGTACTTATTTGATGGGTATTGGCATTTTGTTTTGTATTTTACTCAGAAAATAAGTCTTGGCGTTTACTTTTGGATTCAGTCTAAGGAATTTACTTTTAAAATTGTGTTTTTTAGGGCAAATGGTATCATCGGAGGCAAGCTGTAAAAGAATTGCATAGTACATTGATACGTCTTTTAAATGAATTGCTGCCATGGGAACCAAAGTTAATGAAAGCTTTTCAAAGGAACAGGTAAATCAAGCTTTATTATCTTTTTTAAGGCTCTTACTTTATGATTATGGAAGGTATCCTGGTATCATTTAGTATAGTTTTCCACTGATTTGTAATTCAGATAGTTTTGAGTACCTACTGTGTACAAGGTACCTCCTAAGCCCTGACAAAGTACTATTACCTTTTTTTTTTTTTTTTTTTTTTGCGGTACACGGGCCTCTCACTGTTGTGGCCTCTCCCATTGCGGAGCACAGGCTCCAGACGCGCAGGCTCAGCGGCCATGGCTCACGGGCCCAGCTGCTCCGTGGCATGTGGGATCTTCCCCGACCGGGGCACGAACCCGTGTCCCCTGCATCGGCAGGCAGACTCTCAACCACTGCACCACCAGGGAAGCCCGACAAAGTACTATTGATTAAACAAAACTCTATACTGTGTGGTTTTTTTCTCCCCCAGTTTTTTTTTTCATTGTGGTAAAATGCACAAATAAAATTTACCATCTTCACTAGTTTTAAGTGTACTGTTCAGTAATATTAAATACATTCATGATGTTGTGTCACTGTTACCCCATCCATCTCCAGAACTTCATCTTGTGAAACTGAAACGCTATACCTGTTAAACGATAACTCCCTATTCCCCCCTTCCCCCCATCCCGTGGCAACCACCATTCTACTTTCTGTATCTATGATTTTGACTAAGTACCTCATATAGTACAAAATATTTGTCTTTTTGTGACTGGCTTTATTTCACTTAGCATAATGTTCACAGGGTTCATCCATATTGCAGCATATGTCAGAAGTTACTTCCTTTTAAAGGCTGAATAATATTGCATTTTATGCATATACCACATTGTGCTTATCCATTCATCTGTAATGGGCATTTGAGAGGCTTTTCATGTTTTAGCTATTATGAATAATGCTGCTATGAACATGGGTGTACAAATATCCAAGACCCTGCTTTCAAATTTTGGGGTGTATACCTAGAAGAGGAATATGGTAATTCTATTTTTAATTTTTTGAGGAACTACTATACTGTTTTCTACAGTGACCGTATAATGTTACATTCCCACCAACAGTTACAAGAGTTCCAGCTTCTCCACATCCTCACCAACATTTGCTATTTTATTTTTTTTAATTGCCATCCTAATGAATATGAGGTGGTATATCATTGTAGTTTGGATTTGCATTTCCCTAATGATTAGTGAGATTGAGTGTTTTTTAATGTGCTTATGGCAATTTATATATCTTTGGAGAAATGTTTAGAGATTTTTTTGATTATTGATTCAATTTCCTTACTAGTTATAAATCTATTCAGACAGACAAACTCAAATGTCAGATGGTGATAAGTGCTGGGAAGAAAAATGAAGCAGGTTAAGGGGAATAAATGCTTAGTTTGGATGGGATAATAATGATTGGTCATTTACCAGGGTGTTGGAGAATGCTTCCCTGATGAGTTGATGTTTGAAAAGAGACCTGAAGGAAATAGGGGAGAGAGCCAAGTGGATATCTAAGAGAAAAGAAGATGTAGAAGCCTTAAGGTTAAAAGCATGATTGACATTTATAGGAAATGCAAAGGGGCAAGAATAACCAGAGCCGAGTGAGTGAGGAGGAAAGTGGTAAGAGTCAAGAGTCAGAGAAGTATAGGGAAAGGTAGCCTACGTGTTTAAGGATTTTGGCTTTTACTCTGAGATGAGAAGCCATTGAAGAGCTTTAAACAGAGGAAGTACATGATCTGACTTATGTTTTAAAGCACTCGCTCTGCCTGTTCTGTTGAGATAGTGTAGTGTGGGATGATGATAAAGGCAGGGAAGTCAGTTACACTATAGTAGTGGTCCAGGCAAAAAATGATAGTGGCTTGGACCATGATAGTAGCAATGCAGACGGCAGGGAGTGCTTGGATTCTGGATAGATCTTGAAAGTAGGACTGGTGGAATTTCCTTAAGGCTTGCATATGGAGTGTCAGAAAAAATGAGGAGAAAAAGATGGTGCCTAGTGTTTTTTATCTAAATAACTGGAATAATGCAATTGCCATTAGCTGAGATAGGGGAAACAAAGAAGTAGTTTTGGGGAGGGGGCGGATTCAGGAGTTTGGATTTCAACATGTTAAGTTTGATATGCCTTTCAGATGTCTAATTGGAGTTACTGAGTAGGCAGTTTAGCATATTAGTCCCAGTTAAAGGGAGTAAGCCAGGCTGGAGGTATAAATTTGGGGGTTGTCAGGATATAGATTATATTTAAGCTGTGAGATGGTAGAAATCACCTAGTATATGAGCATAGATAAGAGAAACTGAACCCTGGGACATTCCAACAGTTAGAGGTGATGGAGATGGCAGGACTCAGCAGAAATGACTGAGAAGGAGTATTCAGCAAGGCAGGAGCATAACCAAGAGTGGTGTCTTAGAAACCAGGTAAAGAAGATGTTTTAAAAAGGAGGCTGCTCATGATGGATTGAGGAAGATGAGGACGAGAATTCATTGTTAAATTTGGCAATATCATTGATGACCTTGAGGAGCTGTGTTGATAGAGATGTGGATAAAAGTCTAAGGAGTCTGTTCAAGAGAATTAGGGGTGAGGAACTGGAGTTTTTCTATAAAAGTAGAGCAGAGAAATAGGGCAGCACCTGGAAGGACAAGTTGGAGTCAAGTTGGGTCATTTGTTTTTATTAATGGGAGAAATAACATGTTTGTATACTGGTGGAAATGATTGAATAGAGAGGCAAAAATGAACTCAGACAATGGAAGGGATGTTTGGTTGAGTGAGATTCTTGACTAGGTGAGAGAAGATGCATAAGTTGGAAGGGTTAGCTTAGACAGGAAGATGGAGAATATGAGTACAGATGCAGGTCTTAAGTTGCAGACGGGGTGTGAGCATATGAGAGTTCTTGTCTGATTGCTTCCATTTTCCCTGAAATAAGGAGCAAAGTCATTAGCTGAGTTGAGAAGAAGACTGAGAAGGGAGGAACTTTATACTACCCCCATATAGATATTACTAAAATGAAATTAATTTTACAGTTATCCTTTGGTAACCCACTCTAGTATCTTACAGCCCTCATCTGCTCTATAAAACCCTTAAGCAAAAAAAAAAAAACCTTCAGCAATAATTGAAAGATAAATAAATTGAGAGTAATTATTAACTAACATTTGTTGAATATTTGTGTGCCACACAAACTACGAAGTAAGTGCTATTATTATCCTCATTATACAAATAAGTAAACTGATGCTTAGAAAGTTTAAGGAACTTGCCCAAAGTCTTACAACTGTTGAGTGACAGAGGTGAGATTTAAACTCCAATATGCACACATAGGAATTTTTTTTTTTTTGATGTGGACCATTTTCAAAGTCTTTATTGAATTTGTTACAACATTGCTTCTGTTTTATGTTTTGACCTTTTGGCCACGAGGCATGTGGGATCCTAGCTCCCTGACCAGGGATCGAACCCACACCCCCTGCATTGGAAGGCGAAGTCCTAACCACTGGACCGCCAGGGAAGTCCCACACAGATAGGAATTTGTAGCAGAAGTAAATTGGAGAATGTATGTTCAGATTTTTTTTAAAAAAACAAAAATAAACAAAGGGTAAAAGTAAAATAGAGAAACTCAGTTGAAAGCAAATGAATAGTAAAGGATCTCTAAAATATCATGTAATCATTTGGAAATGTTTCTATCTCAGTGTTATAGAAACATAGGTATTATGTTTTTATGTGAAAAGGATCTCTGAAAGATCACTTTTCAGCTTTGTTTCCCTATGCTTAATTTAAAAAAATAATTTCTAGTGAGACCCAAAGGTTCAGGATTAAATGATGGATTGTTTTTGTTTGTCACTCTTTGTATAACAGTCAAAAATAATACACACTGTTTCTTAGAACTTTTTGATTAACTCTTTTAAATGACCTTTTAAACTATATTATAATCAGCAGTTTTAAGACTATCTCAAATCTATTTCTATCAGTGCAGCTAGAAAAAAAATTACCTTTTTCGCATTTAATAGGTCTAACAGCAGCCTTTAGAAAGACAAATAGGTATATGTTCGAACACTTTATTCTGAAATTGCACATATATTTTTTTAAGTTTCTTATGCCTACACCCTGTGTTTTGTCTTCTTGAACAATAGTCATTGGCATCTTAGACACACTTGGTTAAAACATAGGTTTAGTGACTTAATTGAAAATACTAAAATATAGCTTAAAATGTTAGAAGGTACTTTAGCTTCCAAGAGTTCAATACGTATGTATTGTTTGTTGTGTCGAATATTTTTCTTCAGGAGTCGCCTAAAAAAAGACTATGATGATTTCAGAAGACAGCCTGATCACGATAAATTTACTGGAGAACTGTGGACTGCTGAAGAAGGTGAAGGAGATCCTGGAAAAGAATCTCCAAAAGTAGAACTCAGTAGCAAGTCTATAGACACCACAGAACCTCTAGATATCCTGGAGAAGGATCATTTTGATTCAGGTAGGCATTAAAACTTTCTTTAAAACAACACTAAAAGCACAAAGAGAAATTTTAGTATCTTTTGTGGAGATAAAGGATAATCTGGTTAATGAAGTTCATTGATTGGGAAAATCTGTTATGTTTGAAGGTGTACTAATGTCTTATTAAAGGTTCTTTGGAGTCATTATTACTGTTCTAGGAGTTTCTGGAGTCAGTGCCCGACTCCAAACTGTAGGCATGTTATTGCTCATTACAGACCACACATCATTGATATGCGTCCCTTTGAAATAGGTTTAGCCTCTTCTTTTTATTATTATTAATTTTGAAGCACTATTTCTGATGTTTGCTTTAAATGGAACTTGTCAAGTCCCTGATAATTGTGAAGATTTTTTTTTTTTTTATGAGGAATGATCAAGGTTGATGGCCTAATAAGACCAGAGTGGACACCTCATTCTTATAAGGAGGCTGGATTAGATGATCTGTAATTCATTTCAACTTATCAGATTATTTTATTCTATAAATCTAGTTAAATAACTTTCTTTAGTTATCTAAGAGGTATAAAAATTTTTGGTTAGAAATGTATTAACCTATTGTTTTCCATGTCTGGTGAATTGAAAAAGAGTAACTTCTCATCAACCCAGTTTGATCAGATATGAACATAAATTTTTTACTGTAGGAATAATTAAACACCAGAAAAAGCTGGACATTTTTTATTCCGTAGAGTCTCTCTCTAAAAATAGAAAATATGGAGAACCATCTCTCTTTGATACGAAGGTTTCCCTATCTAGAAGGAGAGCACTAGACTAGATTCCTTTCCAAATCTAAATCCTGAGTCCTAATTGCTGGCTTGAGTATCTCTTTAAAAGATGTAAACTTTCCTTTTACACTTGTATTGGCAGCAGAATTTGATCAAAAATAATTTCCTTATTAATAATACGTTGTTCTTGGGAATGGTTACAATGTCAGGATTACCATGTTAAAGCTCACCTTACCTTAATTTCCATCAGTGGTACTGAGACTTTTGAATCGCCCTACAGGTTTCTTAATAAATTGCTTGTTCAAAGATTGACTTTCTTTTTTATAATTGGTCTTACCATTGCTATTCAGTTGCTGTTTTATATAAACAAAATGCTTGTTTTATAATTTTCAGATGATATGAAATTGTCAGAAATAGATTTACCTATGGCCAGAAGCAAGTTGCTGAAAAAAGAATTGCCTTCTAAAGATGTACCTAAGACACTGCCTAAAACACTTAAACGGCAGTCCAAACAAACTAATTATCTGGATGATAGCACAAAAGAGCTTTCCCCAAGGAAGAAAACAAAGTTAAGCACAAATGAGACAACAGTTGAGACTGTAGAAGGTGATATGCAAATTGACTGTTTGAATGAATCAAAGCATACAGAGCCACTGTTTCCAGAGTCATTTGCCTCATTGGATTCAACACCAGTGTCTACTCTCCAGAAAGGGACCAAACCTATTCAGGCCTTGCTTGCAAAGAATATTGGGAACAAAGTGACCTTAACAAATCAACTGCCCCCTTCCACAGGTAGAAGTGCTTCTGCTGTGGAAAAGCCAGTTATATCTCCTCCAGAAGCAAGCCCCATAAAGCCAGCATTGACCTGCCACACCAGTACAAAAGGTCCTTTACAGATGGTGTACAAAATGCCCTGTGGCCAGTGGTTGCCCATAGATCTTCATAACAGCTCTGTAAAGATTCAGATGCAACCTATGCTGGATCCTAAAACAGGAGAAAAAATCATGCAGCAGGTTCTCATTCTGCCTAAGAATTTTGTAATTCAGCACAAGGAAGGGAAAGCAGTTGCAAAAGAAATACCACCACTTCAACAAAAAGGTACAGAACGACGTGGTTCATCTTTCCCACAGACAGCAAATGTAAACTCTTCTTTAGCATCAGTTCTTGTCAACCCAACAGGAACTGTTTCTACCCAACTACCTAATACAGCTTTCAACAAGACAGTTACACCTTTGTCAAATGTGAGTAATGCTAGACCACAGCCTTTGACACCTGTAACCTCCATAAGTAATTTATTAACACCACCAGTTAAGACTAGCCAGAGTGAGGCAGGAAAAGTCAAGAATGCAGTTTCAGCAGCCGCATTCCCCCAGCCCATTGCTTCACCCACCATTTCCTCAACAGTTCAGCCTCAGTTATCAGCAACAACACTAAATGGATCTACAAATCCCGGTAGTTCCCTCAACTGTTTTGCACAACAAACTGCTGATTCTTCTGAAGCAAAGCAAGAACTGAAAACTGTATGCATAAGAGATTCACAGTCAATTCTTGTTAGGACACGAGGTGGGAACACTGGAGTTGTAAAAGTACAGACCAATCCAGATCAAAATTCATCCAATAGTTTATCTTCAAGTTCAGTTTTTACTTTTGCTCCTCAGCTTCAGGCATTTCTAGTGCCAAAATCAGCAACTTCATCATCCTCTGCTTTTTCGCCAGTAGCTGGAACAACTGCTACATCTAGTCTCCCACCTTTTGGCCAAGCACCTACTTCTGTTTCCATTCCAGCTGGCTTTAATCCATCCACGGGGAAAAATCTTAAATTTACATTAAGCCAACCTTCCTGCAGTAGTAATTTGGGGCACATGATAGATAAAACTTCACACATGCCCTCCTCTCCCTTAAAGTCTTCTGTTTCTTCTAGCACTCTCCTACCATCAACAGCAAATAGTTCAGTAAGCGTAATTAGCATATCAACAGGAAATTTTGGACAAACCAGTGCAAATGTTATCCATACACCAGCTAAACAGCAACAAGTAGATTATGTCACAAAAAGTTACCCTGTTACAAGATCAGAAGCAACAGCAGCAACAAATGAAGATATGGTCAGTGGGACTCCAGTTCAGAAACTTATGCTGGTGTCAGCTCCATCTGTTCTTTCTTCTGGCAGTGGGACTGCAATTAATGTGGCACCTGCACCAACATCTGCAGGCGTTTCTGCCCAGAAATTAGTTTTTATTAATGCTGCAATTCCCAGTGGCACTTCAACCCCAACTATTGTGGCAGAACCATTAAAACAAACTCTTCCTCCTCCCTTGAGTAAAACATATGTTAAGGCTCCAGAGCAGCCCCAGATAGTACTAATTCCATCTACAGTGGGAGCACCAATAAAAATAAATTCGTCACCAACTGTGTCTCAGATAAAAGATGTGAAAATTGGGCTAAACATAGGCCAAGCAATTGTAAATACTTCAGGCAGTGTGCCAGCTATACCATCAATTAACCTATTGCAAAATGTAACCCCAAAAGGAGAAGAAAAAAGTACCAAGGGCTATGTTTTGCCGCTGTCAACAATTGGTAATTCAATTCCAGTAAGCTCAAATTTTGTGAGTCAAAATATTACTCCTGTTAATGAATCAGTGGTTTCTGCTTCAAGAACAGTAAACATGTTTTCAGTAACAGGAGCAAATGTATCTTTGGGTTCTCTTTCAGTGACCTCAACCTCTGCCTCAGTTGGGACACGACCTCCTGTTTTAGTCAGTGGAAATGATACCTCTTCAAGAATTATGCCTATTTTGTCAAATAGACTTTGCACGTCAAATCTCGGAAACACTGTGGCTATATCAACTGTGAAAACAGGACATCTTGCATCATCTGTTCTGATTTCAAATACACAACCAACAGTGTCTCCTAAATGTCTGACATCAGCTTTGCAAATCCCTGTTACAGTTGCCTTGCCTACATCTGTGACTGTATCCCCTAAAATAATCAACACAGTTCCACAAGCCGCAACAGTACCAGGAGCCACACGTTCTGTATCTCTTTCTAAAAGACAATCTCGGACTTCCGTCCAGTTTCAGTCACCAGGGGTTTCAACTACAGTGCCAACAAGTATAAACACAAATAAACCTCAAACTGAATTTCCATCCCTTTCACCGAATCCAGGTAAAATAATTAACATTTCCAATTTTGCTTCTCTGCCAAACCAGCAACTGTCCCCTGCTTTCGTAAAATCAACCCCCAGTTACAGTTCTGCTCCAGCTGGCACTGCCGTTCACACTGGTGCAGCACCATCAAATGTAACTAGTGTGGCAGGGGGCCAGTTCAGTGAGCCTTGTATTCAGCAAAAAATAGTCATCAATACCAGTACGCCTTTGGCACCTGGCACACAAATCATGATTAACGGAACCCGCTTTATTGTTCCACCACAAGGTCTTGGAGCTGGCAGCCATGTTCTCCTTATATCCACTAATCCAAAATACGGACCTCCCTTAGTTCTTAACAGTGGCCAAGGCATTCAGCCTGCACCGGTAGATAACCTGGCCCAGAAGATCACGCTAGCATCAAATAATTCTTTAAGTGGGCAACCTGTGAAACATTCTCTAAGAAGCTCTACAAAAATTGTAAACTCTCTTGGGAATGCAAGTTCTCTACCCACAGTACATGCAGCACCACAGATCATAAACCCAGCTGCTGAAGTTTCTGTACCACCTCCTGCACCAACAGTGTCATTGACTTCAGTAATTAAGTCTCCTCCAGCTACTCTTTTGGCTAAGACATCTTTGGTTTCTGCCATTTGCTCTAGTAATCCTTCACTGCCGAGTAGCACTTCAGTATTTCATTTGGATACATCAGTCAAAAAATTGTTGGTCAGCCCAGAAGGAGCCATTTTGAATACCATAAATACTCCATCATCTAAGGTTTCTTCACTCTCTTCATCACTCTCTCAAATTGTTGTATCTGCCAGTCGAAATCCTGCCTCTGTCTTCCCTGCTTTTCAGTCATCTGGCTTAGAGAAGCCTGACACAGCTGCATCTTGAATTTAGACTAAACGAGCCAGTTTTTAAATAATGGGGCATTGTTTTGACTCCCATAAAAATTTTAACTTTATTATACTGTTGAAAACATACATAGTTTGTGTGTGTGTGTATGTGTGTTTTAATGTATCTTTTCATTAGCTTGCAACAAGGCTTTGTTTTTCTTGGGGAGGGAAAAATCTGTTCCATTTCACTCATTGATATGAGTATGTTTTCAAAGGTTATTTGTTTAAAATAGACAGGACTTACCTGTCTATATAACATGAATTGAACAAAGTCAAATTTGACTAGTTTGGAGTAAGCTAGGCTTTTGCACACTTGCATTGACATGTTTCTTCTTGAATTTGGACTGTTGCGGCGTGGCTCTACAATATGGTATTCTGTGTCTTTAGTGGAATCTTATTTTTGTTTCTGTAAGAAAAAATATATATATATATATTTATGCATTGTGAAAATGCAGTCCATTGTGTAAAATTGTACATATTCCTAAATCCTTAACAACCTCTACTAAACTATATGTACAAAGAACTATGCTGTCTTATTTATGTTTTGTTTACATAATGTATAGTTTTTTAAGTATTTTAGTAATTTTGGACCAGTGAACTGTTAGCATCAATGCAGAAGAATCTGCATGTAATAAACTGAGTTGCTGTATTTCCTTGTTTGAATACCATTTTTAAAGTGCGTTCTTGTTCCATTGAAAGACTACATGATAGAAGATGAGGACAGATCTTTACAAAAAGGAATTTAGGCTAGGAAATTTGAATTAATAATAGCATTTGTACAAGGCTTTAGAATTTATAAACTTTACTTCCACATATCTCATTTGACTTTCACAGTACTCTTGAGAGCTTAAATGATGTGCCCTAGGTCACTCAGCTAGTTGGTGGTATAGCCAGTATTTGAACCTAATGCTTAAAATCATTTCTGCATAACTTTACATTACTTCTGCTTTAAAATTTCACTCTAGATTTCATTGTTTTAACTTTTTTCTCTTAATCCACCACCAGATTCTACATTGATCAAAATAAGTAATCTTAAAGGCCAGTGTGTTTGGTCTGTGTTTATACATACCAAATATGTTTTTTTAACTTTTTATTTTTAAATAATTTTAGATTTACAGGAAGTTGCAATGATAGTACAGAGAGGCTTGGGGTACCCTTCACCTAGTTTCCCCCGATACATTTATTTTTACATTGAGGGATTGGTTCATAGTTGACTGATTTTCCAAAATGATATTTAAAAACGTGAATTTTTTTTGTTTGTTTAGAATGACAAATGAATGTGAACACTTTCAATTATTTATAAGTACTCTCTTTTTGTGTGTATTTTTCAATTACAGAGCAGTTACTTAAATTCCATTGTAAAGCAATGTTTATATGGACCAGCTTATTCTTGGGGTTCAACTTTATGGTATTTCAGAATTTGCCTCATTTTAAATAAAAGGTAGATTTTATACTTACTTGATGTTTATATCCATTATCTTTTTTGGGATACTGATTGTAAACTCATCCACATCCCATTTATAATGATACTATTAAACCTGATCACATGGAGTTGTAGTCTAGGGTTGAAGAGTAGGCCTAAAGACTTCTTTTGAAACTACATTGAAATTTATTAGTTGAAGAGGGCAGTGAGGGTATTCCTGGAAAGTTGCTAAAGGCTCTCAAAAGCCTAGATTTATACTCTAAGACAGTACCTTTGCTGATCATGTCTATGCTTCACTCTGTAGTCACCTTCCCCCTTTCCTTGTCAGTTTAGAAACCTTGGATTTCAGGGGGAAGTGGGTGATGTTTGAAGTACATTGCATTGTACATACACGGTGCACAATAAATGAATGTATTTACCTACTCAACTTTTTAAAACAAAACAACCTAAAACTATTCATCTTTTGTCTGAAAACAATTCTCTACACCACTTCCAGAAACGAATTTACCGAATTACTTATGACACACTTTATTCCCAGTGAAGGCCCCTCACTTATTAACCACTAATTCTTTTCTGACTCCTAAATCAGAATCCTAATATGACTTTCAAAGCTCTGTGTGATCTGGTGAACCTTAAAGTCCCTGCTCCCCGTTTAGGCTTTTAGAGCCTAAAAGGCTCTTCAGTCTGTTCCTGCTTACCTCTCCAGCTTCATTTCAATTGACTCTCCCCCTTGCTTTCTGTACTCTAGCTTTCTTTTAGTTCCTAGAAAGTTCAAGACCTCAAGGTCTTCCCAGATGTTCCCTTTAACTTAATGTTTCATTTCAGGTTCTCATTACATATTACATAACTCCCACTCCTTACCCCAGCCAGCATCATGCTATTGCAGTCACTCAGAGATTGAGGTCATAGTGTGAGAAATGCATAGTACTCCTTCACAACTGTAATAAAATGATCTGTATGCAATTATTTAATGCCTGTCATTTTTTAGAAGAGAGAGACCTTGTCAGTCATCTTCATCATTGTCACCCTAGCAACTGGCACATAGTAGATATTCAATATGTATTCGTTGAATGAGTGAGGAATCTAGTTAGCTTCTTATATTATTTAAGGTCTAGTTTACTTTTAAAAAAAATAATGCCCCATTTTTACTAGAAATTTGACTAAATTAATGGATTATATAATCAAAAAGTCAAATTCCTTTTCCTTTGCCTCCAGTTTGGAAGGTCATGTGGATTTCTGGGATCTTGGCCAGAGAGTACAAAGTCAAATTCCTCAGTTCTTTGTGTTCAGTGTTTTTAAGTATTCTTAAAGGTCATCTATTAAAGCATTCATGTAAAGGAAGAAAAGTCACCACAATGCTACCTGAAAGACTTCATGGTCCTGGAAGGGTGTTTCTACCCTTAGTATAGAATTAGTAGGCCATTTGGATGTCAGTATTCAATATCATTTTAAATGCTAAGATAAAACATGCTGAAATAACATACCTCCTTCTCATGTGTTAACTCTTTTCTCTCATTCCCTATGATTTTTCCTACCAAAAAAACTTTCCTTTGTGATTTTATATATATATATATATATATATATAAAAAATACTAAGTGGCTGCTTAGATTCCTGCTTTCATTCCAAGATTCCAATTTTATTGATATATTTAATAAGTAATTGACATCAATAGTTTTATGATCAAAGCAGCGATGGCTATAATATACACTAAGATAAATGGAAATGTTTGTTTGGTCTACTATATCATTAACTTAGAATGAATTTAGAAATACTTAATATTAAAAGCTTGAGAAGATGGCAGGATCTGAAAGTGATCTAAGAAATTTGATGGGGAGTTTAGTTATTCAAAGTTATACTGTACTGTAACATAAAGATGATACATAACTCACTTTAAGTTCTTTCCAGAGGTTGTATTGCCAACACCTGAACCCGGAGCCTCATTGTCACTATAATGCTGTCATCTGCCCCAGGTATTTTTCTTCATTTGTTCAAAAAGCACTTACTATGCACACCATGGTGCTTGATGCTTGCTTGTTTATTAACAAGAAAGCTGAAGGGCATGGCATGGTTCAGGTTCTTATAGTTTAACTTGGAGACAAACTGTGAAAAAAATCTACAGTTTTTTGGTTCTGCAGAACCAAAACTGTGTGTTCTTATGTATGTAATCTTTAATATCATTCTTAATGTAGTTATCAACATGAACTCAAAAGCATAATTATCAACATAAAATCAGAGAGTTGTATAAATTCATTCTACACATTTATTGAGAACCATATAGTACAAAAGATGTTGTAGGAACAGCATAGATAAGTAAGATCCCTTCCCGGTCCTCAACAAAAAATCAAAAGAATATAACAAGCTAAAAGTAAATGTCAGAGGAATAAAGAAATAAGAGTTTAGTAGGGAGGTGCCAGAGGTTTCAAACACAAGGTGGCGTTTGTGACGGGACAAAGTATGTTTAGAACCAAGCCTGCAGAGACTCAGTCTCACAATATCACAAGGAAGTTAACAATATTGTATATTTGAAAGTTGCTAAGAGAGTAGATCTTAAAAGTTCTCATCACAAGAAGAAAAAATTGTAACTCTGTGTGGTGAATGTTAACTTATTGTGGTTATATGTCAATTGTACCTCAAGTTCTTAAAAAAGAGAAGCACAAGGAACATATAAGGAACAGAGCAACTGGGTTTGAATAGAATATTACGGGTTAAGAGGACTGGAAGCAAAAGTGACATTCACATGTAAGGTGAAGATTATTAAAGTACCACCTAGGACTACCATTCAGGATTGCTATGAGAATTAGATAAGATAATGCCTGCCACATAGTAAATGTTAATAAATAGTAGCTGCGATCATTCACCTGACTAGAGACAGGGAGGCCAATTGATTACTCGGTGAGTTGAGCAGGTGGTGTGAAGACCTGTCACCTGGCAGTAATGGTAGCAACAGAGAGGTTAAGGGGGGAAAAAAGATGGACACTATTTAGATTGGAAAGGATAGAGAAAGGGGATTTTTAAAGGAGAAGCTTTTTGACTATAAAATTTAGAAACATTTAAGCAACAAAATATCATGAACAAAGTGTTATCTCCCCTAAATTAATCTATGAGTTTAGTGCTAAACTAATGAAAATACTAATAGGTTCATTTGGGGGTGACGTTTTTTTCAATTTTGTTTGGGGTTTTGTTTTTGGTGGGGTTCTTGTTTTGGGGTTTTTTTGTTTTTTAAAAAAAGAATTTATTTGCAACTGCAAAGGGGAAAGATGTTTCTCATAGCAATCTTTTAGCACCTGGAATGTTGGAACATTCTGTTGGTTCATCCACTATGAGCATATCGGTGGAAAACCATATGAAAATACAAACTTCTGAAGAAGTATCAGTTTTTTTTTAATTTTACTTTATTTTTTTGTACAGCAGTTTCTTACTAGTCATCCATTTTATACATATTAGTGTATACATGTCTATCCCAATCTCCCAGTTCATCCCACCCCCCTCCCCCCACCCCGCTTTACCCCCTTGGTGTCCATACATTTGTTCTCTACATCTGTGTCTCTATTTCTGCCCTGCAAACCAGTTCATCTGTACCATTTTTCTAGGTTCCACGTATATGCGTTAATATATGATATTTGTTTTTCTCTTTCTGACCGACTTCACTCTGTATGACAGTCTTTGGGTCCATCCACATCTCTACAAATGACCCAATTGCGTTCCTTTTTATGGCTGAGTAATATTCCATTGTATATATGTACCACATCTTTATCCATTCGTCTGTCAATGGGCATTTAGGTGGCTTCCATGACCTGACTATTGTAAATAGTGCTGCAATGAACATTGGGGTGCATGTGTCTTTTTGAATTATGGTTTTCTCTGGGTGTATGCCCAGTAGTGGGATTGCTGGGGCATATAGTAATTCTATTTAGGTTTTTTAAGGAACATCCATAGTGTTGTCCACAGTGGCTGTATCAATTTACATTCGGTGGGGTTCTTGTTTTATATCACTTTTTAAATCAAAATTTATTGAGATAAGTAGTTTTTTTTTTTACAGATTTCTTCTGACAGTTCATAGCGTATATAAATGGTCTTTATTGATTTAAATGTCTCTCCCTGATCATATAAAAATTCAATTATGGGTTAAATAATAGTGGACCATTTAGTTCAACCTAAATACAGTACATATATGATCTAATTCTAGAGTCTAATGGTCTGATATCCGTAAGAATTTTATTATAACCATCTAGATTTGCAAAACACTATCTTAGGAATTACAGTTCTATCAAACTTCAATTTGAGCAAATGTAGCATCAATTAAGTAAAAGCAGTTAATCTGAAAAGAGATTTATTTAAATTATTTTTAAAGAGAGAAAACACAGATGTCCTGCTATGGATGTTTAGGAGTTGGCTGCTGTAAACCTGAATCAGACCTGCAGGTGATGCTCATGCCTGAGCCCTCACAGCTGAAACCTCTCCCTTCCTTTGGGACCTGATGATTCAGGGAGTCTCCTGATACTCTCCCACCTCTGACCAGGGCTGCATGTGGAACAGTGGGGGCAACTTGGGAAAAGCTGGAATTTAAACTGCTTCAGCCAATTTTTGTCTGTTTTGATTATTTTCTTAGCTCAGTGAACTTGCACTCAGCCAAGCTGCCGAACAACTTTCTTGAGCTTTTTTCTCATGGGAGACAATCCAGCTTTGATAAAAGGAAGTGCTTCTTTCCAACTCTTTCTCAAGGCCATCCCTTCTAGGGGTCATGTTTCTGATGTATATGACTAATATTTTTGTGCACTTTGGGACATTTCTTCTCGATTTATATGCAGTAAATTCTCTCCTTGATTGATTTTGATTTTATGCAAATTTGCATCACACTTTTTTTGTTTTTTGGGTTTTTTTTAAGAATACCTTTTCTCTCTCCTAATTTTATTTATTTATTTATTTGTTGGCCACATGAGGCCAATATCTGGATGTTTGAACGGGGGGTACCATAGCAGGTCTATGTCAGGGGGAGGCAGCCATAGTTAGAAGCTTGGGCACGGGGTATTGGCGCCTGAGCAGGGAAAGGTGTGTTCCGGTTAGGGAGCTGGTGGTGGTCCACAGCAAGACTTCGAGGTCTGAATAAGGACTGGAGGGCATCTGTTGAGGGGGGTGGGACGGCATGAAAGATAGATGGTGAAATGCTTACATACAAAGGTGATTCATGCAGTAAATTGGTAATCTGAGATTAACAGAAGCCACTTTCTCACTATGGGGAGAAATTGATTTAAAAATATGAAAAGAGATCAGAATGAAAAAAGTTAGAATGAACCCTTTGTAGTTGATTTAAGATCGGAGTTATCAGTGTGAACTCATGATTTTCAATATATAGAGAAATAAGTAATGAGGTAAATGTGCTCACTTTGTAATTGGGTTTTCTTTTTATTGTTGAGTTGTAAGAGTTACTTATATATACCACATACAATTCCCTTATCAGTTATATCACTTGCAGATATTTTCTCCCAGTGCTGTGTGTCTTCTCCTTCTTGATTTGTCCTTCATTTGAAGCACAGCGCTTTTAATTTTGATGAATTCCAATTTACCAACATTACTTGTGGTTTTGCATCATAACTAAGAAACCATTACCAAATCTAACGTTGCAAAGATTTACTCTTTTGTTTTCTCCTAAGAGAAACAAGGAGAAATCTTAACTAAGGAGTAGTCTTAACTCCTGTCCTTAGCTCTATGATTTTTTTTTTGAGCTAATTTTTGTAATGGTGTGAGATAGGGATCCAACTATATTCTTTTGTCAAAAAAAATTTTTTTACATTCCCACTAACACTTTTATTACAGGAGGATTGGTTATAGCAGGGTGAAGGGGTGATTCAGTGACACACAATAGTAAATAAATAAGCAGCTGTGGTTGGTCTTGGGGGGGCACAGGTTCTTCTATAAGAAGGGGAGGATTGAGGCTCAGACAGGGCCCTGTCATGAGGACAGATGCTGGCCAAATCCTAATGAACTTTTCTTTTTCAGAATTTATTTGTTTGAAAACGGGAGGGAGAGGGCTTATTTTAAGTGTTAAGACTGGACAGAATCAGGAAGGGCAGTGGGGGAGGGTCTTTTAGTATTTTGTGGAATGACATTTTTTTTCAGTGTGTGTAATGTCTCTTTATTCAGTGTTTTTTCTCCTCTGTGCAATCTTGTCTTTTGGTGAAAATGATGCAGTTATGCCACACTGGCGTTTCCAATGACACAAGGTGATTTTAGGTGGTTTACTGACTTGGCATTAAACAACAGTGAGTCACAGAGTGAGCAAGTCATTTCTTTCTCTTGCAAGCCTTCTAAATAGGTCAAAAGATTTTCTCTGATTCTTGCTAATCTCCCTCTTTAATAACGAGGGCACGTTTCAAGTTGACAGCATTCTGTGACCATCAGTATCTTCCTAGGTTTCAATAAAAGTAATTTGCTTTCATTATCTTCATTTTTTATAATCATCCTCTACTTACGAAAAATGATACTGATTTTCCATTTAGGATGGCGATATAAGTTAAGCCAAAAAAATTTTTCAGTGAAAAGAAAAACAGACAGATGTTATGTAGATGTCACACAGATAAATTGCAATATTTTTATACAAATAATGACACCATTCCAGAATTTCTGGTCCCTTATGATTTCTTCTGCATGTGCTTTTGAGAGGGATTTGGGAGCTCAAAGGAGCTAAATTGCCTTTGGAATATTTAAGACAAGACATCAACCAAACTACAGTAGCTTTTACTTGTTTCCAAGTCCTTACACCACCTTCTGGCTTAACAGAAAGTTCTTGTCATTAATTATCATAGCATTGATCCTTGAAGTGAAATGTGATTAGAACTGCACGATATGTATTGCTGAAGATACAGGATCTCTGCAGTATATTATTGTAGCATCATGGAATTTTAGAAGACAAAGAGACATTACTGACACTTTCCTGATCAGGTGAATCTGACTATAATTTGGTAGGTCATTTAGCTCTTGGTCTTAAACCTGTAAAGGTATCCTTTGTGAGTGCTCTGCAGCACAGACTCACCTGCAACAGTCCTGTTAGAGTTTATGTAGGTCAAGAGGCTGCGTCTTCAAAAATCAGAATAGCAGTTTGTTAGTTACTAGCCATATTTCAACTTAAAAAGAAATCAGATGATCCCAGAACACACACTTGAAAGATCTCCCTCAGAAAATAATACTGTAGATTTATTATTACTGGCACAGAGAGTATCATCCATTACCATGTTTATTGACGAAGCTTTTCCCATTTTAATATTTCTCATCATTTCCTCAATCAGTATTGCTAGTTGCCCTATAAGGAATTTAACAGCCAGCTTAATAGTAGAGATGATGTACACTGTTTCTACAGCATTCTGAAGCAGAACATTACATGTCCACATCAAATTCAACAAAAAGTGTGAGGGAAATCATTTCAGCATCTCTCAGGGGCCTCCTGGCTCTCATGGAGAGTAAGGTGGTGGTGACTGTTCTGTGGAGAGTTTCTCATAGGCAGATGGAGCGTTGGGAACCTGTAAGGGTGAGAAAGGAGAGCATGGGCTTGGCAGCAGTACATATGGTTCTGGAAGAGGGATTAAGTCAAAATAGTTAGTATGATGTTTATACTTTTGCTCTGGATTGAAACTTGTTTAACTGTCCACAGCTAATTTCCACCCAATGAGGTAATCGTTATTAGGTTACACAAGTATATATGTTGAAGCATTGTTGGGGGAAACAATGGCAGAGAAGAAAAAGGGCTAAGTGGCTTCCCAAAAATTTCAGAAACTTATTTATACCTGGATTATCCTTGTCAGTAGAAGCCCCAAACCTAACTAATGAATTCTTGAATCCTGTTAAACAGACACTGATCGCACTGCATCTTTACCACAAGCATAAATCCCTATAGTCGTGTCTAAAGGCCACTGCTACTATCAACAGAGCACAAATGTGTCAGCCTTCATTTAATGCTCACAACAACCCTGGGAGTATTTTCAAGGTTTTCATGTTACAGGTCGGGAAACTGAGGCACAAGGAGGTTAAGTCACTTGCCGAAGATCACACAACTGGTAAGTCATGGAGTAACTTGGCTCTGGAGTCAGTGCTCTCAAAAACTATGACGTACTACATCTATACCAGCACTGTCCAATAGAAATAGAGTGCACCACCTACGTGATTTTAAAATTTCTAGTAGCTACAATTTAAAAAATTAAGAGAAACAGGTAAAATTGATCTCACTAATATATTTTATTTAACCCCACCTACCAAAATATTATCACTTTGACATGTAGTCAATAAAAAATCATTAATGAATTATACTCTTTTCCTCATACTAAGTTTTTGAAATCTGGTATGTATTCCAGCACATCTTAATTCAAACAACTCTGTTTCAAGTGTTCAATAG
This sequence comes from Lagenorhynchus albirostris, assembly GCF_949774975.1. Lineage (NCBI taxonomy): Eukaryota > Metazoa > Chordata > Mammalia > Artiodactyla > Delphinidae > Lagenorhynchus > Lagenorhynchus albirostris. The sequence goes on along the minus strand of NC_083101.1, from coordinate 56,173,967 downwards.
CCACATGTGACTAGTGGTTACCCTATTGGACAGTGCAACTCTATACAGTTAATAGTAGGTACTTTTTTTTCTCCGTTAGATAATATCTATGTTCAGGACAAAGGCAATTATACTAAAAACATAAGACAAAAGGATATTGTAACCAGAACCAAATTCTTCCTGTAGATCTTACATGCGGGGTCTCATTATTGACCCTGGAAAATCTGGGTATGAGAGGACACAATTTAAGAAAATCTCTATGATTCCCTTGTTTTTAATCTTACTATTTATTTTTTATTATGGTAAAATATACATAACAAAAATTTACCATTTTAACCACTTTTTAAAGTCCGTAGCATTAAGCACATTCACATTGCCCTTGCTTTCTAAATGGGAATAATTTTATTCATTTAAGTTGAAACCAGCCATACACAAAAACATCAAGATGCAGGATCTCAACCTACCACAGGTTCACAATTGTTCTCTTGAAAAGGCAGTTTGGCGTCCTGGTGACCAAGCCCCTCACATGAACATCTTCCTGTTAAGGTACTTTGAGTACCAGCATGAATGCTTTTGTCCTGAAATGTGAATTCATGAAGGTAAGTGGGTGAGGAAAAAATAATTGAGTCCATTAAAGAAAAGAGGAAGAAGCCAAAGTTTTAAGAATGGGTTTTAATCTTGGTTCTGCCACTTACTCGCTGTGTATCCTCAGGCTAGTCACTTTATCTCTCTGAATTCCAGTGTTTTCATCTGTAATATGAAGATAATATCGCCTACATCTCAAAATTGTTGTGGGAATTAACTAAAGGTGAAGCACCTAGTACAGTGCCTGATACCCACTAGTTAGTCAATGAATATTTTTGAAAGGAAGGAAAAAAAGAGTGAATCTAAAAAATGGCTCTCAGAGAATGGTTACAAGTGGAAGAGATCAGAGCTAGTGAAGCAGGAGCTGGTATCACAGTAAGGACAAGCATATGAGCAACTTGATAGCAGGGACACTGTCTATTTCTGCCTTCCCCATAATGACAGCAAAATATCTGAAACAGTACGAATGCCTGTGTTGTGATAGAAATGCTGTGGCTGTAGCACTGAGCTTCCAAGTCACATCACAACAATGATGGCAAGTCAGTCAAAGGCTGTCGTGCACCTTGAGTTATTGGGGGAGGGGTGGGTAAAAGCTTAGTTCGGTGGTTTGCATAGGTTCAGGGGGTAATGCCTTCCCTCCCTAGAATAGAATGACAACCATTTATGCAAGGCAGAGACACATACCAAAATGGGGACTGCAGGAGCGGTCCATCCTAGTGAGGGGGAGTATTTCATTACTGACATTGTTTAAAATTGCTAGCACATTGTGATTATAAAAAGCAGACTAACTTTTAGTTGCTTTTACTGTTAAATTCTCCACAGCAGTGGTTCTCAAACTTTAGAATGCATCAGCGTCACCTGGAGGGTTTGTTAAATACAGATTCCTGGGCTCACACCCAGAATTTCTTACATAGTATGTCTAGGGTGAAGGCCCATGAATTTGTATTTCTGACAAGTTCCCTGGGTGATGTGGATCCTGCTGGTCCAGGGCCACACAGAGAACCACTGCTCTCCAGACAATGCAATTTCTTATCGCCTGTGCCTGGGGTGACTCAGCTATGCTCAGACACTTAGAGGGAGGAGGAGGTCAAGTGGGGACCATAGGAAAGGAGGGAGTGTATATCCCATCTAAAGGGACAGACCACCGCATAGCTGCCAGTTTTGCCAGATCTTTTGATTTTTTAAAAAAAAAGAAACTAGAAATTAAGATTTTTATGTAAACTGTTACTTTTAAATGCTCGCACCTAATTCATCTTTTGAAGATACAGACCCAAACATATCTGAACCCAGTCCACCAGTAGGGCATGAGCAGCTCTCTGTGGTCCTGGCTGAGGGGGGCTGGAACAGGGAGGCTGTGCAGGTGTTCAGTGCCTCTGCAGGCTTGTCTTCAGACCATGGCTGATTATTGGGGTTACTGGGTTGGAAGAGAAGGGCATCAAGGCAGGTCTCCCAGGGAGGAGAAGTGTTTGGAACATCAATTGGATGAGGCCACACATGGTTGGAGGTGATACCTACACAGTGTGCAGACTGTAAAGAAGTAATTTTCCTAAACTCTAGTCTGAAATCATTATTGACACTACCCCTTGGAAAGATACAAGCACAAGAACCCCAATTTTGACATGAGGGCCCAGGGAGGTTCTGCTCCCCTCCACCACTCCCAGCAATATATCTCAGGTAAGGTGTTTAATGCATTCTCTCCCTTTACCTCAATTATTGCTTTTATTCTTCTTCTTTTTTTTTTTTTAATCCTCACCTGCCATAGGATAGGAGCGTGGGGCACTTCCCCAGTTCACTGCCAATTCTCTGTATTTGATCAAACTTCAGTGTGTGTGTTAAAACATAGGTTCCCGGGTCCCACCACCAGAGATGGTCCCAGAATCTGCGTTTTAGCAAGAACCCTAGGTGATTCAAGTGCAAAGGCCCCTGACCATAAATTGAGAGACATGGCACCGCAAGACATGAGTGTAAACTGAGCTATCAGCAGAGCCTTTAAATTCTTCCCCAAGAATTAAAAGTATTATGTCCTAAACTTCCCAAGTGAAAGAGTAAAACTGATAAATATGAAAGCCAACTTCCACTCCCTTACAAATCATTTTCCTCTGAGACACATTGCTGCAAAAAGCAGTCTTTCTTTTCAGAAGATGTTTTTCAGATCTAAGGGGAATTGTTAGCCAAAGGGGAAATTTTAGGAGACCTTAATTCCAACCAACTTTTCTACCATTCTGTGGTCAGTGTAAGTGGGAGAATAAACATATTTCAAAGCCTAAATGAAGGTTGCTACATGTGGAGTGATTCAGGTACCCAAAACTTGCGTTTTTCATCACTTATGTTCTTCTGCTTTATAATGAAAATAGAATCACCAAAGAGAGACAGGGAGATGAGTATGTAATTAAATGCATACTTAATGCACTATTTTACATAATTTTGCCTAAACTTCTTAGACTGCTGGTCCCCGACATGGCTTTTCAGGAGATATGAAAGTCTCAAAACAATATTTTAATATTAATTTAAAAAATAAATGACAGCATTTTTAAACATTAGGGAACAAGGGAATTTAAACACAGTTCTATCTCATAAAAATTCCAAAAACTCTGCAAATCACTAGTCTAGACCTGGAGGAATGGAGGGTGGCAGGTTGAACTTGAACTACACCAGGCAAAATGCTCAGTGTCTGAGCCCACGACACTAAGACTGTTACTCTTCAAGTGAACACATTTAAGATGAGGGTGTTGAAGCAGAAAGGAAAAAGAAAAACAAAACACATTGCCTTTTTGTCCGGGTAGCATCAAGCTAGCAATCGTGGACAGTTAGGAAATGGGTACCAACATACTGAGTTTGTAGAGGTTTTACTCCTTGAAAGACTAAATCATTTTTCTTTTACTTTGCAGACATAGGGCTTCCCTGGTGCCACAGTGGTTAAGAGTCTGCCTGCCAATACAGGGGACACAGGTTCGAGCCCTGGTCCGGGAAGATCCCACATGCCACGGAGCAGCTAAGCCTGTGCACCACAGCTACTGAGCCTGCTCTCTAGAGCCTGTGAGCCACAACTACTGAGCCCGCGAGACACAACTACTGAAGCCCGCGCTCCTAGAGCCTGTGCTCTGCAACAAGAGAGGCCACCGCAATGAGAAGCCCGCTCACCGCAACGAAGAGTAGCCCCCGCTCGCCGCAACTGGAGAAAGCCCACGCGCAAGCAACGAAGACCCAACGCAGCCAAAAGTAAATAAATAAAATAAATAATAAATTTATTTTAAAAAACTTTTTAAATATGCAAACATAGAATGAAATTTTTTATATTATAGAAGAAAACATATTAAATAAAAACTGATACACATCATGTTATATCATCTGTGTCTAGGTGTATAATAGAGTAAATGAGGCTCAGAGAAATGAAAATCTAACACCACCAAGCAAGTCAATGGCAGACAATGAGACCAATCCTTATGCCATACGATTGGGTGAGTGCTGTGTGCCAGGCACCGTGCTAGGCACTGGAGGTACAAAGATGAATAAGAAATATTCTCTGTCCCAGCTCATAAATGAGAGAAAGAGAAGGGGTGAAGAAGCAAAAAGTAAATAACAAATTACAAGGCAATGTCATAACCCAGTGCTAGAGGTACACGTGGAATGTGTGGCAGAGAGCAAAGAGTTTTATCCCTAACCTCCTAACCCAAGGCTTTGCTACAGAACTTGGTCTGGAGTCTTATTCAGGCTCAGAAACTTCTCCTTCCCATAACTGTCACCACACTGGAGGGCTGCTGCTTGGTGGCTGTATCCCCCCAAGGTCACCCTGTCTTCCTTGGTTGGTATCTGGGACGCTATGGCAAGATGGGCATTAGGGAAAGGGACACATGGGACTGCCCAGGCTTCCCGGCAAGGAGGAGAAGAACTTGAAGCTACAGCTCTCTCCTTTCCTTTCTCCTCCTCAGACTGCCGCAGGCTCCAACCCTCCACCCAGGCCGGTCCTCCCCTCCATCACAGAATCTCTTTCTCTGCATGAAGTGCTTGCTGAATGAGGACTGGAACTTTCCAACATCTTTTGTAAATATAAATTTTTTTCCATTACTTATCAACTTCAGAAGCTTTCAGATCTTCAATAACAAGGCAGAGAGGGAGAGAGAGAGAAAGAAAGAGAGAGAGCAAGTTGCAACTCTCCTTCCATCCCATTTCTCACAGTGGAGAATGCTTAAGTTCCAAAGTGCTACCTGGCTTTGAAGCAAGGTTTCTGAAACCTGTCGTCTTTACAGTTTAGAGACTCTGTTGATGTTTCTCATGTGTGGAAGATCCTGCTACCCCAAGGCTGGACCGTGTCATTTGTTAACTTCCTGCTCGTATGGGTAAAGGAGCAAAAATCCTATTAAAACCACATTGGCCATCAGTGGAGGAAGGAATCTGTTAAAAACCTGGTGGTCTTTTGTGCTGCTGAGGGGTGGATGGTTTCCTCACTGCACTGATGGCTGGACGGGTCCTGGGTATGATGGGTTGCTTGCTAACAGAGTTAGAAGAACTTGGAATTCCCAGGCAACCTGGGAGGAAAGGGGTGAAGAGGCAAGGTGAGAGGAGCGGGCCTCTAAGTGGAGTAACAGAGCCAGTGGGAATCCCCAGAAGGATTGGTAAGATCTGGAGTGTCTCAAATGCTGCTGTTCACTGTGCAAGAGAACCACGAACCCTTCTCCTGTGCCCCACAAACCGTTAGTGTTCAGCTATACACACAGATAGGCACTCGAGTTTCCTGTGAGTGGAACCAAAAATATGGACCAAGTTCCTGATTGGTGTTCACACGTGGGCAGAGGCAAAGGAAGAGTTACAAGAAGTACAATGTAGAGAAAGACTCATTGGAACCAGGAATCAGAGCTAGAGGTGATCATGAGAATGTCCCCCCACTCCCCAGAAATTCAGAGAAAGAAGGAGAAAGGAGGTCCTTGATCTGGAGGGACACAGCAGTGGGAACTTTACCACCTTCAAGCTTCTGTATCCACTTCGTCTTCTACAGTGCCAGCAGGTGATGAGCAGTAAAATTCCCAGGATCACTGTCAGGATGCCGATCCCTGCAGCCCTGGCCCGAGAGATAGACAAATACATCTCGGTACAGAAACCTTGTTCCAGATTATCATGAAATGTACATCAATGTGTTCTCTTCACAGGGGCTTTGCAGTCAGAGCAGTCCCCAAGGAGTGTCCCACTCCACACCACACCAAGCACCCACCAGGCCTCCAGCACTCGTACCCAGGGACGGGACCATCTCTGGAAACCTCTCAGGTGTGTGCCCACAGCAGCAGTGCTAACTGGCCTGGGCCCCAGCACCCAAGTTCCAGGTGCAACAGGTACAGTAGCAACTGACCCTTATGTGGACAACATATTTAATGAGACAACATATTTATCTTTTCTTTTCATTAGGGCTAGTTTAAAACATTCTCCCCAACTCTCAGTCCACAAAAAAGAAGTGGAAAGGAACATTGACTTAATGTCTGCTGTAAGCTGGGCACCATGCATTAGATTATCGAATTCTCACAACTACCCTGCCAAGCACTGGGGCAAGCACCCCACTATAGGCCCGCAACAATCCACTGGGGTGGGTAGGATGTTCATTTCACATCTGACATCCTCAAGATTTTAGGCTGGTAAAATGCCCAAGGTTGTACCACCAGAGAGCGGCAGAACCAGCATTCCCAGCAACTGGCCCGAGGTACCCAGCCAGTGCCCTTCCTGCTGCATCGCCCTTTCCTGAAATGAAGCTGTCACGGGGACATTCAGTGGGCTCTCGTGACTGGAGGCAGCTGATTCAACTCCCAGCATGCCTGTGCTCTAATTCCACCCCCTAGGTCTGTGGTCACCCCCTTGGATATCTTGACACACATAGAGCTCTGTTCCAGCTCTTTTATTTTTTTTTCAATTTATTTATTTTTGGCTGCGTCAGGTCTTCATTTTGGTGCGTGGGCTTCTCACTGTGGTGGCCTCTCTTGTTGCGGAGCACGGGCTCTAGGCACGCAAGCTTCAGTAGTTGTGGCTCGTGGACTCTAGAGCACAGGCTCAGTAGTTGTGGCGCATGGGCTTAGTTGCTCCGCGTCATGTGGGATCTTCCCAGACCAGGGCTCGAACCCATGTCTCCTGCACTGGCAGGCGGACTCTTAACCACTGCGCCACCAGGGAAGCCTTCTGTTCCAGCTCTTCGTGCACAGTTACATTGCACTCACACATGCCTAGTGAGAGCCGAGAACACTGGGATGTGCCAGACACAACACAAGAACCCACTGCCCAGCCAGGCAGGGCTCCTGAGATGTCACCCAGATACCTTCTGCAGTGGAGTTGCCTGAGATGCATGTTAAAGTGCAGATCCTGGGGCTTCCCTGGTGGCGCAGTGGTTGGGAGTCTGCCTGCCGATGCAAGGGGCGTGGGTTTGTGCCCCGGTCCGGGAAGATCCCGCGTGCCGCGGAGCGGCTGGGCCCGCGGGCGGCGGCTGCTGGGCCTGCGCGTCTGGAGCCTGTGCTCCGCGGCGGGAGGGGCCCCAGTGGTGAGAGGCCCGCGTACCGCAAAAAATAAAATAAAATAAAGTGCAGATCCTGGGCCCCCCACCCCCAGACCTACTGAGTCAGCCTCTTGGGTAGCAGTGCCTAGGAAGCTGCATTTTCACAAGCTCTGTAGGCGGCTTATGCCCCCTCAACTGAGAACCTCTCTTGACGGTGGTTTCACAGAGTCTGTTGAGTCATCATACAAGAGCTGAAAGATATCCTACCTAATACCATGTGCAAGAGTATATTTTTGCTCTTGGGACATTTTTTCAGAAGATCTCCCCACCTCCACTCCCAGTTGACCATGCAGGGATGTTAGAGAATCCCACTAGGGTCTTCTGAGGAAATGCTCCAGGCTGAACTCCTCCTCGGTGCCTTTGATGGGTTCTTCATGTCTCTTGCCCCTGCTAGGTCATTCTGGTAAAGCTATTCAACAGTTCTTTCCCGAGAGAGCAGGTTTGCAGAAAGTTCTGAGCAGACCACTTAAGAGATGGTCCACATAAAAACCAGGTTCCTCGTTTGTCCTGTTGGAGTCTCCACTCGGGGTTGGGGGGGGCCCTGCCACTATCCCCCGACCTTGCCCACTCTCATCCATGCAGACTGTGTCCTACAGCCTGTGTTCCCATCACAGCACATACACTTGCCAAAATTACTCCCATGCCTAACTCTCCCACTAGGTTGTAAGATTTTTTCAAAGGCAAGAATAGCATCTTGGGCTGGTATACAATGCTTAGCACTTAGAAATGTCTAATCATGTAAATACTTATTTTAAGTTAATTCATAATACGAAACACCTTTCTTTAGGATAAAGTATTGATGCAAAGGTTATGACCCTGAATCACCTTGGAGTCAGTCAGCAGGTGGAGTCACACACATCTACCCTTCATCCTCACTTGCCCTTTGGCAACTATGCCTTTGTTCTGTCTGCAAACCACATCCGGAAGCCTGAGTGGAGTAGACAGGCAAGGCTTGAGGAAAGAGGCATCTTGCTCCCAGACAGATGTTTTTCAGCCTGAGAACCTACAATGAATGCCTCATAGCCAAGAATGCAGACAAAAATGGCAAGATCCAGCTTTTTACCTTTCCTACCTCCTTGCCTCCTTGGCCTCAGAGAAGCTTGAGGTCCCTTGTAGGATCACAGGGTCTCCTCACCTCATTGCCAGGGTCTTTACTTTCTGGAGGAATAGACACTAGAGAGTTTTACAGACAGGCATGTGCTGGGGGAAGCCAGCAGGCTGTGTAAGCAAAAGACAAACTGGAAACCCCGCTGCGTCTGGTTTTGAACTTACTCTTCAGCTGTGATGTAGGAATGGCCGTGCCCCTTCTTGGGGGAACCATAGATGTAGTGAGCCTCTTTTCTTGGCATCTTGTGGGGTCAGGCCTCGGGTCACCTAACAGCAGGGGCACACAAGTGTCATTTCACGCATCCAGCATGTTCTTACATCTCATAAACACCCACAAAGACATTCTTGCTAGGTGACCAGGAATGACAGCCGAACCCTCTGGTTTCTCCCTGTGAGAGGATTTGCACCTCCTTCTTTCACTAATATCAAGTGGAAATCGCTCAGGTTCAAAGAAAGAACCACAAACAAAAGGAAAATACTTTCAAACTGAGTTATACTTTGGGGGGGGGGAAGTAACCTTTAATTTGACTCTATACCATAAACTTGTAGGGAAACAAACAAGAAGCATTTTTATTCCTTACTTTCCCTGGTCCAAGACTGTGGTTAATAAGAGGAGTTATTTCTCTCCAAAGGTATTATTTTATATTGATCATTGGACAAATAGAAGGCTATGATGACATAATGTGTGTGTGGCCTAGCACAGCATCCTCCAAGCCCATTTTCCAAAAAATGAAACTGCCCCAAAATACAAAATTTTAAACTATGATACAAACAAATAGAAAAAAAGCTCATGAACTTCAGTGGTCATGATTAGAGCGCGCTTGCTAAAAATCAACAATGGTTTCTCTTCTCTCCTTGCTAGTGTGCTTTTTTCTTCCCTCTTATTGTTCTCATGAATCCCAAAGGTCTGGTCCCCATAGAGTTGTATTAATGAGCCTGTTTAAAACAGCTGAAGAGAAGTGGGAGCAAGGAGCAGAGAGTTTACCCCACGAACCCATTCCTTGGGGCATTTCATGTGTAATTTTCCCTTCCCAGTTGTAAAGAAGAAATCACACTTGAACTCACTGATCATCTCAGGTGAATAATGTAGGGGTGAACTCTGTGCTCAAAATGATAGACACAAAACTTAATTAATTTTGCATTAAGTTGTTTTTGTAAATCTATACCTCCAGCTTTGAGCCTTGGCAAACAGTGTGGGCTCATCAAATGCACCTCATCCCACCTGAGCCAAGAAAATTGGTTCTTCAAGGGAGCAGACACAGCTGTTCATGAGCCAGCTGCAGCCTGAACAACTGCTTCTCCTGCTTCTCTGCTTTGCTTCCTGGCAGCCTAGAGGGAGGACCTAGGAGGAGACTCTGTGAACCTTCAGAAGTCGGAGAATTATAAATGTTGAGGAGGAATTCTGCCGACAGCCGGGAGTCATGGAGGCTGGAGGATCACACCAGAATCTCCCAACCCTGTTCTGTTCTGAAAGAATGGGTGAGATGGCAATGCTCTTACCTGCCTGGATGGGATCCACTCCGTCTGCTGGCTGGCCCTGTGTGTGAAGATTGCTTCTCTGGCTCTTAATCTTTTTAATTTTTTTTCCTGGTCTTGAGTCCCATGTTAGTCACGAGTTTGGATTTCTGATGGAGTCATTTGTTATTGCTTAATTGGCGTGAAAGAAACCGATTTCATTCCTCTCCTCAAAAAGTCACAGCTCACTGTGGCCTCTGTTTTCCCCAATCCCAGGGTTTCATCTTAGGGAAGCCATTAATTTTAAATGCCAATCCCTTCTCTGTAGGGTTGCCAGATAAAATATAGGATTCCTAGTTACATTTGAATTTCAGATAAACAATGAATAATTTTTTAGTATAACTGTGTCCGGGCAATATTTTTTAATGTAAATATGTCCCACTTATTGCATGGGATGTATTTTTACTAAAAAAAAAAATTTGTTATTTATCTGAAATTCAAGTATAACTGGGGGGCTTCCCTGGTGGCGCAGTGGTTGAGAGTCCGCCTGCCGATGTAGGGGACACGGGTTCATGCCCCGGTCCAGGAAGATCCCACATGCCGTGGAGCGGCTGGGCCCGTGAGCCATGGCCCCTGGGCCTGCGCGTCTGGAGCCTGTGCTCCGCAAGGGGAGAGGCCACAACAGTGAGAGGCCCACGTACCGCAAAAAAATAAAAAATAAAAAAAAATAAATATATATAAATATAAATATATATATATGTGTATATATATATATATATATATAAAACTGGGCACCCTATACCTTCCCTCATCTCTACCTCAAAGGATTGGTGAGACTTTGGGCTCAGACCTGGAGGTCATCTAGGACCATGACCTCCTGATCAAGAAGAGGAAATAGAGGATCCCTAAATCTTCCTGAGCTGAGCTCCCAGATTTTTTGTGATGCCCTCAGAGATGACTGTCCCCTGGGAAGTGTGGGTTTCTTGCATTTGCAAGGAGCAGACAAAATTTCCTCTTTGAAGGTAGTATATGACCTACCTAGAATTTTATTAAAACCAGGGCAGATTCAACCTGACATTATAGCCTACTCCAAGAGTCAAATGGTTACAGCCCAGAAGCATTTCAGTGGGACAGAATTATCTTTGCTCACCAGCTCTCTGTAACCATTGTGGAAAAGCAAAAACCAAACAAAACACCCACCAGAATAAAGGAATGTGAGAGTTCTCACCAGCTGAGGACTTAGATTAAATGACCACTAAAGTCCCCTTCCCCATAATATTCAAGAGCCCCCTCCTTCCTGATCCTCTGGCTTTCCAGTTTCCACTGGACTGTTGTGTGTGAGGGCATTATCAACCTACTGGATAATCATCAGTGGAAATGGCAAGGGGGAAATAAAACAGGGTGGGGGAGGTTGATGTTTATTAGGTGAGATCCTTATCCTCTTCTTTCTGAAAAGGAGAGAGAAAATGCAAACAGATCTGAATGACAAGAAGGAGTCCTTCATAAAAAGATGGGGGGACAGCATTTCAAATAGAGAGAAGAACCAGTGCAAAGGCCCTGGGGCAGAGTAATGGGGCATGACTTGGTCTGGATTCCCAGAACTGAGGCTGATTCAGGAGATCTTGTAAGAAAATCAGGAAGGATACAAATCTTTGGTGTTGAGGGATTTGGGGAGAGTAACTTCAACCTGAACCTCAGGATTACACCTGATAACTCCCAGGAAGGCCTAGCGGTGGGTGCTAGTCTAGAAAGAAGGATGCAGTTCTGATCCAAGAGGCCGAAGGTTTGTGCTAAGCTGGACTCTACTAACTAACATGGCCCCCTGGATGATTGGCAGCAGGACCAGAGAAGAGGGAGGTACTGACCTGGATCTCAGGGCAAGGGGAAGCTCCCAGGTCTCGCTCAAGTCCCCTGGTGATGTGAGCTAGTTCCAGGTCCCTGAGTGTGCCTGGACACTGTTCCAGGGTGGAAACCACAAGGCAGCTGGCATCGCCTTCCCCAGAGGGGCCTACAGGACCAGGCCCAGCACACTGGGGACACTGTGACCGGTCTGGTCACTTCCTTTCCAGCTAATCTGCTTTTTGGAGCTCAGCGAGGGAGCCCTGATCAGATCTTACAAAGGCAACTCTTTAGGTCTTTGAGTGGTTTGCAGCCTCTGAGGTGCCCAGTCCTGTTAGGGTGAATCACCCAAGATGAGCTGGGGTGGCTTTTTTCAAATAACAGTTCCCAGGGAACCTCAGCCTGAAAACCCTACACATCCTGTTTCCTGGAAGTGCCCCCAGAAGTTCCCATTGACTAAGGCTCCTAGTCACTGTCCTTGGACTGGCCTAGGCCTCAGGCTCTGCCTCAGAGCCAGCCCAAGCCAGGCCCCACCTGCCCTCACCCTGCACACTTCCTTCCTAGTGACTTCCTATCTTCCCCGGCAGTGTAACACCCAGCCACCCAGCCACCAGGCTCACAGTCGGGGCTCTAGAGTCCGAACTGCCTGCACCTCCTCTATTCAATCTGTGTGACCTTGGGTAAATCATAAACCTCTTAGAACCTCACTGCATGCATCTAAAAAAGTAGAGCTAATAATAGTATCTACTTCCTAGATTAGTTGTGAGAGTAAAAGGAGATAATTACCACCTGCTTGGCACAGTGTCTAAACTTGCTCTTGCTCAACAGAGTAAGTTTAGCAACAATGTTATTACAAGGCTGCCCCACCCACTACCCCTCTGGCCCAGTTCAAACCTGCTTTGAGTTTGGATGTGGCGCTGCCCTTTCCTGTGCCCCAGTCCCAGGGTTAGAGCTTGGACCAGGTGACACCTCACTGGCCACTGCCCGGTTCTCTGCTGCCACCTGGTGGGCCTTGGCCCCCCTTGCACTACAGGCCCACTTGATAAGCCATTGGGACTGATTGCAGAGATGCCTCTTTGATCTTTTCAAAACCCTCCTGCTCACACTGCTCAGGAGCCAGAATCCTCTTTACTCATCTTCCTTGGGGATTAGAACCTTCTTCAGTGCCCCACAAGACTGTGAGCTTTTGCCCTCTTACACACACCTCAACAGAACATGCTAGAATGTTATAAAAGGCAGTGCTGTAAAGGGGGGTTGATGCTGCTGCCCTTCTGTAGGAGAAGCTGAACAAAGAGAACTTGCTTTTCAGAAAGTGGAGAAGGCAGGTAGACATCTCTGCAGTTATTGAGGCAGGCTGCAGACAGCCCTACACCCAGTGGGGTCCTGGACCCAGTTTGAATGGCCTTGAATCCCAGCTCCCATTACTACCTGTGTGACCTTGGGCAAGTTTCTTTACCTCTCTGAGCTTCAGCAACCTCATCTACAATATAGGAATAAATAATTATTACAAAATTGCTGTGAGATTTAAATGAGATTAAATATGTAAAATTATCCAGTGCAGTGCCTTGGAAGTTACTAAAGCTTGATCTCCTGTGAAGGTGCAAACAGCTGTGACACTGCGGGATAGCAAGGTAAGCTATGAACTAATAGTGATCAGCTGTGGCCTGTTGACTGCTTAGTGCTAATGAGCTAACAAGTTATTGCCTGTGAAGTAAAGAGACGGTCAGATGGAGAAGTTCTGAAGGTGGAGGGGCAGTGCCGAGGTCGAGACGGGAGCAGAAAGAAAGTGTGTCTACGCGGGGGGCCTAACAGGGAAGCCCCAGCTGCCTGGGGGGCTGCTGGAGGATAGCAGGAGCCCCCTCCTCCCTCAGGCACCCGAGAGCAAGAGTCGGATTCTGCCAGCCTCAGGCTGGACTCTCAGGAAGGCGTCAGGAGGACTCCTTTGGTTCCCCCCTCCAACAGGTAAGTAGCGTCAGCGCTGATGCGTGCACAGAAGCTGGCTCAAGTATGAGAACAATGGCCCAGTTTCTAAGGGTGCAAAGGTGGGCAGAAAAGACCGCTAATAAATCAGAAATGGGATTTAATAACCCCACGGCCACTTCTGACCAGTCACTACCAAGAAGGATAGAATTGCAGGGCTGGATTAGAATGACCTTTGGAGTGGAAAGCTATTGAGGTCAACCTCAATGTCCACCACGATGTCAGATCATATGGGCGCCACCCCAGATTCCTGCCCAGGGAGTAGCAGGGGTATGGGTTCTTCTTGGGGACAGGAGGTACATGAGAGGTTTCTTAGAGGAAGATGAGCTTCCTCTGAGTCTGGAAAGGTACGCAGGAGATCACCAGGCATGAGATGGGGAGCGGACATTCCATGCAGAGGACAAGCAAATATTTACTAGTCACAACTTGGGGGGAGGGTGGGAAGGTGACATCCACATGGAGGGAGGGCTCAGAGACATGGAACGGCCTGGCAGGTTTGGGGAACTGCTTGTCCTGTACGGCTGGAGTTCAAAGTACAGAAAAGGAGTTCAGACCTGAGGTTCTGAATCTCAGAGCACGTGAACACCATGCTGGGGCTTTTGGGCTTAGTTTGCAGGCTGTGTTGCGTCACAGAAAGTTTTTAAGCAGGGGAGAAACTGAGGCTGACCAGACTTGGGGTCAATCTGTTTTCCAGTGTCATGAAAACATCTACCACCCAGGTGGCTGTGAGGATTATGTATGCCATTGTGTGTGAAAACAGTTTGTAAACTAAATCATATCGACATGAAATCTAGAAGCAGCAGTCTGTCCTTAAATGTCAGGACAATGTATTGGTGACATGGAGGGATGAATAGGAGAAAGCCTGGGCTTTGGATTCTGGTTCTGAGTCAAATGCTGGCTTCAGCATGGACTGGACAATGTATTGGTGACATGGAGGGATGAATAGGAGAAAGCCTGGGCTTTGGATTCTGGTTCTGAGTCAAATGCTGGCTTCAGCATGGACTGGCTGTGGTCTTCCGCTATGCAAGGCTCTCAGCACCAGTCTGGTCATCTTCAGAATGGGAACACAGTATCTGTCTCTCAGGGGGGCTGTTAGGTGAGGGCTCATGTGCCTGGTGTGCAGTGAACACTTACATCAGTCAGGGTTCCTGTATTGCTGGCAACAGCAACTCAACTCTGGCTACTTAAGGATATAAGGAAATTAATGGGAGGTTATAAAAGTGTCCCACAGAATTAAAAAGGAAAAACTGAGCAAACCAGGCCTTAAGAAGGAACAGAATTGAGCAGTTCTGTGGACACAGGTAGAAGGAATTAATTAATGAATGGCCCTTCAGGTTGTTGCCATCAGGAAGAAATCAGCTCTAACTATGTTCATCCTTGTTTGCCTAGGAGATTTAGATTCATTGGAGAATCTTGCTTGGGTCTCATACCAAATCCTTGTCTAGGCGTGGAGTGATCTTGGGGGCGGGAGTGTTTCACACCGCATCAAGGCTGAATGAAACAGGGAAGGAGAAATGTTCAGAGGGAGTCTGGTTTTTTGTTACGAAAATAAGAAGGAAGGGATGCAAGAGAGACAAAGATAGACCTCTACAGCATTTGGCAAATGGTGGCTGTCGAGTTATACAGGGCTCCTCAAGTGAGGATTTATCCCTGAGAAGTCTCCCTAAGTCTTTGCTGTTTCCTAACAAGCACTGTGAGAGAAAGTCCTGCAGGAGACTGTGGAAGGCTGCCAGGTGCTCCCTGTTTGCACTTCCATCCTACCCCTTACTACCTGCTGTTGACGTATCTGTTCATCTCTGATGTATCCATGGGTTCCTGAGCTTCCAGGGGGTAAGGTTCACATTACCTCTGTATCTCCATTGCCTGGCACAGAGCCTTTTTCCAGACTTTCTTCTATGGCCACCATATCTACAATCCCATGAGAAATTCTGGCTTCTAAGGGCTGACATTTTGATGTTCCCATAGATTTTGTATTTTGGGGGCAGTGACCATTTATAACAGGCTTTGGGCTGTTTCAGTAAGAGAGGGTCATTTGGCTCTCCCATAAGCCCTACTCAGCTCTGTCTTCCTGCTGTTCCCCCAAAATGCCTGGAAATAACCCACAGACCTTAAACAGATAAAAACACCAACTGTCTCCATGCAAAGGGAGTGTTTTCTGTATGTGAAGCAAAAAGAACAAATTCAGTGGGGAGTTAGGCAGTTTCATCCGTCTGGAGTGAGATCTTGGGATTTTAAGAATAATGTTGGGGGAAAAAGGGAAGAGGTGGAACTTGAAATTGCCCAAGGTCAGAGCCACGCTGTATAATTTCTTTCTTACCAAGTCTGTGGAGACGATGGAGGGATATGTTGTCTATGTCAGACTTTTTAAGAGTTAAAGAACTCAACTCCAATTTACTTTGTAAAAGAAGTTTCTACATAGCATTTTGATTTTGTTTCTTATGTTAAAAATAAGATGGTTGACTTGAGTTATCTGAAGGGGAGATCCCAGATGTGGACTTTTTTTAGGATAATAGTCATGGACTGGATAAATCCATCATCTCTGACATTCTGCTGGTAAACAAGCTGAAACTTAGACTGACCTTGTGAGTCAAATCATTTGTTTGCCTTATCTCTGCGCTTCCTTCCTGTGAGTTATCCCTGAGCTTATTCAATTGGTCCAACCCAGTGTCCATTTGTCAGTTAGTTTAGGGGAGCTTCATGGGCCCAAGCTTGACACCTCATTTTAAAGAGGCGGTGGTAGTCCCCAAGACCAATGTGGGACCAGCATCAGGTGCTGCTGGTTTTCAAGCTTACGGTTGAATTTGATCAACAGAATGGCAGATTTCCTTTTGCCAATTACTGTGCATACAGGTTTGTGCAGCCCTTTGGGGATCAAAAGAAGGCAGCTCAGCCAGGGTCTGAAGGAGACCACATCGGGCTGTGGTGGGATCAGGCTGTTGGTGTGTTTCTTGATGTTTCTTTGTATTTTTCTAGAGGTATTCAGTAAAATTTTTGTAATACCTCAGCCAGTATCAGCTCTACCAGGAGTAACCAAAGAGTTTTAACGGAGCCCTGGAAGTCATGAGCGGCAAAAGTAGTAAAGTGAGAGGACCCCAAAGGGAAAGAAAAAACACCCAGAGGCAGGCACTCAGGGCCCAACCAGCTCTCTCTGCCCAGAGTTTCCTTCTAGGTCTAAATTCAGGAGTTTTGGTTTTCCCAGAGTATGTTACTGGGCTAATACGGTGGGAAAGCACTGATCTAAACAAACTTAAACAGATGTCTTTTGTTTAACTACAACTCTTCTGACATCCTTAATATGCTAATGCACATTATGAATCTTCAAGGGAAGGCAATTGCTAGCAGAGTTTCTCGAACCATCTTGTGTGGAGTCAGATCTCGCTGGCCCTGGTGCTCCAAGAACACCCTTTGGGCTGTATCACCACGAAGGGTCATTATAGGTCCAGCTTCTCATGTGATTGGCCTTTTCCTTCAAGTATTTAACAAAGAGCCTATAATGAGTCCCTTTCCGCAAAGAATTCAGCCCATAAATATATATTAAATGTATTCTTATTGTGTGAATGAAGTGAGTAACGTGGATTATCTCATTTTCTCCTGAATCCCCACACAGCACTGTCAGGTGGGTGTTATTATTACCACCACTTAACAGAGGAGACTGAGGCCCAGGAAGTTTGGGTAACTTACTTAAGGTCACTAGTTAGTAATTGGCAGAGTGGAGATAGCCAAACCCCCATGCTTAAACATGGAGATTCCCCCAGAGGAAAACTGCCCACGAATTAAACACAGTCCGGCATAGGACAACTATAAGACCGGCTCCCCTTCCCCAGAGTCAGTTATTTACTTAGAACATGTGTCCAGGAACTCTCCATGTGGATTATTCCTTGACCTTCTCAAGGGCAGAGACTGTGTCTCATTCACCTTTGCATTATCAGCTGCTGGTACAAAGCAAGGGCTCACAACTATTTCTTTTTTTTTTAATTGACATGTAGTTGATGTATACAGCTATTTCTTGAATAAATGAATAAAATAATGAATGAAGAGATGGCTTTACAACTGATTCTGATGATAAGTGTTTCCTAACAGAAACACTGCCCAAATTCTTTCACCTAGTCAGTAAATATTTCTTGAGCACCTACAATATGCCAAGGACTGAACTCAGTAGTCACCAAAAATATTTGAGTTGCTTTTCCCCTTTCTGAACCTCTTATGTCATGTGAGAGCTATATGACACGTGAGGAGTATGCCCTTCTCATACTATGCATGGACAACATGAGGTATACACCCCTTTCCTGTACGAATTCCTTGATAGTATAAATCATATTGTTTGCTTGGGGAGAGGGGTACTGTGCTAGTGGTTAAGAGTTGGAAGGATAATGCCTCAAATGTAAGAATTTCATAGACAATTAACATTCAAAGGCTGGGAAACACAGAAGGTATTTAATAAATGCTTATTAGAGAAATGCATGCAGACATGCAGGGTTGAGTCCCATTCTGGGCCCCAAAGCCAGAGAGGGAGTGATCACCTATAAGCAGCTTGTCAAGGTCACTACCTGCTGGATAACCTTCCCCGGGGCCCATGGTGTGGCCATTTTGTGCTCTTCAGGGGGCACTGACTAAAATGTGGAATGCTAACACTAGAATCTACCTCACCCCAAGAGCTTCTGCTTGGGCCTTTCCCATGAGGGACAAATGAATACAGTGCTAAAATAGAAGCCAGGGGTTCAAGTCTCATCTTTGCTATTTATTAGCCATGGGGCCTTGGATAAGTTACCTGACCTTTCTTAGTCTCAGTTTGCTCAATGGTAAGGTGGGCACAATCATTCTTTTTAGGATCATTCTTATTTGTTTAGCTTCTTCCAGATTACAAAGAGAGACCCCTAGGCGGCCTCAGGTGAGGTGGAGAAGTATAGTGTTAGGAAGGACAGGACTTTTCCAAGGCTGAGCTGGCAATGCTTCATGGAGGCTGGGGAGAGCCCCATTTTCATTAAGGAGGTGACTGTGGCTATAGTGACTCGTCAGCAAAAGTACCCACCACTCCTTCTGATACTTCTTATTACCTCCTCATCACTCTTGCAGTCCTTACCTGACGGATCTGATGGGGCTGGTTGGTCATTGTCCAGAATGGAGCATCCCCACTGGGCGATGTCTTCACAGCAGGCCACCTCATGTCCAGAGCTCTCTTTGGCTCAGGAAGGGTTCCCTGGTCTTGCCAGTTAGAGTCATGGCCCTTGAGGAACAGTAAGGACGCAGTTTGGCTCCAGCGTCTATCAGTTTCCTAATGCTGCTCTAAGAGAATAACACCAGCTGGGAGGCTTAAACAACAGAAATGTATGGTTCCACAGTTCTGGAGGCTACAAGTCTGAAGTCAAAGGATCAGAGGGCCATTCTCCCTCTGAACCCTGAAGGGGAGGACACTTCCTTGCTTCTTCCAACTTCTGGTTTTGCTGGCCATCCTTGGCACTGCCCAACTTGTAGATGCATCACTCCCATCTCTGCCTCACTGTCACCTGTCTTCTCTGTGTCTCTCTCTTCATATGGTGTTGTGCCCTCTCTTTGTGTCCGTGTCTTTTTTTTTTTTTTTTTTTTGCGGTACACAGGCCTCTCACTGTTGTGGCCTCTCCCGCTGCAGAGCACAGGCTCCAGGCGCGCAGGCTCAGCGGCGCATGGCTCACGGGCCCAGCCGCTCCGCAGCATGTGGGATCTTCCCGGACCGGGGCACGAACCCGTGTCCCCTGCATTGGCAGGCGGACTCTCAACCACTGTGCCACCAGGGAAGCCCTGTGTCCGTGTCTTCTTATAGGGACACCAGTCAGATTAAAGGCTCACCCTACACCGATAGGACCCCATCTTAACTAACTATATCTACAACAACCCTATTTCCAAGTGAGGTCACATACTAGGAGTTAGGACTTCAATGTATCTTTGGGGGGACACAATTCAACCCATAACAGAGAGTTTCACAGACTGCCCAGCATCTACCCAGCAGGGTCGTGGTGAGGGTTACATGAGATGATATACATATAGCATCTACCATGATGTCACATAAAATATAATCATTTCCCCATGGTTCAGATGTTCTCACACTGTACAGCAGCAACAGGCCCTGGGGATGGGTTAGAAAAACATATTCTCAGGCCCCACTCCAGACATCCTGGATCAGAAACTCTTGAGTGGGGCCCAGCAATCCATGTTCTAACAGCTCCTCCAGGTGTTTCTAACACAAGTCAGAGTTTGAGAACTGCTGGCTCCATTCAGTTCTCTGGCCTGGGCAGAAGTACTGGCTGGTGGAGAAAAGCCCAGCTGGTGAGCCCACACACAGCTTCCCAGGAAGGCCATCTGAGCAGCCCCAGGCCTGGGCCTGCTGTTCCTTAGAGGCCAGGGATGTCCTTTTGGCCACCCCTCCCTGGCCTTGGGCCAGGCCATTCCACCCTGGCCTCTTGACACCCTCACATGTTGGCCCACATCTGGTCTGCTGCGATCGTGCCTTTCTGGGAACATTCTCTACCCACAATCTGGGGATAGTAGCTCTAAGGATAGCGGCAACCCCACCCTTCCACCAGCCATAAGCCTGCTCCTCTCTTTCACTGCCCTCTGCACCCTCCACAGAAAGAGTGGGCTGGTGTGAATGATCTGAATGAATGAATGGTCTCTTCTGAGAGCAGAGGCAGAGACACAGAGGGAAGAGATGACCCACCCAGGTCACACAAAGGTCTGTGGCGGAGCCAGACCCAACTCAAAAGTCCTTTCCCCTGCTGTTGCAAACTCCGTCCCTGACATTGGGTTAGCTGGTCCTGTCTCTTCTTGAGGCAAATGCCTAAACCATCATATTGGTTCTGAACTAAGCAGCCCTGACCAAACAGAGGGAGACTGGGTTTTGGCACCAGAGTCCCTGGCAGGAAGTACCCAGCCTGCCTTTGTCTCTGCGAACATGTTCAGCACTGAGGGAGGGCAGGTGTGTGGGTCTTCAGAAGGTCAACCCGGCAGGCCCTTCCCGGTCCCGTTTCCCAGTTTCCCGTGCCTCTGCCTCATATGGCGACCTGTGTCCTCTTGCTCCATTTCAGTTCTCCTGAGCATAGAACTTTGAAATTCAAATCTCTAGCCTGGGGATCTCTCTGTTTTGGCTAACAAGGCACAAAAACAGGGAGGAAAGCCATGACTCGTATACTCTTCCTCCCTCTCCTACCCCAGGCTGCTTCAAGCTAGAGGTGCAGGCAAGGCCAACATGGTGGCAAGCTCAGGCAGGTGGCTTGGTCTGCAGCTCCTGGTCCATAGCTCTGATGCGGAGCCATCTTGGGGGTGTCTGAAACCTTCATCATCCCCAATTCTCACGGCATCTCTGGTGGCCCCTGGCTCATTGCCTCGTGATGTTGCTGCTTCCTGTGGTCAGAGGCCTCCCTCAGGTGGCCTCCTGGCTTTTTTCTTTCCTCTGGTCTTCAGCAAGACTGCCACCTGGAAAGCTAAGCGTCCAGCTGCTAGCTGGACAGGATGTCATCTTGTGGGCAGGTTTGGGTCTTCTCTTTCCCCTCCCCCCACCCAGGAGAGTACAGGCCTCCAGCTCAGGCAGAAGCAAGCACCCCTCATCCAGGTCTGGGCCAAGTCACTGTGCCCCAGGTCTCCTGCTCCCTGGGAGACTTCCTCAGAATCATCCATCCTTCAAGGCAAGATACTCAGTTAAAAGCATAAGACCTGGGGATCACGTGCACACACGTGTGTGTGTGTGTGTGTGTGTGTGTGTGTGTGTGTGTTTTACTTCAGGAATGTGAAATTTTACCTTCATTTATTCCTTTTCTAACATTCTTCCTTTCCTAGAGCTGAATTTCTTCCCTGTACCATTTCCTTCTCTCTGAAGAACTTCTTTTAACATTTCTTATAAGGTAGTTCTCTTGGCAGCAAATTCAATTTTTGTTTGCCTGAGAAAATCTTTATTTCTCCTTCACCTTTGAAAATTAATTTCACAGGATACAGACTTCTAAGTTGGTGGTTTTCTTCCTCTCAACACTTTAAATGTTTCACTCCACTCTCTTTTGTGTGCATGGTTTCCGAGGAGAAGTTGGATATAATTTTTATCTTGACTGCTCTATAGGTAAGATGTTTTGCCCCTCTGGCTTCTTTAGAGATTTTTCCTTTATCTCTTATTTTCTGTAGTTTGAATATGATATGCCAGGTGTAGCTTTTGCTGGCATTTATCCTGCTTGGTGTTCTCTGAGCTGCCTGTATCTGTGGTTTGGTGTCTGACATTAATTTGAGGAAATTCCCTGTTGTTATTTCTTCAAATATTTCTCCTATTTCTTTCTCTCTTTCTTCTCCTTCTGGTGATATTTTTTAAAATAAAAATCAGAGATCTTTTTCCTTTAAACTTTTGCACTGATGAGCTTACTATGTGTCCAGCATAGAAAAGATTGTTGGGCTTGTAAGCACCATTTCAGCTTCCTCTGCCCACGCATGGATAGCCTCACCACTGGGCCTTTGCCTGTATGAATGCAGTTGGGACATCAGATGGGACGTGGTTAATCTTATCTCCAAATCCAACTCCTGGCCTGTGGGAAACCAGCCTCTCCCCAAATTTCAGTGCCCTCCCAGGCTTTACTTCATGCTTCTGCCCTGTACACTTGTGTCCACGTCTGGTGCCCTGCTTCTTCCCTGTGTCAGTCCAGTAACAAACGTAAGCACCTTCTGTGCTTTGCACCAAAAAAATCCACTCAAGCCACCCTAGCTAATGAGATGCATGCTGAGATGTTTAGAAGTGTACTGATGTCTGCAACTTACTTTGAAACGCGTCAAAAAATAAGATGGATTGATGTGGTTAGAGGATGCATAGATGAGTAGATATGGAATAAATGTAGTAAGATGTTCGTTGGAAAATCCAGGTAGTGCGTATACGACTGGTTGCTGTTTAATTTTTTTCAACTTCTCTCTATATATGAAAATTTTCACAATAACATCTTTGAGGAAAAATCCACTACACCCAGCGTTTTTTGATTTTTGTAACTTGAATGAAGAGGGAAGGGGTTGAAGGAAAGGCATCATAGACATTCAGCCTCTGGCAACTTGCTCATTCTGCCCCCTCACTCCCAGCAAAACCAACAGAATTCTGCCCCTCTTCCAAGCAGGGCAGTTCCACCCACCCCTTAAAGCCCTCTGGAGCCTCACTCTCCAGCTGTAGTAGGGCCACTAGAGAAGCAATGCTTTGCCTGAAAGGTATCTGCAAACATCTTATTTGTCTCCTGTGAAGAAACGTCAAGCCCCCATAAAGCCACCTCAGCCCTGAAGTTAACCAGGGCCTCTGGCTTCTCCTAAATCTTGCCTCTGCTTCTCTCTAGCACAGGAGCATGAGAATTTACATTTTTCTCATTTTCATGGAACTGTTGGACTTTGGGGGAAGTCTAAGAAACCATAGGACCTGTAACTCTAACCAGCTCTTGTATTTCAGTGGGATCGATATTACATTCCTGTGGCTGCTCTAACAAATTACCACAGACTCAGTGGCTTAAAACAACAGAAACTTATTCTCTCACAGGTCTGGAGGCTGAAAGTCCAGAATCCATTTTGGGTCAAGGTCAAGGTGTTGGCAGGTCCACCCTCCCTCTTGGAGGCTCTAGGGGAGAATCTTTTCCTTGCTACTTCCAGCCTTGGGTGGCTGCTGGTTTTCCTTGGCTTGTGGCTTCATCACTCTCATGTCTACGTCTGTGGTCACACAGCCTTCTGTCTTCTATCTGGAGTCAAATCTCCCTTTGCCCCCTTCTTATAAGGATATTTATGATAGCATTTAGGGCCTTCCTAGGTAATCCAGGATAATCTACCCGTCTCAAGTCCCTTAATTTAATCGCATCTACAAACACACTTTTTTCCATATAAGGTAACATTCAGAGATTCCAGAGATTAGGACCAGGGTATCTTTGGGGGTCACAAGACTGTATACATTTAAATACATTATATTCTGACCTATGAGGCAAGTATCATTATCCCTACTTTAAAGATAAGAAAACTGACATTCAGAGAGGTCATTATCAAAGGTCACATAGTTAGCAAAGAAGTAGAGCATTACACTGAATTCAGTCTTGTGACCTCGAATTTAGCAGCCTTACCTGATACAGGATGCATTTGGGCCAAAAGCCACTAACAAAGGACAATCATTAACAAATACCATAATCAGAGCTGTGTTTACACTTGTGTATTTACCATTGGTCTGTAGTGAAATCTCCTTCAAGCTTGACTTCTCACTAAGAGCTGGAGTACTGAAACTGCAAAGTATTTGCACACAGGTTTTCCTGGCTCTATTGGGCTTGACTTGATCATTCTCCATGTGTATTAAAATATTTGGACACAAGCAATACAAAACTTAAATTCTTCCTTAAATGCATATTTACCTTTTACCAGAGCTCTGGTTTGGGGATGAGGAGACCCAGACCTCATTTTTGACTGACTATTCTGCCTGTGTAACCACAGACAAGCCACTTCTAGCCCTTCCCTCCTCTGTAAGGTGGGTAGATTCGGTGGAGAGGGTTGGAATAGAGTCTCCAAGGGTCCTTCCAGCTCTATCACGCTTTGATCCAATTGTGCAACTATGAACAGGGCATGGTGCGCCAGCTAGTACCAGTCTGTGTGTACTGGCGTGTGCCCTTCACATGCCCTGTGGCCCACTGCCATCACACCATGTTTGCTTAGGGAAGTCGTGGCAGGCAGCGCTCCCAATGAGGCATCCATCCACATTTGTCCAGTCTTCAAAAAATGGATCCCAAGCCCTGAAAAAAGCAGAAAGTCTACACCCAAACACTAATGCCTGTGCTCAAGACAGGAACTTCAGTGTGAGAAAAAAGCACAGCCAAACAAAAGTTTCCCAAAGAAACCTTTCTGAATTCTATACCATTTGAAAATAGTCCCCTAACAATTTATCTTAAAAAAAAAAAAAACCATAGGAAAATGGTATAGGAACTTTGCACAGAAGGAACCAACACCATATTTTATCAGGTGGCATCGTATGACAGTGATTATTATATGTGATGGATTGGTTCTAAGGAAAACTCTACCCTGTGCAGACATTGAGTGCTAATTGTAGTTGATTGAGATGGTGCTGTGTACAGGATTGACAAGAGCTCCTCCTGGGTTGGACTCTGCTGGCTTCCAGACAGGGTGTGAACTGGTGCAATTTTCAGGATGGTAATTTGGCAATATGTCTCGAAAGCCCTAAAAATGTGCTTCCCTTTTTGTTTGTCATGAAGAAGTGGACAGCTGTTTGGCCAGGACTCCTTACCTACACATCCTTAGGCTTCTGCTGCCATAGGTACAGGAGGGAGATGTACTCTGGGGACACTCCACACCAGGGCTTGGCGTTTGCTGCTAGTGTTTGGTCCCAGACCCCTGCATGGACCCTCCAGTCCTGCTAAGCTGGGCTGGAGCTTATGGGAGCCAGAGTGCTAATTTTACCTTTGAGCTAACACTTACCCTGTAACTGACTGCCTTCACCTTTGTCCCCAAGGCCCACCTCCTAATCTTGGTCCTAGAGGACTCACCACCTTAGAGCAGGAAAAAAAAAAAAAAGGGAAAGAAAACCCAAAAGAAAGAGAATCTTCCTCCCTAAAGCCTTGAGCAAAACTGGCTAAAGATAACCCACTTCTAGACTCTTCCAGGGCCCGGCCCAGGTCCCAGTGGGAGGCAGTGCCAAGTCCATCATTTCATCGCAACTTGAAAAAAGAGACCCCGAAGGCCATTACCCTTCCCTCTCTCCATGGCATAGCAACCCCTTCTTCTGAGAAGCCCGTATTTGGGAGTTTTCATGTTCTCATAGAGCCTACCCTCCTGGCTTGGTTGGTTGGTCCGGAGTAGGTACCTGGTAAGGAAAGTGCTGACATACTTGACTCCCTGGTTCCTGTTTCCTGTGAGGTTCAGCTGTGTCCCTGCCCTTCCCACAATTTGGTTACACGCCCTTCTTTTGATTACCTGAGATGCTCCAGTATTCTTCCAATTGACTACCTTTTTGCTTAAAGTAATTTCAGATGCATTTCTAATATAGCAGACCAGGAGCCTACAGAACAGAGGCCCCAAAAGTAGAGCCTAAATGGAGCAGTCCCCACATGGACACCAAAGTGTCCCATCTGTCATCACTGAGAGCTTTGCCTTTTAGCACCAAGTCCTGATAAGGATTTTGCCTGGATATATGTCAGCTGTCCCTCTCCTGCTCTACCTTCCTAAGGGGCCCTGCAAGGGAAGCTTTGCATTCTCCCTAATGGTAGGAGAATGCGGAACCTTAGTGAGTCCCTGTCTAGGATTTTAACCTCAGGACATTATCAGGGATATACACACATATTTAACTGTAAAAGGCTTAAGGCTGCATTGCTCATAGCTGTAAAAAAAAAAAAAAAAGAAAAAGAAAAATTGGAAATAGCGTAAATGTCTAATAATGGTTAAAAGAATTATGGTCCAGGGCTTCCCTGGTGGCGCAGTGGTTGGGAGTCCGCCTGCCGATGCAGGGGACACGGGTTCGTGCCCCGGTCCGGGAGGATCCCACATGCCGCGGAGCGGCTGCGCCCGTGAGCCATGGCCGCTGAGCCTGCGCGTTTGGAGCCCGTGCCCCGCAGTGGGAGAGGCCACAGCAGTGAGAGGCCCGCGTACAGCAAAAAAAAAAAAAAAAAAAAAAAAAAAAGAATTATGGTCCAGCCATCTACTAGGATGCTTTGCAGCTATTAAAAATGATATTTTGAAGAACATACCTAATGACATGCAAAAGTGCTCATAATATAATATGTGAAAATCAGGATATAAAATTCAATATACTTTATAATCTCAATTATATCAAATTACATACTACTATGGATACATAATCAAACGCCAAAAAGAACCACACAAAATGCCATTAACTGCTTTTTCCAGTAATGTGTACATTCTTCACTGTCTTTTCATGTATAGGCTTAATATTTTTATTTTGCTGATGATATATCTTAGGTGTATCTATGTTGATAATGCATTTATATAGTGTGAGTTAGGGTGTTATATTTAAACTCTTTTTACAGCATTTAGCATAGCTTTCAGTTACTTAAAAAATAACTTTCAGGATGGTTATGATGATGATGATGACGACAACTTCAAAACTGTACTGCAAATACTGAGTAATTTCATCACAAATATAATTTTCTTTCAAAAAATAAAAGAACAAAAAAAAAGCACCACACAAAAATGATAATTTTATTTCTTCATTATGTTTTCTCTGTTTTCTAAATTGTTTATGATGAGCATGTTTTACTTTTTAATTATGGTATTATACTTTAACATATTATTTTGGTTTTCCCTATAGAAAAATCAGATTTTTCTCTCTGGTGTTTGCTCTAAGCCTTTACCAGACAGCGACATGGCCAGCAGGAACTGTGAGGCCCCATTTTTTGCCATACGATTCCCTCCAGGACGCCGTTGGGGTCACCTGTGTCCCTGGAATGCGGTGCCTGCCTGGCTGAGGGGCCTGCCACTCCACCCCCAGGGCAGGATTGTTTCTTTAGTGGCTGGTAGCTTTTAGAATCAAACTTGTAACCAGCCTTTCACATGAGCTTATTTGCAGTCCCAAAACTACTCCAGGTAATTTGGCTGATACTACCTGCCTTATTCCACCTCTTGTTCCAACCAAGGTAGGGAGCCTACAGATTCCTGGGTCCCACAAAGGTGACAGCAATTGAGGAGCTCATGTCTGAGATCCAGGACAGACTTTTGCTTGAAGCCACAAGTGTGTGTTTATACAAGGAACACAAAGGACCCAGGGTCAAGGAGTGAAGTTTCCTGGCCTCCCTATGCTGTCTGACTAAGTGAACTTGGACAGGCCTCTGTTTGAAGCTCTTTGCCACCTGTCCACGGGCACAAACCATGATGCAGGGGAAACACACAATCTCGGACACCTTTCCTGACCCAAACTGTTCTATTCGTTTCATAGAGTGCGACTAATAGTGAGAGTGAACCCTTGCCATGTACCAGACGCAATTCTAAATGCTTCATACATATTAACTCATTTCATCTTGAAAACAACCCTGAAATGTACATTCGGTTATCATCATTTTCATTGTCATCATCATCACCACCATTATCATCTGTTTTCAGTAGATGAAAAGCTGAGGCACAGTGAGGCCAAGTGCACACAGCCAGGGCATGGAGGGACAGGGATTCAAACTCCGCTGAACTGGCCATCAAATCTGGGCCATTAACTTTCTTCTCTTCTGCCTCTCTGTGATGTGAATTCTGTTCATCCTATTTTCTGCCTTCGTTCCAAACCTGGCCAGAGGTGGTCAGTCAAACACAGCGACTCACCAGCAAAACAGCAAAGTGGATGAATCCCACCCTCCCTGTCCTTCAGCTGTCCCAGGGACCCCTGCCCCACCCTTCTCCTTCCTCTTCAACTATGCAAGGATGGCAGAAGCCCGCCCCCTGCAGCCCAGACTCCCTAAGATAAGTTGATGGGCGGAGGGGTTCCCACCCACTTGGGTCCCCTATTCTGAAGTGAGAAAGCACTACTTTCCTGGTTTGGGGAAAAAGAAGAAATACAACACCCATCACTTAATGAACACACTCTGCACATACACACATATATATATAAATTAACTCATTTGGTCTTCAAAAGAACCCATTCTTGTTACTAGTCCCATTTTACAGATGAGGATTGGGGAGATTGTATACCTTTGCCTACAGGCCCACATTTATAAAAGAAAGAGGAAATACCCCAGGAATACATGCACATGTCCTCTCTGCCTCTTTTCACCCTCTCTTCCCTCATCTGGTCATCTCATCTCCTGACTCTCATCATCAGTCTAATTTGTGGGGAAAAAAACTTTAATAATATTATTAATTCAAATTAAGTATTTGGGGTATATTGCTGGACTATAAGTCACTAAAAATGATGTAGGTGTGTATTTGTTAACACACACAAAAAATGCCCATACTGTATTGTTAAGTGAAAGATGTAAATTATAGAAGAGAATAATCCCATTTTTGTTATAAAAAAACATATACAGGGCTTCCCTGGTGGTGCAGTGGTTGAGAGTCCACCTGCCGATGCAGGGGACACAGATTCATGCCCCGGTCCGGGAGGATCCCACATGCCGCAGAGCAGCTGGGCCCGTGAGCCATGGCCGCTGAGCCTGCACGTCCGGAGCCTGTGCTCCGCAACGGGAGAGGCCACAACAGTGAGAGGCCTGTGTACCGCAAAAAACAAACAAACAAACAACATATATATATATGGAAAGATATAACTAATGTGCTAAGTTTTGATGAATGAGTATGTCTTCTGTGATAAGAAAATTATATTTTAAAATTATTTTTTGAAGGCTCCAAGAATCTCTGCGTGGCTTCCAAAGGCACGCATGCCCTTGACCTTCCCCTGGTCCTTACAGAATGTGCCAACAGTGAGACTTGTTGGCATGCAGCTGCACCCAGCCAGGGCGGGGAACACGTGCCAGCCCCGAAGAAGGTCATCTGGGCACCGCCCCTCCAGCTCAGCATACCCTCATTATTATCACTGCTGGTGGAGCAGGCTTTGCCCCATGATTCTTATCACTTTCATTTTTTTCTTTTTCTTTTTTTTTTTACCTCATTAAAACAACAGTAGTCTTGGTGTAAGGAGTAGAAATGGGAAATTGACTTTTCAATGGTTTGGTCATAAAAAAGTGGTGGTGATGGAAAGGCAATCCTTGGAATTTTCCAGGTCCCAGTTTATGGCCCAGTGTATTTTTAAGTGATTGGATGACAACATTTGCAGAAACTCCTGCTATGAAATACTGCTTTTAAACTCCCCTGCAGCTGCCCAGTCTCAGAAATGGGACATTTCTAACATTATATGTCTAATGGGGGCTTTAAACTGACACTAGTGTAAAACAGCATTGTCTTGGTCCTCTCCCTGTGGAGACTGGATTTCCCACGCCCATAATTATGGGATACTACTGCTATTTCCATTGCCCCAGGAGCTGGGTTTTCAAACTCATAGGAGAAATTGTCTCAGAAAAGTCTTTCTCTGAATCCATGTGCTACAGGAAACAGACATTTTAGTCTCCTTCTCTTCTTTCAGTCTTTTCCTCTGATGCACCAACCTCTCCTCCATTAACTCGCCCACATTCAGGGAAGACTCTCAGGTTCTGGCTTTCCTATTACATTTCGTTGGATTGTCACACACTGTCTTGGTTGGAGTTCCTGGGACAAATCCCTTCGCAGGGCCCAAGAGCCATCCCATGACCCCAACAAGTGCATACCCCTTTAAAACAAGAACTTGCTTTGGTGGTCAGCCCATGCTCTGAAAGACTGAAAGCTGTAGGCCTTCAGGGTTGAGGTAGGTAATAACCCTTGATTGTAAGACAGGAGTTTTGGTTTAGCCACCAATGAATGCTGTATGTGAAATGAAAAGGGTGATTGTCTTTTAACTCTGTTTTTAAAGGATTTTTTTTTCCTTCTCTGCCTCTTAGGAGGTGGAATTTTATTTTATTTTATTTTTTTGTTGAAGTATAGTTGATTTACAATGTTGTGTTAATTACTGCTGGATAATTCAGTTATACATATATACATATCCTTTTTTTAATCTTCTTTTCCATTTTGGTTTATCATAGGATACTGAATATAGTTCTCTGTGTTATACAATAGGATCTTGTTATTTATCCATTCTATATATAAAAGCATAACATCTGCTGACCCTAACCTCCTACTCCATGCCTCCCCCAACCCCCTCCCCCTTGGCAACCACCAGTCTGTTCTCTATGTCCATGATTCTGTTTCTGTTTCATAGATAGGTTAATTTGTGTCATATTTAAGATCCCACATATAAGTGATATCATACGGTATTTGTCTTTTTCTGACTTACTTTGCTGAGTATGATAATCTCTAGTTGCATTCATGTTGCTGCAAATGTCATTATTTCATTCTTTTTTATAGCTGAGTAGTATTCCATTATATATATATATACCACATCTTCTTGATCCATTCATCTGTCGATGGACATTCAGGTTGTTTCCATGTCTTGGCTTTGTGTCTTGGCATTGTGAATAGTGCTGCTATGAATATAGGGGTGCATGTATCTTTTTGAGTTATAGCTTTGTCCAGACATATGCACAGGAGTGGGATTGCTGGATCATATGGTAGTTCTATTTTTAGTTTGAGGAACCTCCATACTGTTTTCCACAGTGGTTACACCACCTTATATTCCCACCAGTGGTGTAGGAGGGTTCCCTTTTCTCCACACCCTCTCCAGCATTTATTATTTGTAGACTTTTTAATGATGGCCATTCTGACCAGTGTGAGGTGATACCTCATTGTAGTTTTGACTTGCATTTCTCTAATAATTAGTGATGTTGAGCATCTTTTCATGTGCCTATTGTTCATCTGTATTTCTTAAAGATTGTTTTTTTAAAGGTGGTTGGCTTGTGTCTAGATAGGCAGTCCCTAAACCTCTGGCCATTTTTAGTAACAGGAAGAACTACACTCAACTGGTCACATAAAAAGAGAGGGGCCAGGAGCCATCTCCACAGGTGGCCTAGGAAAAGGGGATGAGCAGTGTCCCACCCCGATGCTGCTGTTGCACCTACCGAGGTCCTTGGACCCTCATCCTTTCTCCAGGGTCAACTCTCGTGAGCTCTGTCTGCACTGGGGAGAGAACATACCATTGACTCCCTCCACTGGCTCAGTACTTTCCTCCACCTTTTCTTGCCAGGTCTCCAGAGGCGCCCCCTTGTGGGTCTGAGTCTCCAGTTAACTGTCCACTCCTTAGGGGGAAATGAACCTGCATTTAATGCCATCTCTGGAACCAGACAAATGGGTCTTTAATCAAGACTGACACGCATGGCTCCTGCTTCCTCCTCCCTAAGTGCTTCAAAAAGAAGTAAAAGCAAATTATGAAAACTCAGTCATGTACCCTGAGTACAAAGAGGCTAGAATATGTTTCCGTAAATCTTCCCTTTTTACTCAAGTCCAGCACAGCCTCAGGCCAATAACAACATCTTGGGATGATACTTCGAGTTCGCAACTTGCCCTCACCCCACCGTAGTTCATATTTCCTTGGATTTTACACACACACACACACATACACACACACCCCTCTAGGCTATTGTGTGTTCATTGTCTTAGAAAATGCAGAAACATCCGGACAGCACACCTTCTTACCAAGCTCCCCACTTTCCCGTAGACTAGAAAAGATTCGCTGACCTAAAATGGGGTCAGAATGACAGAAGGGAAGTGATAAAGTTCGTGGGTTCCAGATGGGGCCCTGGCCTCTGCTTCCCTGGCGAGACCTCAGAGAGGGTACCACTCCAGATGTGGCTCAGACAGGAAGGGCCTTTGATGACTTCCCAAGGTCACAAGAAAGCAGGATGACCCCTGTGCCCCCAGCTGGCAGACTTGGAGCAGAAATATCCTCTAACTGAAGGTTCCAGGAGGGCAAGAACTCAAACATCTCAGCAGGGTTTGGCAAAGACAAATCACAGGGCCTTGACAGAGCTCCCATTTAATGAGATTTCTTTCCGGTACTCCTGGGAATTGGGCACTTGACACAGAAATTGAATTGAGAAACAGAAAAATAAGGCAAATGACATGTCTTGCTTCCCGAGTCTGGGCTGACACACCCTGCACCACTCTATCTAGTGTTCTCCCAGGAAAGCAGGTTGTCCCAGTGTCACAGACAGGGAGCTGAAGAAAGAATGGAATGGGATGGAGAACAAGTTCAGGGTTGTCCAGGTTTCTCACAAGCATGATTTGGGGACGTCCTCCTCCTGTTGCTCTCAGCAAGCAAGACTCGTGCTTTGGAATCACTGTCTCAGGGAGGAAGGTCTTCTCTTGCCCTCACTTAACACCTTAGAGTGCCAGACTGAGAATGCCAGACTTAGAGCCCTGCATTCTCTCTCCCTCCCCGGGGGCAGAGGCTGTTGTTCCTGTATAATAACTGGGGGTCTGAACACTGGAAGACACCTTGACTTTTGGGCCTTGCTTGTGGCTGTTTGCTCCTTGGTATTTGTAACCACATTTGCATGCATCCACATCCACACGTAAGTACAGAAAGCAATCACCAGTGACATCGTCTTAGATGTTCAAAGTGTCCATGTTGAGAGAATTTTGAAAGAACATGTGGATCAAAGGTGTAGGAATTGTCCTGGCAACCTTTCATGGCCACTAGAGGGAGGACATGTGACATGTCACTAGTTAAAATCAGCAAATGGCTCTCAACTTCACTCACTCACTCATTTATTCTGTTTGTGACCAGAGTTGGCCAGACATTGGAGACATAAAAATGAATAGAACACTCCCTGTGCTCACTGGCAGTAAACTTCACACCTAAAATACTGACAGTCGCATTTATCACATGTGTAAGTGCTGTCTTTATAAACTTAATGTAAGCTTATTTGGTGCCTAAGAAAGTTTTTTTTGCGGAGCACAGGCTCCAGACGCGCAGGCTCAGCGGCCATGGCTCACAGGCCCAGCCGCTCACGCGGCATGTAGGATCCTCCCGGACCGGGGCACGAACCCGCGTCCCCTGCATCGGCAGGCGGACTCTCAACCACTGCGCCACCAGGGAAGCCCCTAAGAAAGTTTTATTAGGGTTCTTTTAATCATGGTATTGACATCGGTGTACAAAAGAGATGTGTTTTTCCAAGTTATGTCTAAGGCCATGTGTGACAAATACATATTTGGTCTTTTTTCCCTGGTTCCTGGCACATCCCTCGTAAAAACCCTTGGAATCTCCAGAGCAATAAGAGTCTTTTGTATGCTAATGAGATGGTTGGTGGCTGGGGGCCCCTAAATAGCTTCAGGATGGAGACTGGTCTCCAGAAAGACCAAGGCATGATTAGAGTATTGGAACTTTCACCCCACCCCCAACTACTGGCATGGGGAGAGGGGCTGGAGATTAAGTTAACCACCAATGGGCAATAATTTAATCAATCATGACTATGTAATGAAAGCTCCGTAAAACCCGTCAATGATGGGGTTTGGAGAGCTTCTGTGTTGGTAAACACACCAAGGTGCTGGGAGGGGGACGCTCTTAGAGAGGGCATGGAAGCTCCACCTCCTTTCCCCATAGCTTGCCCCATGCATCTTTTCCATTTGTCTGTTCCTGAGTTGTATCCTTTATTTTATTTTTTTATGATTTTCTTTTTTAATTTCTTTTATTTTTTATTGTTTTATTTTTGGCTGTGTTGGGTCTTCGTTGCTGAGTGTGGGCTTTCTCTAGTTGCGGCAAGCGGGGGCTACTCTTCGTTGTGGTGCGCGGGCTTCTCATTTTGGTGGCTTCTCTTGTGGAGTACGGGCCATAGGCCCGCAGGCTTCAGTAGTTGCAGCACACAGGCTCAATAGTTGTGGCACGCATGCTCAGTAGTTGTGGCTCGCCAGCTTTAGAACGCAGGCTCAGTAGTCGTGGCGCACGGGCTTAGTTGCTCCGTGGCATGTGGGATCTTCCTGGACCAGGGCTCGAACCCGTGTCCCCTGCATTGACAGGTGGATTCTTAACCACTGCGCCACTAGGGAAGTCCCTGTATCCTTTATTTTAAAAATCAGTAATGTACGTAAAGTGTTTTCCTGACTTGTATAAGCCATTCTAGTGAATTACCAAACCTGAAGAGGGGGTCATGAGAATCTCAATATTTTTTTTTAAGGTTTATTATTTATTTATTTATGGCTGTGTTGAGTCTTAGTTGCGGCAGGTGGGATCTTTGTTGAGGCACGCAGGAACTTTCGTTGTGGTGCACAGGCTGCAGGGCGCGTGAGCTCTGTAGTTTGCAGCACCCCGGCTCTAGTTGAGGCACGCAAGCTCAGTAGTTGTGGCTCACAGGCTTAGTTCCCCCACTGCATGTGGGATCTTAGTTCCCTGACCAGGGATTGAACCCGTGTCCCCTGCATTGTAAGGTGGATTCTTTACCACTGGACCACCATGGAAGTCCCCAGAATCTCAGTTTACAGCCAGTCAGTCAGAAGTACAGGTAGTAACCTGGGGCTTGTGACTAGTATCTGAAGTGGAGGCAGTGTTGTGGGGCTGAGCCCTTAACCTGTGGGGCCTCTGCTAATTCTGGGTAGTTAGTGTCAGAGTTGAATTGAATTGTTGGACACCCATTTGGTGTTCAGGGAACTGCATAATTGGTCGCTCTTGGGAAAAACACCACACCTTTGGTTAGAAGTATTGGGAGTAAAAACAGCTCACCATGTTTAAATTTAGCTGAATCAGAATGTTTATGATCAACTTGAATGGCTACAAATGTAGCTATGTAGCCTGGCTCAGTGCCTGATAACCAGTAGTCAGTCACTCAATAAATTATAGTACCTCTCTGTACTGAGCATCAACTTTGTGTCAGGCTAAGAGAATTAACAAAATTCTTCATTAAATAAGAAACAACAGGGCTTCCCTGGTGGCGCAGTGGTTAGGAATCTGCCTGCCAATGCAGGGGACACGGGTTCGAGCCCTGGCCCGGGGAGATCCACATGCCGCGGAGCAACAAAGCCCATGCACCACAACTACTGAGCCTGCACTCTGGAGCCCACGAGCTACAGCTACTGAGCCCGCGTGCCACAATTACTGAAGCCCACACACCTAGAGCCCGTGCTCTGCAACAAGAGAAGACACCACAATGAGAAGCCTGTGCACCGCAATGAAGAGTAGCCCCCACTCGCCGCAACTAGAGAAAGCCCGTGCACAGCAACAAAGACACAACACAGACAAAAATAAAAACAAATAATTAAAAAAAAAGAACATAAGGCTTAGAAATAGTTATGGTAAGTTGGGATAGCAAATACTAAGCACATGTGCCTCCCTTTACCTCATTCCGCCTCCCATGGCAGACATGGCTAATCGATTATAGGTCTCTTTCCCATTGAGTCTGAAGATGGCCTCAGAATCCTTCTCTCAGTCAAAGATATAACCCATTTGCCACTCCCATTCCTAGGCTAGGAGAAAGAGACTAGGAGCCTAGAGGTTCTTCCTTATTTTGTCTCAAGGTAAGGATGTATGACATTTTTTTATATATATATAAATTTATTTATTGTATTATTTTATTTTACTTTTTTTTGGCTGCATTGGGTCTTTGTTGCTGCCCTCAGGCTTTTCTCTGGTTGCGGCGAGTGGGGGGCTACTCTTCTTGCTTTGTGTAGGCTTCTCATTGTGGTGGTTTCTCTTGTTGCGGAGCACGGGCTCTAGGCACGTGGGCTTCAGTAGTTGTGGCACGTGGGCTCAGTAGTTGTGGCTTGCGGGCTCTGGAACGCAGGCTCAGTAGTTGTGGCACACGGGCTTAGTTGCTCTGCGGCATGTGGGATCTTCCCGGACCAGGGCTGAAATCTGTGTCCCCTACATTGGCAGGCGGATTCTTAACCACTGCACCACTAGGAAACCCCAGGATGCATGACTTTGAGATAAGTCATTAAATTCCTCTGAGCATGTGTTTACTCATCTGTAGAATGGAGACTATAGCTTCCCCTAACTACCCTATACAGCACTTAGGAGATTTAAATGGTAAGAGGGGTGGGAAAGTGCCTGAAGGGTTAAAAGAGCAAGGCACTCCCAAGGGGACAGCAAGAGCTCCCAGAATTCACAAAAACAAAAATAGCATCTTTGCCAGGTGACAAAGCTCCATTAAGAGCTCTGTTCCTATTTAGAACAGAGAAGATACTGTTTCAAAAGGACTTCCTTCTTACTAACACAGAGAAGGAAAGGAGAAGAGGAAGCAAAATGGAAAAGGAACAAGGAAAAAGGACACAACTTGGAGGCAGAGGCTTAGATTCAGGTCTCCGTTCTTGTCTCCTTCAGGGCATGGAGTTGGAATACATTACTAAGCTTCTCTGGGCCTCACATTCCTCACTCATTAAATGGGGAAAGTTACCTTCCAATAACCCTGAGCTCCCTCTCAGGGTTATTGGAAGTATGAAGTGAGTCCATGTCTGTGAGAGGGCCTAGCTCAGCAACAGGCACACAGGAGGGACTTGGTGAACTCCCTGCCTTGGTGAGTAGAAGGAACCACAGCTTGGAGCCAGCCGAATGCCACAAGGGTAGAAAATGTTAGGTTTTACTTTGTTCCCATTCATCTATCCATTCACCTTCCCTCCCTCCCTCCCTCCCTCCCTCCCTCCTTCCTCCCTTCCTCCCTTCCTCCCTTCCTCCCTTCCTCCCTTCCTCCCTTCCTCCCTTCCTTCCTTCCTTTCTTCCTTCCTTCCTCCCTCCTTCTACTGAGTGCACCCACTTGAAGCTGAGCAGAGCGAATCCGTGTAATGTTGTTGAATGTTTCTCTGATCTCAGGGTCACCATAGGGGTGAAGAAGGCCCTTTTGCATGATGTGATTTGAACATTTCCCCAGTATCCCAACTGCCCCACAATTTTACCCCTTTTAAGTTTTTGAGTCTCCCTTTAGGGAACTTTGCTTACGACTCTGACTTTTGAGCTCCAGAGAGACGATGGGCCTCCCTGGGCAATTCAAGGAGCCTCGGGCTAGACGAATGAGCGCCACCAAGTGCTGCCATGTGGGCACTGTGTGTGGCCAGCACAGAGGACGAGTCCGTGCTTTTAGGAAGTTATCACGGTCCGCCTCATCCTTTCAGGGCCAGTGCAGTGTGACCTTGCCTTGCTGTGAGCTCCTGCAGTGCTTTATCTCTTCCTCTCATCGGCACTTCTCAGCATTTGGAGATACAATGTAATCACATTTGTGCACAGACATGGCTTCACCTCTCGCCTTTCTTAACTTCCCCTGCTCTGGGCTCCTGGCGCTGACTCAGAGTCCTTCAAGCCACTCTTTCCTGCCCCTAGAAATCTCTCCCTGACTATTCCACAGTCATTCTTTCTTCCCTAATTGGATCTGCCCTAATTCCCCTGACGAGTAGAGGCTCCTCTATTCCACTTAACATCCCAGAGCAGGGTCCTTCACTCAGTTGTCTTTCCTCTTCTCTGGTCTATAAGTTCTGCCAGGGCAGGGATGTTTCTTGGGTCCTGCTATATCCTGGGCACCTAAAACAGGGTTTAGAATGTAGGGGGTGCTCAAATAGCTCAATGAGAACTGTATCTTTTATTTATTTACCTACCTATTTATAGTTGATTTACAATATTGTGTTAGTTCCAGGTGGAAAACTGTATCTTCTAACTTTTTCAACCTTCTC
Source organism: Lagenorhynchus albirostris (assembly GCF_949774975.1). Lineage (NCBI taxonomy): Eukaryota > Metazoa > Chordata > Mammalia > Artiodactyla > Delphinidae > Lagenorhynchus > Lagenorhynchus albirostris. The sequence continues at coordinate 56,136,433 of NC_083101.1, read as the reverse complement.
CTATACAGATGAGAGTGCATAGCCTAGTGCTAGGTGCTCAATAAATGCTTGATGAATGAATGAGTGAGTGAATGAATGAATGAATGAATGGCTTGTAAAATAACCATAACCCCTAGGGTCTCAGCCAAGTCTATAAATAATAAGGGGTGATGCACTGAATATTTTCTAGATCCTTCCCAGATCTACTCTCTACCTTGTCTCATCCTTTTCAGTATCCTTGAAAGTTGACCTTTATAAGACTGTATCAACGGGTCCTTGTGCCCTCTGGTTGGGTTCAGTCAGTTGGAGGCACCAATAGATTAGAGGGAGGGAGAAGAGTGAAGTGTAGGTAGAGTTGATCCTCCTTATCTGCAGATTCTGCAGCTGCAAACTTGCCTACTTGCTAAAATCTATTTGGAGCCCCCAAATCAATGCTCGTGGTGCTTTTGTGGTCGTTCATAGACACACACAGAGAGGTAAAAAATTTCTGTTGCCCGTTGTGCACATTCCCACCTGAGGTCAGACAAGGTAACTGCTCTGCCTTCTTATTTCAGTTCTCTTACTGTGAACAATCGTCCCTTTTACCGTCCATTTAGCACCATGTTTTTGCGCGTTTGTGTTTTTTGCTGGTGATTTCACTGTTTAAAATGGCCCCAAGCTTAGAGCTGAAGTGCTATGTAGTGTTCCTTATGGAAAAAATACGTGTGTTACATAAGCTGAGTTCAGGTGCTCTTGACTATGAGTCCAAAGTTAATGAATCAACAGTATATATTAAATAATGTGTCTTTAAAAGAAACACACGTGAAGCAAGGATATGTATTGATCGGTTGATGAAAATGTGGCCAGAGATTGCAGGACCCTAACTCTGGATCGCCCCAGGAGCAATGGGTCAGCACTCACTAATTCAGAGTCAGCTGCAGCTTCATAGAGCATAACTGCCTTGAATAATGAGAATCAACTGTATTTATTCCCCAGGAAGCTTCCTACCTGCTGGGTTGACATGAGGTTGATTCCATCCATCTGTCAAAAGCCACAGCTCCCATCAGGGCAGCTTCTTTGGAATTATAGTTATTGTCTTAGAATTCTGGTAGCAGCTCCCTCTCCTTGTCCCTTTAGGTGCCTGGGGTGGAAACAGGTCCCCACTGAAGCTAGCCCCGGGGTGCTTCACGGACCGTTGCTGACTTCCCTGCATCCTGCCCACACCTTTGTAAATAATCCCGGTAGTAAACTCCCTTCATCTCCCATTTAAGTGTGCTATCAGTTTCCTGCCAGAATCCTAACCAGTACGGACAGTTTATGGAAAATCCCAGCTGTTTTCTTTTTGGAACCTAGATACCCACGTGACCGTGGCCCCCCTCCTCCCTCCAGTTCAGAATGGATCTTCACCCACAGCAGTTCCTCTTTCTCCATGTCAGCCCGACTGGAGAGTCCTAACTCTGGGGCAGTGCTACTCAGTGTGGTCCCCTGACCAGCATCCCTTGGGAGCTTGTTAGAAATGCAAATTGCTGGGCCTCCTAGACATACTGGATAGAATTGGGGCAGGGCCCTGGAATCTGCAATTTAATAAGGCCTCCAGATGGTTCTAACGCACACTCAAGTTTGAGAACCACTTCCTGGAGAACTGGGGGTGGGGAGTGGTTCTTCTAGGACCCTTGCCAGGGCTTCTAACTCACACGTACGTGGCTTTCCAAGGCTTCCCAACCCTTGTTTCTCAAGGCTGAAGCACATTTAAGAACACACACAAGCTGGGGTGCAGAATCATTTGAACCCCATGTGGTGGCTGTTTCTTAATGGGCAGAGCATGATTCCTAACAGGACAAGTATAACAATCCTGGGAGCTCAGCCCTGAAACCTCAGGCATCTCTGAGTGCAGCCACAGGGCAAGAGGGAAGACAAGTGATGTGGTGAAGGGGCCCAGGATGAGCTATGCCAAGGATGCCATTTTGGCGTATTGATTATTTTGAGCTGAAGGTGACTGAGAAACAGCAAATGCAAGAAGAGCTCTGTCCTCCCCTCTTCATAAAGCAGGGTATAAATTTCCCTCTTGAAGGTGGCAGTCATTTACCTCACCTCTTGTCCCAGGATGGGGAGAGTGACCCTTATCATTGTAGATGGAGGATTGGCACCAAGTTGCGTCTGCATAAACAGACCTTACTAATATAACCCTTATCTTCTACCTTCTAGTAGTTTCCCCCATGCATCTCCTAGTCCCTTTCACATAGTTTATTGCCCCTAGAAGCCCGAACCCCCTTTCCTTTGTCTAGTCACTTCTCCACTACTTATCACTTTGTTAAAATGGTATATAACTCTAAATGCTTCTTTGAGTTTTCACCTCTTTTCTGTGAAGCCCCTGTGCACATAAAATTTGTTTGCCTTTTCTCCTGTCAGTTTAATTCGCAGGTCTCAGTGACTAAACTGAGAATAGTGAAGAAGGTCCCCCCCTCCCCACCTGCTACAGTGGAAAGAACTGACATGTGGCATGTCATTGAAAAAGGAAAATTTTTCATCCCACTTATAAAAACATGTCTCTGTGGTGAATGGAATCTCTTCTGTTGCTGTTATTAACTTTTCTATAATCTCCCTTATTTCAAAATGCAGATTTGAGGCAACTTATTAAGATATACATAATACAAATCTAAAAAAAAATAGATATCATTGGAGTTCGTAAATTGTTCATTTAAAACGTTCTTAAAATGGTTGGCTTCTTTGCTGGTATGATAGCAACAAAATGTTCCAGTGTTTGAGCATACAAAAGACTCTGATAGTCACCTCTGCTAGAAGTAACAGCATCTAAAGTAAAGACTTAAGAAAAACTTGGTGACATCAAAATTATCCTTCAGGTGCTTCATTCTCTCTATTGCTCTTGGTTATTAAAAAAGAAAGCATACTTGTCACCGAAATTTAGTTAACATCTTACAACTGATTATGTATGTCACTTAGATAAATGCAATTGCTGTAAATGTCAGTATGATCTGGGATTTAGTTTTTATTTGAAATGGGAGCTTTTTTTGTATACAAGGTCATTAAAAACCAAAAAGTGTTTCTGTAAAGAAATGAGTTTTTTTTTTAGACAATAACAAAAATGCCTTGCTGACTCACTATGAAATCAAAATATCCCTAATTTGTTACTAGACTACTTCAAGCCTTTTGTAAAGGAAATATTCCTTTGCAAATTATTTTAGATGTAGTGTTATAACTTTTTCTCAATTTTTTGTTTTAAAATAAATGTTGGGGTGTGCGTGTGTGTGTGTGAAAGGCATTCTTTCATTTTCTTTCTTTTTTTCACATTCTTTTTTAAATGACTCATAGACATAATACCTAGTATCCCAACTGCCAGGCCTTCATATTGTAACTCCTGCTGCCACTGATGTAACAAGTGGCCTGATTATGAATAAGAATGAAAGTGTTAAAAGGTTTGATCACAAAAGAAAGTTTTAAAAAACCCTTGTGAATTGGCTCTGAGCAGATTGACTCTCACCCTTGGAGAGTATCACTGTGTGCAAGGTTCTCACCAGAGCCTCTCTCCCCACCCACATCTGTAAGTTACCTGTGCAGGTGCTTCCTTTCTCAGTCTTATTTGCATGCTCTTTTATTTTTCTCTCTCTGACCTAAGAGGAAGAAAAATGTATTGATGATAACTCTTTAAATAGTGTAATTTATTCACTTACAGCATGTCAAAATAAATTGAGAACATTTGTCCAAAAAAAAAAAAAAAAAGGGAAACGCAGAAACAAGTGATGAAAAAACCAAGGAAGGAAAATAAGAAGTGGCCCAGGGCTGAGAGTATACACAATGCATGCTACATGTGCTGTATAGTTGCTGAAAGTGAGCTTCCAATTTGGCTCTGAGGTTCAGAGTAGAACGAAGGAAAGAACAAATCAATTATAAGATTCACGGTATCCACAAAATGGAAACACTCCAGAGGCTCTGCTTGATACCAGCAAAAAGGGAACACTGGGGGAATCTTTGGGGAAAGGCCATTAGGGGAGGACCTCAGGGTTCGGGCAGTTCCTTCCTCACTGATTTGGGGATGAGGTTGCTGATCCAAAACCCCGGTGTTCTCAGGGGATTCCACCTCGTTCCTCATTCCTTGACTTGTCTAGTCTCTCTAAGCCGTGTACTTCCTTCTGGGACCCTGCAAGCTAGGACACAGCCAGAAGGATAGGGTTGATTTACCTGAGGAGTTACCCTGACTTTGGGGTGAAGCATTTGTTATCACTGCTCACAGGGCTGTGGGTTTCAAACTCTGCACGTTAGAATAATTTGGGCAACTTTGCAAAATTAGCTAATTGCCTGGGCACCACTTAGATGAACTGAATATAGATCTCTAGGATTGGGCCCAGGAATTCATATAGATTTTAAGTGTTCCAGCTCATTTTTATGTACAACCAGCTGAGTAGAGACCCGCTGACAACTGGGTCTACTTGGAGGTCTACAAACCTGAGTATGTATCAGTCACCTAGGGAGGTTGTTAAACATTAAAATACCCCAGCCACATTCTGTCTCCTAGTCCACCCAGCTTCTGACACAGAAGGCCAGGGAATTCTGTATTTTTAACAAGAACCCTAGGTAATTCTGAGGCAGCCCATCCACAGATTCACACCAGTCCATGAAGTTTAAAGGGGGAAAGACTTGGGATCTAGTCTGCTCTGACAACAGCAGGCTATGTGACCTTGGACCTATTATTAAGCACTCTAGTTTTGCTCCTCATTGGTAAAATGTTTATAGAAATAATCTGCTATACCTGCATCTCCCAAGCTCCACCAAGTCAGGGACTGAGACCTATTAATTTTTGTGTCCCCCCAACCTAGATCAATGCCTGGCACAGAGTAAACACTCAACTAAATTGAAGATGTGCTCCTATTTGGGAAAGCAGATTTTAAAAGGATTAAGTATGTCTGTGGCCACCAGGTATGCATTTTTATTGGGTGTGTGTGTGTATGGGGGGCAGGGTATGTGTACAGAGGGCTAGATTGAAATCCACAAGCCCACGATGGAATTCTGGGTCTCTGGGTTCATTCATTTAAGCCTGTATGTGTGAGTTTGGGACATGGGTGGAGGGGTGCCCTTTGGCCTGGTTTCGTCTATCTTATGTCAGAATTTGGGTGGATTTAGATGTAATACAACAGGCAGATGGAAGTTTGCCGCTGCTGGCATAGGCACTTCTGCAAGAACTGAGCTTGCCAAAGATATGCTATAATTGAATGATTTATTTTTGTGATACATGTAGGTCTGAAATAAACCTGTTATAACAGCATGGGTTTTATTGGCCAAGTATAACAGGACAATTTATTGAAGTATGAACATTTCTTGGTGATTTAAGAGAGTGTCTACAGGGCTTCCCTGGTGGCGCAGTGGTTGGGAGTCCGCCTGCCGATGCAGGGGACACGGGTTCGTGCCCCGGTCCGGGAAGATCCCACATGTCGCGGAGTGGCTAGGCCCGTGAGCCATGACCGCTGGGCCTGTGCGTCAGGAGCCTGTGCTCCGCAACAGGAAAGGCCGCGACAGTGAGAGGCCTGCGTACCGAAAAAAAAAAAAAAAAGAGAGTGTCTACAAATACCATCCTCTGAACAGTGCCCAAATTTTGATCTTATTTATGTGAAATACCCAATTAGTGTACCAAAACTGCACCAAGCGCCAAGTCAGGGGAGTGGGCAGAGCAAAAGACTGGGGCCAGGGACCAGTCTGGGCTCTAGTCCTGACCCAGGACTCACTGTGTACCTTGGGCAAGTTAGCTCTCATCCCTGGGACTAACTTCTCATCTGTACAATGAAGAGGTTGGATGATTATCTTGAGGGCCCCTTTTGTCCCCCACAGGCTGTGACTATCTGATTGCAAGACTGCAGCTCGGAAAGGCTTCCCCGTTCATTCTCTCTACTCAGTCAGAGTCACCCCATCTGATCAGAGTAAACCAAGTGGGTCTCTCCTTCCCTTTTCTGGCATTCAACCTGCACTCAAACTGACACCCCTGTAACCCAGTCCACACTACTCACTCTTTTGGAAAGGTGATACTCAAGAAGTCTACCAATAATTTCCAATGCAAATAAACTTTAGAGTCGTTATTTCTTTAATAATGCCTATTAAACCAGAATTCTATCTACAAACAACCACCTTCAAACAATAAAGGGCTTATTTGGGTGTGGAGATGGGGAGAGGCCATCTCATTCTGTGGTTAAGAGTTAAGGCTCTGAGCATTAAAAAATAATTACAGTTCCCTAAATCCACATGGAAAACCAGAAATGTCTAATAGCAACGTATATATGACTCATTGACAAAACCAGACTTTTCTTTCCACTATTCCTCCTATCGGTACAAGCAGATATTGTTTCTGTTTTTTGTTTTCAGATATTGTTTTATTGTGCTTCACTTTATTGCACTTCACAGAGAGTTCATTTTTCACAAATTGAAGGTTGCGGCAACCCTGTGTCGAGCAAGTCTTCTGGTACCATTTTTCCAAAGCATTTGCTTATTTCGTGTCTCTGTGTCACATTTGGTAATTCTTGGAGTATTTTAAACTTATTCATCATTATTATTATATTTGTTATGGTGATCTGTGATTGGTGACCTGTGATGTTACTGTTGCAAAAAGATGACCACTCACTGAAGGCTCAGATGATTTTTAGCAATAAAGTATTTTTAAGCTAATGTATATACATTGTTCTTTTATACATAATGCTATTGTACACTTAATGGATGACAGTATAGTGTAAACCTAACTTCTTTACGCACTGGCAAACAAAAGAATTCGTGTGACTCACTTTATTGCAATAGTTGTTTTATAAATGTTTATTTATTTGGCTGCACCGGTTCTTAGCTGCGGCATGCGGGATCTTTGTTGCGGCATGTGGGATCTTTTAGTTGCGGCATACAGACTCTTAGTTGCAGCATGTGGGATCTACTTCCCTGACCAGGGATCAAACCCGGGCCCCCGGCATTGAGAGCGGGGAGTCTTAGCCACTGGACCACCAGGGAAGTCCTGAAATATTTGTTTTATTGTGGTGGTTTGGAACTGAACCTGCAATATCTCCAAGATATGCCTGCATGTGTATTAGTTTCCTATTGCTGCTATAAGAAATTACTCCAAGTTTCGTGGCTTAAAACAACCCAGATATGTTACCTTACAGTTCTGGAGGTCAAAAGTCCAAAATGGGTCAGCTGAGCTGTGTTCCTTCTGGAGGTTCTAGGGCAGAATCCACATCCTTGCCTTTTCTAGCTCCAAGAGGCTGTTTGCGTTCCTTGGCTTGTGGCTCTGTATCATTCCAACCTGTGCTCTGTCTTCACTTCTTCTCTGACTCTCTCACCTCCCACTTTTCCTTATAAGAACCCTTGTGTTTATACTGGGCCCATCCAGATAATCTCCCATCTCAAGGTCCTTAATTTAAGCAATCTGCAAAGTCCCTTTTGCCAAATAAGGCAATATATTCACAGGTTCTGTGATAAGGGTGTGGACATAGTTGGGGCTGGGGGAGGGGTGGGCTCTTATTTTGCCTAACCTGCAGTTTTACCTTCAGATCCCACCGTGGCCACTTACTGTTCATGTGACTTTTGTTTTTTGTTTTATAAATTTATTTATTTTTGGCTGTGTTGGATCTTCATTGCTGTGCGCGGGCTTTCTCTAGTTGTGGCGAGCGGGCGCTACTCTTTGTTGCAGTGTGCGGGCTTCTCATTGTGGTGGCTTCTCTTGTTGCGGAGCACGGGTTGTAGGCACGCGGGCTTCAGTAGTTGTGGAACGTGGGCTCAGTAGTTGTGACTCGTGGGCTCTAGCGCGCAGGCTCAGTAGTTGTGGCACACGGGCTTAGTTGCTCCGTGGCATGTGGGATCTTCCCTGACCAGGGATCAAACCCGTTTCCCCTGCATTGGCAGGCAGATTCTTAACCACTGCGCCACCAAGGAAGCCCCGTGACTTTTGTTAAATTGTATCCTTTCTCTGAGCTTCAGTTTCCTCATCAATAAAAGTGGGTTAATAACAAATCTACTTCATAGGGTTTTTGTTTTGTTTTAATTGGTTGGTTTTTTGAGGATTAAATAAGGTAAAGCTTGTTAAGCACATGGCATACTGCCTGCCTGCTACGTGTTATAAGAGAAGGAGAAAAATTAGGGCTTTAGTTTAAAAATCAATCTGGAGCTTGTCTACCGTCATCTACATCTTGGTATCATGTGTAATTAGTGATGATATTCAGGATGATGATTCAGATGCTGCAAAATCCTAATCTTCAAAAACTTTAAGTAATTGTTTGGGATATTCTGCTAATTAAGGTAGTGAATTGGAGAGTACTGTTTTAGAGAAATTTTTAATTGTAAGAATTGGGAGGGAAACTCCATATTTCCTAGATATAATGGTAAGTTAAACAGAAAATTCCATTTGCCAGTCTCTTCCCCTCTCTCCTGGATATTCATGGTCCCTGAGGCCTGCCTGGGGGTACCTTGCCTTGGTGCTGAGGGAATGCAGTAGGAAATGTACCGAGTCTGCTGTGAGGGGCACCATCACACTGTCTGGAAAAATGGAAGGAAAATGAGCTCTGTTTTCAGGAGAAGGCATCTGTAATGTATCTTTGTAGCCTATCCATTTGGAGTTTCTTAAAGAAAGGGCCTCTAGTTCCACGTCCAACAGGAAAATCAACTATTCTGCCCACGAGTGTAAATGTGAGACAGCCCCAACTAGAAAAGAAGAGTTTCGGTCAACACAAACACTTCCTTCATCTTTTCAGATGGGAATAATCATCCAATGAAACAAGTGAGGTGATTGATGTTGAACCAGAGGGATAGCAAAGGCCCGGGACACAGACCAATTAACATCTAGTCGCAAAGGCTTTGAAGGATGATGAAACAGATAGAAGTTCCTCCTTTCCACCCAGTGCTCTGAGAAATGCAGTTAGATTTGGCTATTAATCATATGTGGGTGAAACTTTGCAATGGTGTCAGCATAATCACAGATTACATTTGCAAAGTACTTTGGCCTCTGTAAAGAGTTTCCTCATATTTTTTTCATGTAATCCTCAGGGCAACCCTGGGAATTGGCCAACGTAGGTTTTATTATCCCTGCTTTTACAGATGTGGAAACTGAGGCACCAAGGGATGAAATGACTTCTCTAAGGGCAAACAGCAGAGTAGTGGCAGAGCCAGAATTTGAACCCAGATTGATCAGCCACTGGTAGTCTTGTTTTCCTCTTGGCTGCCTCACTGTAAGACTGTCCATCTGTTGCCTTCATGGTGAAGTGATTGCAGACTGCTTTGTCTGCTCTCTCCTGCCTCTGCCCCTCACCTCACCTTTATGCTGTCCCTAGTTCCCAAAATACTCTACCATTTTGCTTCTAAAAGTGTGGTAAAGTAGCAGCACTGGGCAGTATCAGGGAGCCTGCTAGAAACACGGAATCTTGGCCACCCTAGACCTCCAGACTCAGATCCTAGGTGTCTCCTAGGCACAGTCAAGTTCAAGAAGCCCTACTGTGCCGCATCTGCACCCAGGCCTACCTGGTATTCCAGAATGGCTCCTCCTTTTCCCTTTTTCCTGAGCCAAGCACCACGAGGGTTTTAACAGTGTAATTTCACTGATTTCCTCTTTCCTTCTGGAACTTTCCCCGTACCAGTTGATGGCTTTATGGCCTCAAAAGAACTCCTTAGGCCCGTTCATTCCCCATATTTTTTTCTGTTAAGCCCTTCCACCTTGGAGTCCTGGCTCACTCTAGCAAGAAGTTCACTCAAAGTTTTTTCATAAAATGCCCAGAGAGCCCTCAGCATGGTGTGCTCTCCTGAGAGGCGAGCACTGACCCCATTGTTTGCTTTAAGAGAGACCAAGATAAGGCCTGGACCCCACCAACCTCTCTTGGGTAATCAAAGAGAACTAATCTGAGTTTTTTCTTCCCTCTTCTGTAGCAGAAAAAACAGACACTTGGCAGCAAAGGAAGGGGAAAGATATGAGGGGGGCGTGTAATTAAGCCACAGGCCGGGAAGAGCACAGATAATCAGTCAATTGGGAATTGGTTTTGTGAGACAGAAAACAGAGAAGATAAATAACTTGAACAAACTGTTCTCTCACTCTAATGCTTTCTCTCTCCTCCCCGCTCCTCCACAGTTTAAGAAACTTTTTTTTTTTTTTTTAAGAGCACAAATAATTGTCAAATCCCCTCAGGGTCACAGGTCAGGGGCATTACAGGTTTAAAAGTAAACAATGATTTTTTTTTTTTTTTAAGCCAACACCGAAGGAGCGCTGAAGGTTGCCTGATGAAAACAGAAACAAGTAAAATACCAAGATATAGGTTTTAGGCTCAGCAAGTGAAGTTTTAAAAGATTCAAAGGCCTGATGCTGTTCCCAGGGAGGGGCCTGGACAGCGTGGAGGGGGCCATTTTTTCCTGTTCGTGTCAGCAGGAAACCCAGCTAAGCCACCAGTGAGGCCAGGGCACATCTTACACTCTGGAGAAAACCAGAAGGCTGACATGCTCAAACCAATTGTAATTTATGGGTAAACCAGTTGGAAAGAATGTGGTATTTGTTGATTTTTCTCTCTACAACCAGGACGGTGTCTCTGGAAGGAAGAACTGGGGTTGACGTAACCAGAAAGCATGAGTGTCAACTGGAAATCTATGGTTTCCTGCAAGGCTGATAAACCTGAAAACCCCAGGGGAAAGGAGGGGTGCAGGTAGTTTGCCTAGGTTTCTTCGAGAGGAGCGCCTTTCCGTCTGACCCAAGTAGATTTTTGTCAGGTTTCGGCAAGGTGGACTGCAGAGGTTTCTCTTTAGTTCTTACAAAAGTTGAATTTAATCTCTCCTGCTGGGTCACTGTGGCTCCTTGGCCACTTATGTCTGAGCCTGGGAGGAAAGAGCTCAAAGGTGCAGGAAGGAAGTCCTGGGATTTAGGATGCCAGTGTTTTCCAGGACAGGGTATCTAATTTTAAGAAGAAAGTGTTTTTCTTAACATCAGAACCAATTTGTAGGTTTGACTGAGTCTCAACTCCTGGAAATGCCCTCCTAGTTCACAGAGGATTACACTTCAAATTAAGAGTCAGTGCTCCTGGTATTGGCCCCTGTGTGGAGGAACACTCCTTGTTCCCCACAGTCGTGGGCTTTATCCTAGGCCCACTTGCTCTCTGCTTTTCCCTTCCTTCCTCCCCAGGGGACACACAGGGAGGGTAAATAACAGCTGCATAGTCCCAGCTTGGTCCAGAATCTAAGAGGGCTGTAACTACATGTCAGTTTCATGCTCCAGTATGTTCAAAGCAAAATAAAGATGGGGTGTCGGGGGAAGAGGAATAGAAGGGGGATGCATTTGACAAGACTCCCCTGTCACCTAAAAAGAAAGGAAAGAGGCCTGGCTATACTGGCTATATCTGACCCACTCTAGCCCTGTAAACTTTACCCTAAATCGAGAGCTAAGAATTCTGTTTATAATCTGATTGTCACTCAGGGAAACATTTTATCTTTAGCAAGTGTGTCCTTGAAGGTGAGGGCTCAGAAGTTCCATACTGGCAGCTGGAGGGCAGGATCCAGTTTGCAGACCTGTTTTGTTTGGCATGTACAATGATCTCTTTTTAAAATTAGATCTCAACATTAACAGCAGAAGGTTTCACATAAATACCTGAATTTCTGTCATTTCTTGAAAAACTAGAAGACCTGGCTATGCTGAGCCCCAAATTCCACAGAGCAATAGTTACAGATTCAGGTGGGGCTTGAGGTCACAGTTCACCCCAGTTCCTACCACCCCCTACAACTGTAATCTGAACTGTTTTATTCTTACCTTATCTGCCCATATCAGAAAATGGTAGGTGAATGCTCTTTTCTGTCACCCCAAATAAGTCAAAGCCACCTTGTGGACACAATAGCACAGTTCTCTTGGATTTTTATCTCGGAATCTCTCAACTTGGGCTCCCGATCTTGCAGGAGTCCCTTAAAGATTAGCCTTACCTCTGGCTAGCCCTTTATGTTAAGTGAAATTAGAACCATGGAGGAATCTGGGAGGAAATGATTTTAAAAACTTGAGGCCATGAATTAAGCTCCTTCCTTTGCCTTCTCTAAAGAATCAGCGTTTCTGCCACAGATCTGTTCATTGATTTTCTCAGGGGAAAAAACCCAAAACACCTTGGAGCAGAAATCCTAATTTGAGTTGCTCGGAAATAAGAAGCTATTGAAACCCACGGAATTCATTATTATCATCACAATTTATAACAATAGATCTGGAGTCACAAATCATTTTACTGTAACTGAACTTGGGCAGGCATCTGTCTCTGGAGCTAAGAATTCTTTTTAAATTCCACTTACTATCTAGTCAGCAGTATATAATTTATAGTGAATAAAACTTTAAATTATTGTTATTGAGGTAAAATTCACATAATATAAAGTGTACAATTTAGTGGCACTTGGTACATTCACAATATTGTGCAAGACGCCACCTCTATCAAGTTCCAAAACATTTTCATCAGCCCAAAAGGAAATCTTGTACCCATAAAGCAGTTGATTCCATTCCCCCTCTTCCGTTATCCCTGGTAATCACCAACCTGTGTTCTGTCTGTATGAGTTCACCCATTCTGGATATTTTATATGAACAGAATCAGACAATATGCCATCTTTTGTGTCTGGCTTCTTTCATGTAGCATAATGTTTTCTCTGTTCATCAACATTGTAGCGTGTATCAGCACTTCATTTCTTTTTGTGACTGAATAATATTGTGAATAAGTTTTTATTATTTAAAAAAATAAAGTACCTATTCTTTTTTTTGTTTGTTTGTTTTTTTGTTTTTGTTTTGTTTTTTTGCGGTACGCGGGCCTCTCACCGCTGTGGCCTCTCCCGTTGCGGAGCACAGGCTCCGGACGCACAGGTTCAGCGGCCATGGCTCACGGGCCCAGCCGCTCCGTGGCATGTGGGATCCTCCCGGACCAGGGCACGAGCCCGTGTCCCCTGCATCGGCAGGCAGACTCTCAACCACTGCGCCACCAGGGAAGCCCCAGTACCTATTCTTGATACTTCTGGTTTTTTGCTCATTAACCTCTTATGTACCAAGGGAGACCAAGACTTGAGATAAGAGAAGAAAACAGGTTTTTCACAAACCCTCTCACCAAGAAGGTAGGAATAAAGAGGAATGTACTTGTAAGGATGTGAATGCGTGTATTTCAAGGGGATGGAGAGAGCAGAGCAGTTGCCCTTCCAGTAAAGATAGAAGCTAAGTTTCCCTCGGGCTAAGGTTGCAAACTGCCTTTCACAACTTTAAGTTGCTCTAAAGGGGTCTGTCCGAGTTCTCTGATTTCCTTTCACTCACATAGACACCTGCAAAAGAGTGATTGGAGAATTTGGAAACTGAGTCAGAGACGCAGAGATGTTATCTCTTCATCTTCCGAATGTCCTACAGATAAGGTTCAAACCACAGAATAGGAGCAACAACTGTCACACCTTGAGCTCTTGCCAGGTCTTCCGGTCTAGGCCCTCAAAACAGCCCTATTAGCCCTACTTCTCAGTTGGAGAAGCTGAGGCACTGCAAGGTTAAGTAATTCACTGGAGGTCACACAGCATGTTGGTGGTAGAGAGCCCAGATGGAAGCAGTTTGAGTGCAGAACCCATGCTCTTAACCAGTGCACCTTCCGCCTCTGGCATCCTTATTTTCTAACGAGATGTGGCAAAGTGCTACACTGTTCTTCTGGCCATTGCGGGTGGGGTGGGCACGGCAGGTTGGAAGAAGGTGGCAGCAGCCATGCTGACTCAATCTTCCTAAAGGTGAGGGAGGGACCATCTGGCCCAGGCTCCACTCACAGTCGGCCCGTGTGCCATCTTGGGCTTGTGGACCACAGACAGAAGACCCTTGACTGCACCGTGGTTTACCATTTTGGCGTACGTAGGAATCACAATTTCCAGGGCCTTGCCTGCAGACAGTCAGATGCAGTAGGTGCGTAGGACACAGGAAAACTATTTTTTAGCAGGTCTCCAAGTGATTCTCATGCCACGTGGTCCTCAGACCACACTGTGAGAGATATTTGTTACTCTCATCCAAGATCCATTGTTGTCCCTTTTCTCCTTTGGGTGTCTTGAAGAAGCACAGTTGCAGAGGCTATTTTCAACCAGTAAGGTCCAAATGAAGGTCACAGGCTCACAGGGCAAGTGAACCAGGCCCAGCACAGAGCCCGCGAGAGGGGTTCAGGCAGCTGCAGGAGGAGGTAGCTGCTTAGAGATGGGGTCTCTGGGTGTGCTGTCTTAGATGCGCTGAGCCCTGGCAACACTCATGCTCATTATTATTTTTTAATTAATTAATTATTTTTGCCGGCGTTGGGTCTTCTTTGCTGCGCATGGGCTTTCTCTAGGTGTGGTGAGTGGGGGCTACTCTTTGTTGTGGTGTGTGGGCTTCTCATTGTGGTGGCTTCTCTTTCTGTGGAGCACAGGCTCTAGGTGCACAGGCTTCAGTAGTTGTGGCGTGAGGGCTCAGTAGTTGTGGTACGTGGGCTCAGTAGTTATGGCTCACGGGCTCTAGAGCTCAGGCTCAGTAGTTGTGGCACATGGGCCTAGTTGCTCCGCGGCATGTGGGATCTTCCCGGACCAGGGCTCGAACCCATGTCCCCTGCATTGGCAGGTGGGTTCTTAACCACTGCACCACCAGGGAAGTCCATGCTCATTAATTTTTTGGTTGTCTAAAACAACTGAGCTTCAGCATGGAGTCAGCTTCTCCCACCCCCAAACTGCTGAGTCACCCACCTCTGTCCCTGCTCACCTGCCCCTGCAGCCCCGGAAGGAAGGCAAATAAAACCCTGGGCACGTGGCCCTCAAGTACCAATAAATCCCTGGAGATTTCTGGCTTCCTGGGTTCTTTTCCTCTAATACAAAGAATGTACTATGGATGGAGGGAAGAGAAAATGCAAAATCCAAAGCCATTTAAAAGTCTAAGCACCAGTTCTTCTCTAGTGTCACAGACTGAATTTAAAGAATGAGAATTAAGTGAAAATTCTCTCCAAAAAAATTTTTTATTGGTTCAGCTATTCATTAATTGCTGAATCTTTACCCTAAAACTTTTAGTCTAGAAATGTACTTGAGCTCAGGTCAGAGATGAGGTTTTGACATTGCATTCCCCTGTTGGATCATATCCATGCTGGAATCAATTTAAAAACTGCCTTCCTAAGGATTAAAATGTGGCAGATATTAAGCGTCTTCCTAGACACAGGGTTGAGGAGCCTGACCTCACAGCCTGAGGCTCTTTAAAGAGAACACTGAGATCATGGTAAGAAAGGTGGGAGAGAAATGAATAAAGAAGAGAAAAATCACCCACAGAGAATCACTGTCATTGCATCAATGTATTTCCTTCCACATATTTAATATTCAGAAGTATATGCTTTGCTCAATTTAGTATATTTTTTCCTTCCTCTTAATATTTACAACATGAGCATTTCTCCCACATTATTGAATAGACTTCGGTAATGTTGTATTTAATACTACACGGTGTCCCATACTCCGGATGTACTGTAATTTATTTGACCTTGATTTTTATATGCTGAAGTCATTTCCACATGTTTGATTTTTATAGATGAACATTCTTTTGCATTTTTCTTTTTTTTTTTAAATTTTATCATATCAACATATTCCGACATGTGAAAATACTACATCAAAAATTGTAGATTCTTTTAAGGCTCCTGGTACATCTTGCCAAATTGCTTTCCAGAAAGGCATTCAGATGTATATTCTATCTGCATCATGTAAGTGCTTATCAATTAAACTTTTGCCAGCGTGCGTATTATAATTAAAAACAGAACACAGAAACCTTTTTCAATGTGATAAGTTTAAAATGGCCTACATTTTCACATGTATTCCTTTGATACAAAGGGTGAATGGTTTACATATTTTTCTAATGAGGCATTGATATTTTTCTTGCTGATGTTAATATATATATTAAGTTAAATATAACTATAATAAATTATATAATATAAAATAATATATAATAAAATATAAATATGTACATTAAATTTATCAAGACAGAATGAGAGACAGAGTATAATTAGTCTCCTGTTTTAAAAATTTGTTGAAAATAATGTTTCAAATTTGTCATTTGACTTTTCATTTTTTTGCTGATTGTTTTTGACATACAGAAGTTTTAAATTTTGTGTGTTCAACATGTGATTTTCCACTTTATGATTTCCTCTACTTCTTTTTTGATTAAAGTGTCCTTGGCCATTTCGAATCTTAATTATTATAATTATTTAATTATGTTTACCTTATTTTTTAATCAGTTAAAAATTATTTAATCAGTTAAAAAATAATTAAATGATATTTAATTCTGATTTCTACTTGATTGGGGGGTGTAATATGGCATAAGTTTCCAATTTTATTTTTTCCCTCAAAAGAGCCAATTTTGTCACTCCATTTGTTTCCAAAAGGCCTTTTACAAAATTTATTTTTTTATTGAATTATAGTTGAATTATAACATTGTGTTAATTACTGCTGTACAGCAAAGTGACTCAGTTATACATATATACATTCTTTTTCACATTCTTTTCCATTATAGTTTATCACAGGATATTGAATATACTTCCCTGTGCTATACAGTAGGACCTTGGTGTTTATCCATTCTTATATATGCCAGTTTGCATCTTCTAATCCCAAACTCCCACTCCTACCCTCTACTACCCGTCCCCCTTGGCAACCACCAGCCTATTCTCTATGTCCCTGGTTTTGTTTCTGTTTGATAGATAGGTTCATTGTGTCATATATTAGATTCCACATGTAAGTATATCATATGGTACTTGTCTTGCTCTTTCTGACTTACTTTGCTTAGTATGATAATCTCTAGTTGCATCCATGTTGCTGCAAATGGCATTATTTCATTCTTTTTTACGACTAAGTAGTATTCCATTGTATATATGTACCACATCTTCTTTATCCATTCACCTGTTGAGGGACATTTAGGTTGTTTCCATGTATCGGCTCTTGTGAATAGTGCTGCTATGAACACAGGGGTGCATGTATCTTTTTGAGTTATAGTTTTGTCCAGATATATGCCCAGGAGTGGGATTGCTTGATCATATGGTAATTCTATTTTTAGTTTTCTGAGGAACCTCCATACTGTTTTCCACAGTGACTGCACCAACTTACATTCCCACCAACAGTGTAAGAGTGCTCCCTTTTCTCCACACCCTCTCTAACATTTGTTATTTGTAGACTTTTTTAATGATGGCCATTCTGACCAGTGTGAGGTGGTACCTCATTGTAGTTTTGATTTGCATTTCTCTAATTAGTGATGTTAAGCATATTTTCATGTGCCTACTGTCCATCTGTATAACTTCTTTGGAGAAATGTCTCTTTAGGTTTTCTGCCCATTCAGAAGGCCTTTTTAGCCAGATATGGGTTCTTCCAAAATCAGAGAATCTCCTTTCCAGTTGGCCATGGAAAAGGGTTATCAGACATGGTAACTTCAGCTGGTAATGAAACTGGACTGGTTTTCTACCTCCTATGTGGCCACCAGCAACAGGATACTAAAGGAGTAGGAGGGACCAGCCTGGAGTTGGAAAGGGTGGTAAGAGTGGTGCACCGTCACCCTCTCCCTAGGCTCCAAGGACAGCTCAGCTCATGGGCGTAGAAAAGCTCTGAACAAAAGGGGGATTTACAGATCTGGCCTCTGTGCCCTTTATTTATTTAGAAAGCACTGTCTCTTTTATTTTACTTTTTTTTTAAGATTTATTTATTATTTACTTATTTTAGGCTGCATTGGGTCTTAGTTGCGGCACGTGGGATCTTCGTTGACGCACGTGGGATCTTTTATCGTTGTGGTGCGCGGGCTTCTCTCTAGTTGTGGCCTGCAGGTTTTCTCTTGTCTAGTTGTGGCACGTAGGCTCCAGGGTGCGTGGGCTCTGTAGTTGTGGCGCGCGGGTTCCAGAGCATGAGGGCTCTGTAGTTTGCGGCACACGGGCTCTAGTTGAGACGCGCGAGCTCAGTAGTTGTGGCACGTAGGCTTTCGTTACCCTGCGGCATGTAGGATCTTAGTTCCCCAACAAGGGATCGAACCCTCATCCCCTACATTGTAAGGCAGATTCTTTACCACTGAACCACCAGGGAAGTCCCTCTGTTTCCTTTAGAAAGCCCTTTTCCACCGGCACTGTCAGCTCCCAGACTGCCTGGCTTATTGCAGGTGCTTACTGTAGCTGACCATTGTGACCAGCTCCCAAATATTCCATTGCAGAGCTCCATAATTAGGAAGACCAGTTGTCTACCGGCACCCTGAGGCCCTTGCTTAACACTGAAGGGACCTAAACCTGCCCTCTGCCCCCCGAAAAAACAAAACCCAAAACCAAAAAACTAATGGTGTCCCCTGAACCTGAGCATGAGCTCCATCCCTGGCCCTTTAAACAGAGTCGGCCCATCCTCATACCACCTCAGTGAGTACATTAAACCCTGTTGCTGTAGGCAACAGGACCTGTCTACAATATTTATCCAAGATCTTTTTTGCCTTTGGAATCATTGTTCTTGATTTCTCGATCTTTGATTCACTCTGCCTGTCAAGTTTTGACATCTCCTCTGTCTTTTGCAACCGGTTTGCATTCTCTCTCTCTCTCTCTCTCTTTTTTTTTTTTTTTGGCCGTGCCACACGCGGCCTGGAGGATCTTAGTTACCTGACCAGGGATCAAACCTGGGCCCTTGGCAGTGAGAGCGAGGATCCCTAATCACTGGACCACCAGGGAATTCCCTGGATCCTCTTCTCACCTCTTGGCTTGGCACCTCCCTTGATTTTAACGTCAGTCTCAGAGAGCTTTCACCAAGTGCGCCAGTAGCCCCTCTTCCAAGGAAGGAGGCACGTAGGCCGTGGGATGACCTCTGTGGAAGACAGAGTCTGGCAATTTACCTGAATCCTGACAGCTTGCATGCCTTTCCATTCACCTTGGCCGGGTTACTAGGAAATACTGGAGAGATGGCAAAACAGGGACTTGGGACTCTCAATGCCTGTCAAGTTGGTTTAACTCTCACTTTGTCATAAAGGGACACATAAGAAAAACATAATTATCTGCCAAGCCAGATGAATTGAGTCAACCCCACTGATCAATAGCTCACCAGATGGGGCAGCCGAAGACTCTCACATCCCATTCCGTCCTCATCAGCAATTTGATATGTAGGAACTAGAATGTGTGTTTCAATTGACTGTGGTCTACTTCCCAGCAATTAAAACTACAGATAAATGACCTCAAATACTTCAAAGGCCAGAAATTAGCAAAGTCTTTTATTAGCCTCTGTCATCTAGGTATGGTCATTGTGCTGCTCTGCCTGGCACTGAGACACTGAGTGATCTCATAAAACATAACCTAGAGCATAACATTTTCCTGCTCAAAACCACTCCAGAGTCCTTGCTGTGACCCAGGAGGCCCTCCTTGCACTGGCCCCTGCCCACTTCTCTGATCATCTCTATCACTACTCCCTACCCCCATGCTCAGTCTGCTTTAGCCACATGCCCTGCTCAGTGTTGCTTCAGAACACCCCAGTTCATTTCCCTCTGCTGGGAACATTCTTTCCCCAGGCTTTCATGGCCCTATTCCTGACTTCATGCAGAGAGAGAGAGAGATCAAATGTCATCTCCTCAGAGAGGTCTTCTTTGATCACCTTACTTAAAAGAGCAGCCTCGGTCACTCTCAATTCACTGCTTTATTTTTCTCCATAACAGTTTATCTGACATTTTATTCACACAGAAACACACACACACACACGCACGCACGCACTTTCATTTATTGTCTCCCCACTAGAATGTAAGCTCTGTGAAGGCAGAAACACTCATTTGTTCATCTAGATGTTTACCCACCTTGATCAGCATCTGACACAGAGTAGACAGCCAACAACTGGTAGCTTAAAAATATTCAAATGTGAATAGCATAGGTTATATAAGTCTAGAGAAAGACTGCCTTCCAAGACCCCAACTATAATAGCTCAACTTTCACCACCTAGGACTCTATGATTGTATCATGATAGGAAACTGGCTTTTAACCCATTCTGCCAAGGATTGTATAAGAAGGAAAATTCTGGAAAATAGTATTTAATGAGATTTATGTATGAGGATCTTTCACATGGATTAGCTGATTAATCCTCACTGAAGTTCTTTAAGGCAGCCGTTATCTCCATTATCACAGATAAGGACATTTACACTGAAACTTTACCTTGCATAATGCCATGTGTATTAAAGGTACATGATTCAGGAACTCAGATCTTTTTGACTCCAACGATCAGGCTTTTTTTCTTTTTCTTTTTTCCAGTCTTTTTTCTACTATGGTACACTGCCTCCCATGGAATATTGTCAGAGATGCTTAACATACATTATCTATTCAGAAAAAGAGAGCCCAGATGACTTAACCAGTAACACAGCTCCTGAGAAGTGTAACTCATCCCTAGGTTTTCTGACACCCACCCAGCCTAGCAAGTCACAGCATAAAATAAGTAAAGTGTAAAAGACCATGAGACATTTGTGCCCTACCCCTAGGAACTAGAGACCTCCACAACTTGTTATGCTGCAGTGGACAGAGTCATTTCTGAGGTTTTACCTTCCAAAGATGGTGGAGGTGCTGAATTTTTGGAAAGAGACAAGACAGTAAGACAGCTGGTTCTTATAAAAAGACAATATATATTCATTTGCTCATTTAATAAATATGTATTGAGTGGTGACCACGGGCTAAGCACAGAACTAAGCACTGAGGACATAGTAATGAATAAATAAGATAGACATTGTCGTTGGTCTCATGGATCTTAACGACTAAAAAGGATCTTACTGAGCTAAAATTATGCTGCTGCCATAAAACTGTTATGATTTCATTCACTCACACAATCAAGAAATATTTATTGATTACATACTACATGTTGTGGTAAGAGAAGGAAATAAAATGGTGAGCAAAACCAGACATGATTCCTGCCTTCATGGAGCTTACAGTCTAATGAGGAAGATGTTAAATAATTACACACATACAAGGTGCTATGAGATCCTACAATTAGGGGAAACTGACTTCATCAGATTAGGAGATTCTTGCTTGAGGAAGTTCCACTTAAGCTGAGACTTGAATGATAAACAGGAGTTAAAACTAGGCAATGAGGGGAGGGAAGAACATTCCAGACAACTCAGTGTATAAGATCCTGCTGTAGAAGGAAGGATGGTGAGCAGGAAGGACTTTGAAAGAGGTCACTGTGACTAGAGAGTTGGAAATAAGGAGTGCCCTGGCCTCAGGTGGGCCTGAGCAGTAGGCAGGGGCAGACCGGTCAGGTAGTGCACATTCCCAGTTGGTCTCTAGGTTAATAGACAGGGTACCGCAGCAATTCCATGCTGGAGACACAGAGATTTGAGGCAGAGAGGCTCATTGCATCAGCAGGAAGAAGACTAGATGCTCACTAGGGTCTACACTAAAACCAAGGCTCTGCTTCTTCCCACCCAGGGCGACATGGAGGGAGGAATGTCTTTTCTGAATCTTCCTTTCCAGAGTGCCATATTCAATATGCTCTTTTGGGAGCCCACTGAATTAGATTTAAGTTCTTCACCTGTTACCTGTAAGTTCTTCAGCTATTAAGAGGACATAAAAATACTTTCTTTTCAGGATTCTTATGAGAATCAAATGAGTGTATTAAAGCACTTAGCACAGTGTTTGGCTTATGGAGGGTATTCAAGAAATAACAACTATTATTTTTCTTAGTCTGTTAAATGGAGACAATGGTTACCTCACATGGTTATGAAGACCTGTGATTAGATCACTGTACGTGGAAGCATGAGGCTAGGCCTCCTCTGCGCAGTCGTGTTGCTAATATGAAGAACCAGGCGCCTACTTTTTCCAGAGCGTATTCTAATGCTCCTTGCGAAAGCTGGGCCATTGCCTTCTTCATGATGTGTAAATGATGAACCTCGTGCATTCTTTTTTTTTAAATTTATTTATTTATTCATTTATTTTTGGCTGCTTTGGGTCTTCATTGCTGCGCGTTGGCTTTCTATAGTTGCAGCGAGCCGGGGGCTACTCGTTGCTCTGCAGCATGTGGGATCTTCCCGGACCAGGGCTCGAACCCGTGTCCCCTGAATTGGCAGGCAGATTCTCAACCACCGCGCCACCAGGGAAGCCGCCTCAGGGAAGCCCCCTCAGGGAAGCCCCCTCGTGCATTCTTTTAAAAACAATCTCTCTTTTCTCACGTTTCTAGGTTTATGCTTATCTTTCCATTTATTAATCTCTGTCCCCACACCAGGCAGGGAAGCCCTGAAATAAGAAGGTACGTCTATCACGCCCAGCCGGGTGTTGGCCCTGCCGCGGAGCCCGCCAGCAATCTGCCCGAAGAACCTGGGTCACGGCGCGGCGGGACCGGCCAATCAGAAGAAGTTTGGCCCTCTGCAGTTTCCGTCCGCTCACTAGGAGGCGCTGCGGCCGCCGCGGCGGCTCCCGGGGCTATCGCGGGCGGGGGCGGTTGGACTGGCGGCTGACGCTCGTGGCCATGGAGTGGGGTTCGGAGTCGGGAGCTGTGAGGCGGTACCGCATCGGAGGGGAGCGCCGGGACGGCCCGGCGGCCGCGCCGCAACTGGAGAGGGAGGCCCTGGCGCAGGAGCCCCCGGCGGACGCGTGCGGCGGCAGCGGCGCGAGGACGCGGAAGCGGAGCGGGGAGGGGAGCGGCGGCGCGAGCCGGGGCGCGGGGACCGGACTGTCTGAGGCGCGCGCCGCGCTGGGGCTGGCGCTTTACCTGCTCGCGCTGCGGGCGCTCGTGCAGCTCTCGCTGCAGCAGCTCGTGGTGCGTCGGGCCGCTGTTGGGCACCGCGGAGAGTTCGACGCACGCCAAGCCAGGTACCGCCGCCTCCGCCGGGCCCGGGCGTCCCTTTTCGGTGCGGGATGCCGCACCTGTGTGCACCTGACCCCGCGGGGCCTCCTGGGCTCGCCGCCCCCGCCCGGCTGCACGTGGGGTGGGGTTGCCTGGCGCGTCCCCCTTCTGGAGCCCCAATTTGCGGGACGCGGGGGTCGCGCGGCCCCCTATTAAGCTCGTGGTACACGTGCGGGTGGCCAGGGTGATTGCGCCGGCTTTTCCATCCCTTTTTTGCCTCACCTGCAGATGGTTTGGTTATAAGTAATCGCCCATCTTTCGGAGCAACTTACGCTTTTTACTAGCTCTCCTACTTTGCAAGTGAGATGGAAGGCTGTGAGGTTTGTGGACCCAGTTCGGTTTTCTGGGAAGGGTCCGAAGGGGCTAATGCAGTGGTCTAAATCTTTGAGGGTCACAGGTCTCAAACCTGAGAGCTATGGAGGCTGTCCCTGGAAGACGGCACATTCAAAATTTTACTATTTCAGAACTTCTCAGTTTCCTGGAGTTTGTCCTTGGGTCCTTGGTGTGTGAGGTTTGGCTTTTTCTTTAAAAAAAAAACACAAGAGACCTTTACGTATACTAGGAAATGTGAATTAAGTCAAAGGTATTGTGACCTAAATGTGTCAAAGCTCATAAAATCATAAGCTAGCAGACTTTTCAACAGCCTTGGTGTTTTAGAAAACTTTTAAGTACAAAGTGCTGGAAGCTTATTTTCTTAAAGGCTTTCTGAAACACGCCTCCCCACCCCCTGTTTTCCTCACTTGGAATGCAGTGAAAAGACAAAAATTTTTTTTGTTTGTTTTAGGGGTAGAGTTGGTTTTGGCCTGAATTGAAGTTACTTGGCCTTGTGTGCACAATGGGAGGGCTGAGTCCATTCTTCAAAAGTTTTTCTTTGCTTATTTAACCTCTTGACTTAATTGTCTTTGCTCTTGGTTTCTGCTACTTAGAATCAGTAACCCAGCATCAGTAACCCTCCAGAGTGTGACACAATGAAATTGTATTCTGTTCTGTCTAGCCATCAGCAGTTATACGTTTTGAATAAAATCCCTTGTCTTTGTATTGATTCGATATGGGGGTTGGGAGAAGTTGGGAGTGGAGTGAGTGTAGAAAACTGAAGGGATGAACTCATGGAAGGCCAAATAAAATGATGGAACTTTGCAAGTGATTTTCACATGTTACCTGAAATACTAAAGGCAGCCTCTTTTATGTGAGAAGTCAGAGAACTTGTTCTTTGGAAAGGGGAAGTGTGGAGGAAGAGTTGCTCTGTGCGAAGTGTTAGTCTTAAGCCTAGGACGCCTTGTCATCATGATTCTTCTGGTTGCTTCCAGGGATTATCTTGAACACATAACATCCATTGGCCCCAGGACTACAGGAAGTCCAGAAAATGAAATTCTGACAGTGCGTTACCTTTTGGAACAGATTAAACTGATTGAAGTTCAGAGCAACAGCCTTCACAGAATTTCAGTAGATGTACAACGGCCCACAGGCTCCTTTAGCATTGACTTTTTGGGAGGGTTTACAAGCTACTATGACAACATCACCAACGTTGTGGTAAAGCTGGAACCCAGAGATGGAGCCCAGCATGCTGTCCTGGCCAACTGTCATTTTGACTCAGTGGCAAACTCACCAGGTTTGTGCCTGTTTTTTAGTCATTTTGAAATCCTCACAACAAGGAAGCTTGTTAACTCCAAGCTGCTTGAGCAACTGTGGGCACTATTTTCTTAGACAAATCTTCTTTTCATTGCGATGGAAGATAGGATGATTAGAATAATTATCATTTAGTTTAAGGTCTACCTTTCAGTATTCTCTCAAGTGCTTTGTTTACTTAATTTTTAAACATTAGTGCCAGCAGCCCAGCGACAGGGCATCGACTATTTCTGGCAGACTGAAACAGCCTTATCAGTGTTACCAGTGTGTTCTTCAGTCATGGAGTTAGGTCCTGCCACTTCAAGTGTTTGCTCAGCTAGGTGTCGTGCTAGGCTTTGGGGTTGTGGGATGAAGGAACTGTACTGGCCTTCAAGGGACACATGGTTTGGAGGCTCACTCTCCTAGCAGTTTCTGTCGACCTATAATGTGAGAATGTTGGTCCATTGGGGATGCCATACTGGTAGAGTACCTCATTAATCCATAAATCTTGCCCTGAAAATACTTCGGCAGAATAGAGTACTTGATGTTTAGGACAGTGCCTGACCAGTAAATATTTGTTGAATTCAGTATCTCCTAAATTGAACTTCAATTTTTTAGAGTAAGATTCCTCAGAAAAAGGTTTTCAGTAGCTAGAAATTGTAAATAGGGAAGAATAGAAAATAATAGCAATTTGCAATGAGATGGCATCTAGTTCAATCCCCTCATTTGACACAGGAGTACTCTTAGCTGATCACCACTGATCTGAGACAGGGCCAGGACCTGGGTTTCCTGGCTAGTCAGTTCTTTTAGCTATATTTGAAAGGAAGGAGAGTATTAGGATGTAGTTAATGTTCCCTTTGGCAAACTACTTAACTTCTTTCCTCAGTTTCTAATCTGAAAAATGGCGATATAACAGTACTTTCCTAATGGCATTGCTTAGAGGATTAAATGCGGATTAAATACGAGTAAAATAGTAGAATAGCAACTGGCATGAAAAATCCTTTTTTTGCAATTAGTAGTTATTTAATATTAAGTACTTGCGGATTGCTTAAACTTAAACCAGCCCCAATATGAACATCTAGAGTTATACAAACTATAAATTAAAATTTGCGTGCTTGATAAAATTATTCATACTAGGATATCTTTAATTAGGAATCTTGCCAATTGCATTTAGAATGTAACATGCTTTTTCAAAAATTAGTATACACTCATCTGTTTTATAAAGTCAGAAATACCTTTGTGTGTGCTGGGGAAATTAGTGGTCTTGTATGTCCATTTCAAAGCAGTAATAAAATAAGCATCACCCTGTGCCCACTATTTTGATGCTTAAAATCTAGGAAGGGACAAATTAACATCATGGTTATTTAAGAGCATTATATAAGAAAGACATCTATACAAGTATCAGAAACAAACAGTACCAAATGTTAGAAATCATATATATGAAGTCCAGTAATGAAAGGATGGCATTTTGTGGGTTACTGGAACCCATTTTTTTTTTTTTTTTCCCCCTGGTACGCGGGCCTCTCACTGTTGTGACCTCTCCTGTTGCAGAGCACAGGCTCTGGATGTGCAGGCTCAGCGGCCATGGCTCATGGGCCCAGCCTCTCCGCGGCATGTGGGATCTTCCTGGACCGGGGCACGAACCCATGTCCCCTGCATCGGCAGGTGGACTCTCAACCACTGCGCCACCAGGGAAGCCCCTGGAACCCATTTTTAACTAAAATTTTGTAAGAATACCTATACCAACAATCTCAGGGAAACTTCTGTCATTAATAAATTGTTAAAAATAGTTTTAAAAACGTTCATAAAATAGATTGTCACCTAAATTATTTTAGTGGATGAACAAACTGAAACATGGTTATTTTTTAAGGGTACTTCTCAGCAAGGTATCTGGAACTTAGGAACTGATACCAATTAGGAGTAATGTTACCCACAGAAAAAGGCCTTAAATATCTTCTTGGGTTTGCTGCATGGTTCCAGGTTGTTACTCTGGGGCTGGCTTCAGTTTCAGGGTTAATTCTAAATGGAAAGGGATGTTGGTTAAGCATCCAGCCCTTATAGATACTGTCCTCTAACTTTCCTTCACTTTCTTAAAGATGTCTAACCCTTCTCTAGGTTTATTCTCAGACACCAGAACCATTAAAATAAAGGAAGATAAAAGGACAGTTTAACTTTTAATCAACTCTATAGAGATATATATCTTTAAATTTCCATTTCTCTTCCTTTGAATAAAGAAAAATTTTACTGCTTTTTATTTTAAAGTAAGTCACAGTCTCAAAGTTGAAAATCATTTGTTTCCTTTGGTTTTTGAAAGGTGGCACTTTTTACTGATAGCTACGTTATACTTCCTCCTTGATAGTACTTAGGTAATTATTACTTTGTTTCACTTCGATTAAAATACAATCCAGTAATCACTACTGAGACAAGTATAGCTAATAAGTAGTTTCCTCTCAAGTAGGAATGGGGTCTGGAATTTAACAGCACCAAAACAAGCATTTTAGCTGGCTGCAGAGCCTTCCTTAAGTTTGCAAAGAGAAGGAAAAGCTAACACTGAATGCCTACCACAGGCTAGGCACTGTGCATTACCTTGTAATCCTCACAACACAACTGTGAAATATAGATGTTATTAATCTGCTCTCTAGACCAGGAAGTAGTAAAGGGGCAGAGCTAGAATTTACATCCAAGTCTTTTCTTACTCTAAAACCCACACTATTCTCTGTAGCACCCTGTCTCCCACGTGTAAACCCAGAAATGCTGTTGCCTGGGTTGTTACTGTGCCTATTTACTTTGATTATTCTTTGAACTTTTTATTATGGAAAATTTCAAATATATACAGAAAGAGAATTGTTTAATGAACCTGAGTGTACCAGTCACCCAGCTTCAACAGTTCAATCTTGCTTCTTCTCTACTGCCCTACCCCCCACCCCGACCTTGACTATTTTAAAGCAGATCTCAGCTATATCAGTTCCTCTGTAAGTATTTTGGGCTGTATTGTTGAAAGATAAGGACTCTTTTTTTTTTTTTTTGACATGCTCATAACACCATGAAAAACTTAACAATAATTCCTTAATATCATCAAATATCCAGTCAGTTCCTTAATGACTTCTTATGGTACTTTAAAGAAAAGTCTTGGCCCTAAAATCATCTTTATAATCACCTTTAATTAATATATAAAGTTTCTGAATTAAGAGGTTAAGTGATTTGATGAGGTTCTCTGCTTTATCAGTGCTGGGACCAAAGATTACTACTCAGGTCATTAGTCTCCTTTCCTGTATCTTATTAGATTGGGTGTCTTCTTTGTACTTTTTCATCACATGATCCCCTTGGAGAAACTTTAAAAAATGCTACACTATCCATACTGACCCCTCTTACGATTTTTAGCAGGAAAACTAGCAGGAAGGGAGTGGGTGGCAGTTGGAGATGACATAGGAAACCGTGAACACCAGAAGTGAGGATACTACAGAGGACGTGGAATAAGGATAAAGAATTTTAAAAATTGCTTTGGGCTATGAGAATGCCAGTTTTCAATATTGCCTTAGGTTCCTTCTGGTTGATTATTCAACAGGTATTAATTGAGCAACTATTGCGGGGCCAGGCACAGTTCCAGATACTGAGAGTAAATCAGCAAGCAAACCAAAGATTCCCGTTCTCCTGGAGTTTACTGCTGGTGGGTGTAGTTATCACCAGATGATGACAGAGCTATGCTACTTGCAGCTATTGTGATGCTTCCTTGATGAGAAAACTCTGTTTCTTGCCATAATGGTTCATACTGTAAAGGTTTTAAAATCTGAGAAGCAAATCTGTTTTTCTGATTTAAAGGTGCCAGTGATGATGCAGTTAGCTGTTCAGTGATGCTGGAAGTCCTTCGTGTCTTGTCAACATCTTCAGAAGCCTTACATCATGCTGTCATATTTCTCTTTAATGGTGCTGAGGAAAATGTCTTGCAAGTGAGATTTTACTGTTTTAAAGACTAGGCTTGAGTAATAATGGTAATGAGAATAATAATAATAACAATAGCTAACATTTATGCATTTTGATTATTCATTCGAGTAGTATCATAAAATGACATGCAAAAGAGATACTGTACTGGGCTGTACTTTAAAAAAATCTACAGCCACTTATGTATACATGTTTAATATTTGAAAACTCAACTTAGAACAGATCGTCTTGTCAGTGTTTTTTTCATAAAAGGGCTCTGTGATGGCATAATTTTTCACCTCAGGTTTTCTAGAGTTTCAGAGATGTTTTGAGGCAGGCACACGGCATGAATGCCCAACCACAGGGATAGCGCCTTCCCTTCTATTGTTTTGCACAGGCTCACACTTACTAAAGATGTTGTTTGGCTCCACTCATGGAAATCAGGCTGCCTTCTGTGAAGAGTGACTTTCTGCTGAGCAAACTGCACATGGCCATTAGGCAGAGAGAGACACACAGATAGATGTCTTTAGATCCTGCCTTTGAAAAATATGATTGTTTTTTTTTATTCTTCCCCTCATCAACATAGACGTCCTTAAAAAAAGCAAAATAAAGACTTTAATAGTATAAAATTGTTTAACTGATATCTGTTTTCTTTCCTTCTCATTCAGGCCAGTCATGGTTTTATTACCCAGCACCCGTGGGCCAGCTTGATTCGTGCATTTATTAACCTGGAGGCCGCGGGTGTAGGAGGGAAAGAACTTGTATTCCAAACAGGTGTGTGAGGCTGTACGTTGTATATTTTAATGCTATTTTTGTTTTTATAAAATGGAAGTTTTTTGAATGTAAATAATCTAATGAAATGAACATTCTTTTAAAATCATGAGACAGTTTTAGCTTGTCTTTTTGAAGTTTTTAACAAAATAATATTAATGTTAATGTCATAAAAATCCAGTAATATGAATCAGAGTTCAAAGCTCAGATTTGTTTGGTTAGGGCATAGTAAAATCTGATGTTGGTCGTTTCATGCCATTTTCCTGCTCTATTAGAAATTTGGGTAATGTATTTTAGCCAGAGATGTAGCATTTGCTAGAAGCTTAATAATGAGTATTTTGAGGTATTAGGTGGGCTAGGGGAAGTGAGGAAGATGATATGGGAACTTGTTTTTTATTTTTTAGCACCCTTCACAGACATGATATTGCTTAAGTTATAGAGATATGCTAAGTATGTCTTCATAACCTAAACAGTACCACATTTTAATATTCTCCATCCAACTTACTTTAGACTTTTACCACTCAAAATGAATGTGTATTTTAACTTCAGCCAAACCTATGAGCATCTCAAGGTTATGAGGTCAGAAGCAAGGTTCTCCCTTCTTTTCACCTCAAACCTTTCTGTTTACTCTTCATCTGAATAATGAGAAGAAGCTGGTACCTAATATCTATAGGGGTCGGTGGATGCAACACTATTATCCATTTTCCTCTAATTCTTGGATGTCCGTCAGGGTAAGAGGAACACTTGATATAACAACCACCAGATCAAAAAGCAGCAAGAGAACATTCTGTAAGCAAAGAGGACACTGTGTCTTTCTTTTCTCTGGTGAAAATACTAGGGCTGCACCTGGGCAGGAGTGTGTCTTTGTATATTTTCCCTACTGGAAGCGTACTATAATTTAAGTACCTTCACATCCATACTTTTTAATTTGTTATCACTGGACCCTGCCCCTGTACTTCTAGGACCCAAAGAAGAACCAGTCTAAGGTTTAGTGTGTGCCTTTCCTGAATTTTTCTGTGCATATTTATTAATGCATACATATTCTGTGTGTATATATTAATATATCTTTCGTACATATAATCCAGAGAGGTTAAAACACATTTACCTAACTCCTGGGTATACATTCAAAAACAAAAACAGACAGAGACATTAATTTGAATAGTTACATGCACTGCAATGTTCCTAGCAGCATTATTTACAATTGCCAAGATATGGAAGCAACCTAAGTGTCCATCGACAGGTGAATGGATAGTGTGTGTGTGTACACAATGGAACACTCCTCAACCATGAAAAAGAATGAAATTTTGCCATTTGCAGCAATGTGAATGGACTTGGAGGGCATTATGCTAAGTGAAATCAGTCAGAGAAAGACAAATACTGTATATCACTTATATGTGGAATCTAAAAAATACAACAGACTAGTAAATATAACAAAAAAGAGGCAGACTCACAGATATAGAGCACAAACTAGTGGTTACCAGGGAGGAGGGGAGGGGCACTATAGGGGTAGGGGAGTAGGAGGTACAAACTATTGGGTGTAAGACAGGGTCAAGGATGTGTTGTGCAACATGGGGAATATAGCCAATATTTTGTAATAACTTTAAATGGAAAGTAACCTTTAAAAATCGCATTTAAAAAAAAATACTTACCTAGGGTTAGCAAGGGCTAGACCCAAGTCATTTAATTTATTTATTTACATTTATTGAGTACTCATTTATGCTAGGTCTAATTTACAGTCCCTGCTCTTTTTACTAAATGCAGACAGTTAGACATAAAAATTCTACAGTTTACATTTTAGATATAATTGCATTATTTGGAAGGATATAAACAAACTGTTAATAACAGTCACTACTGGATGGTGGGCATTGCTGTCAGAGCTGTGGTGGGTGTGACTAGAGTGGAGGATGGGGCAAAATGTGAAAAGCCAATTTGAACTCTCCACTGCTTCATAAACTTACAATCAGAATTGCCATTACAGCTTTACTGATACTCTTTATAGTTTTCTGTATTGTTTAAATTTTTTGCATTTCATATGATTACTTTAATAATAAAAACAGACTTGTTACTACTTAGCAATATATATACAATTTAAATGTTTTACTCATTCTAAAATCCTCGTATTTCAAAATTAAGTTTTTTCTAGAGGGGCATCCTACAAATATTTGTAAAGAATGTTTCTCCCCTTTCTTTGAGTCTTTGTATGCTGTTTTCCCTCTAGGTTTTGGTAGCTTATTCTTGTGGCTAAACTGTATACCTGAAAGCTTTCTGGGCACTTTCTGACAGTCTAATACCTTTCCCAGTATTTCTCTCACTTCCAGATGCCCTTCCTTCAAAAAACTAGCTTTCTTGTGGGGATTGCTTTCAGAAAGCTAGTTAGTGTTGCTTCCATGTCTGAAGAGGGAGGATGAGGCCTCCTGGGTCTGGAGTCCTGGGGAGCTCTGCCAGACCACCCTGTCCTCAGCTTCTGCAACAGGCGCTTTTATCCTACACGGTAGCGCTTGTCCTGTCCTGGGAACGTTTCCGTTAAAAACAGTTTGTCCTCTCTAGTGCTCCATTGTCACTTCAGAGAGACATTCGTTTGGGGAGTTTTTAGTGACTAGAATAATCATTACTACCTAATTTTTAAAAAAATTTGTTTTATTTATTTATTTTCGGCTGCATTGGGTCTTCGTTGCTGCATGTGGGCTTTCTCTAGATGCCGCGACTGGGGGCTACTCTTCATTGTGGTGCACGGGCTTCTCATCGCGGTGGCTTCTCTTGTTGCGGAGCGCGGGTTCTAGGCACGCGGGTTTCAGTAGTTGTGGCACATGGGCTCAGTAGTTGTGGCTCGCGGGCTCTAGAGCGCAGGCTCAGTAACTGTGGCGCACAGGCTTAGTTGCTCCGCGGCATGTGGGATCTTCCCGGGCCTGGGCTCGAACCCGTGTCCCCTGCATTGGCAGGCGGATTCTCAACCACTGCGCCACTAGGGAAGCCCCTTAGAGTATTTTTTGAGGTTCATCCATGTTGTAGCATGTATCGGTACTTCATTCTTTTTCTTTTTTTTTTTTTTCCACCACGTGGCTTGCGGGATCTTAGTTCCCCTCAGGAATTGAACCCGAGCCCTTGGCAGTGGAAGCGCAGAGTCCTGATCACTGAACCGCCAGGGATTCCCAAGTACTTCATTCTTTTTTATGGCTAGATTATATTACATTGTATGGATATCCTGCATTTCATTGATCCATTCATCAGCTGATGGACATCTGGATTGTTTCCACTTTTAGGCTATTATGAATAATGCCACTATGAGCATTTGTCTGTAAGTCTTTGTGTGGACATATAGTTTAATTTCTTTTGGGTGGATTCCTAAGAATGGAATTCCTGGGTCATATGGTAAATTTATGTTTTAACTTTTTAAGAAACTGCTAAACCAAATAAGTTTTATTTTAGAAGAAATGTAAATTCAGATAACAGAATTTTTTTAATACTAGATTTTCAAAAAGTAAGTAGAATGATAATGCCCAGTTCTGATGAATACAGAGGAACAGGCATTTTCAAACACTATTGGTGGAAGTATAGATTGGTGCAGTTTTGGGGCAGTTTGGCCATATGTATCACTTTAAAAAACGTACAGACCCTTCTGTCCAGCAGGTCCGCTTGCAGGAATTTATCCTGTAGAAATAGTTGCACATAGACGCATAGGTCTAAGTACTGCATAATCTTCTCAGCTTTTTTTTAGTAAGAATGAAAAACTGAAAACACCTTCCACGTCCATGCATAAGGGACTGGTTATATTAGTGTTGAGTTAATAAACATCTTACTTGGCTTCCATAATAATATTCTCTGCTCTCAGTCTCCTTTTTTAGTTCCTCCTTTTTTTGTTTATTCTGGGCATTGATGCTACCAACTAAAGTTAGAAGAAAGCAGAGCAGAGGGAATGATGCTTGGTGTGAGTTGGTTCTGGACTTCCAGGGAACTTTGACTTTTCATTGTTGACATTGCAATCTGCCTCCCCTCAATATCACACATGCTCATGCCCTTTGCTTTAAGAAAGATGGGATGCATTCTTGAAGAAGAAATGGGTACACAAGAAACTGGAAGCATCATGGGATTTAGATGATGGCAGGAGAAAGACTATAAGGTGAAAATATTTCTGTGTGTGCCTCCCACCTTCCTCTGTGAGATAATTAAGATAAGAGCTTTCTGGGGGAGGCAGGATAGGTGGTGATTAAGAGCACAGCCTCTGTGTTCTGCTGACCCAAGTTCCAATCTCAGCTGTAGCATTGCAACCTTGGAGCTCCATGCTTCAGCTCCTCATCAGTAAAACTGGGATAACATAGGATTAATAACCAGTGCGTAGAATCCTCAAGTCTGTAATTTCTTGTTTAAGAGCTGCCTTTGCCCTGTTTATATCACAGAGAGTATCTTACTCAGTAGTTCATCTGCCTTCCCCATCCCAGTCTCCCTAGTCTTCCCTTTTTCACCAACACTTGACCTGTCTGTGACCTGTAGGCCTCAGTGGACAATCAGTGAGAGGATGGAGTAGGGCTGGAGCACTACTGTGCAGCAGTGTGATCTGAAAGGGGTCAAAGGCCAGGTAGTGGCTATTCAAAACCCTTTCCTACTGATGGATCTTACGGTTTTCTCAAATATTTTTTATGGTACAATGCATAAAGTGAACTTAAACTTGATGATATCCTTAGGTGTCTTTATTTCATCTTTTATTATAAACTAAGAAAAGTACACAGCTCTGAGAGTGCTCAGCTTAATGAATTTTTACAGACTAAGTCATGTAACTAGAACCCAGCTCAAGATTGAGAGTATTGAGAGTACTCCAGAAGCCTGAAGCCTCCTCTGTGTCCCTTCTCAGTCTTCTTTCCCCAAGATTACCCCATTCTAACTTATGCCTTGATAGATTTAATCTTGCTTGTGTTTGAACTTTCTGTAAATTGACTCATACGCTATGTTTTCTTTTGTGTATGGCTTTTTTTCACTCAGTATTATGTCTGTAAGATTCCTCTATGTTGTGTTTAGTTCATTCTTTTTCATTGCTGAATAATATTCCATTGACAAGGATATCCATTCTACTAGTGATGTTAGGTTGCTTCTAGGCTTTGGCTCTTATGATTGGTTTTAGGAACATTCTTATGAGTGTCTTTAGCACACATGTTTGTGTATGCACGTTTCTGAGTGGAACTACTGAGTCATAAGGTGTGTGTAATTTCAGCTTTGGTAGATAACTTTTGGTAGATATATGCCATACTTGGATGCAAAAATCCTAAATAAAATATTATTAATACTGGTCCTGAATCCAGCAATATATGTGTAGTTATGTGTATGTGTATATGTGTACATATATGTACATACAAAAAAGATAATGCTTTCCAACCAAGTTGAGCTTATTTCAGGAATACAAGATTTTTTAAGTTTCAGGTGTACAACATAGTGACTCAGTATTTGTATATATTGCAAAATGATCATCAGTAAGTCTTGTTAACACTCATCACCATAAAGTTGCAAATTTTTTTTCTTATGCTGAGAACTTTTAAGACCTGTTCTCTTAGCAACTTTCAAGTATACAAGACAGTATTATTAACTTAATTACCATGCTGTACATACACTACATCCCCATGACTTATTTATTTTATAACTGGAAGTTTGTACTTTTTGACCACCTTCACCCATTTCACCCATCTCCCAACCTCCCCATCTCTGGCAACCACCAACCTGTTCTCTGTATCTATGAAGTCCTCTTTTTTTTTTTTTTTGGTCAAGATTCCACATATAAGTGAGATTGTATGGTATTTTTCTATCTCTGTCTGGCTTATTTCACTTAGGATAGGCTGAATAATATTCCATTGTGTGCGTGTGTGTATACACACACACACACACACATTTTCTTTATCCGTTCATCCATTGATGACACGGTTGCTTCCATGTCTTGGCTATTGTAAATAATGCTGCAGTGAACATGGGGGTGCAGATATCTTTCTGAGTTAGATTTTTTTTGGATAAATACCTACAAGTGGAATCATACAGTAGGTCTATTTTTAAATTTTTTGAGGAACATCAGTACTGTTTTTCATAGTGGCTGCACCAATTTACTTTCCCACCAAATTCACAAGGGTTGCCTTTTTTCCACGTCCTCACCAACACTTACTTCTTGTCTTTTTGGTAATAGCCATTCTGACAGGTATGAGATGATATCTCACTGTGGTTTTGATTTGCATATCCCTGATGATTAGTGATGTTGAGCACCTTTCAGGGACCTCTTGGCCATCTGTTTGTCGTCTTTGGAAAAAATGTCTATTCAGGTTGTCTGTCCATGTTTCAATCAGATTGTTTGGGGGGGGGTTTTGCTCTTGATTTGTATGAATTCTTTATATTTTAGATATTAACCCCTTATCAGAAATGTGATTTGAAAATATTTTCTCTCATTCAGTACACTGCCTTTTTTATTTTGTTGATGGTTTCCTTTGCTGCGCAGAGGCTTTTTAGTTTGAAGTAGTCCCATTTGTTTGTTTTTTGCTTTTGTTGCCTTTGCTTTTGGTGTCAAAACCAAAGAATCATCACCAGGACCAGTGTCAAGGAGCTTACTGCCTATGGTTTCTCCTTGGAATTATATGATTTCAGTCTTTTAAAGTTTATTTATTTATTTATTCATTCTGGCCACATGGCTTGCGGGATCTTAGTTCCCCAACCAGGGATCGAACCCGCCACCCCTGCATTGGAAGCTCGGAGTCTTAACTACTGGACTGCCAGGGAAGTCCCTGATTTCAGTCTTATATGTTCAAATCTTCAACTCATTTTGAGTTAATTTTTGTGTATGGTGTAAGATAGTGGTCCTTTTCCATTATTTTGCTTGTGGCAGTTCAGTTTTCCCAATATCATTTATTTGAAAAGACTGTCCCTCACCAATTGTGTATTCTTGGCTCTTTTGTTGTAAATTAGTTGACCATATATATGTGAGTTTACTTCTGAACTCTATTCTGTTCCATTGATCTATGTTTCTTTTTTTATGCCAGTATTATACTGTTTTCATTACTAGCGCTTTGTAATATAGTTTGCAATCAGGAACTGTGATGTCTCTAGCTTTGTTCTTCTTGCTTAAAGTCGCTTTGGCTATTTGGGGTCTTTTGTGGTTTCATACAAATTTTAGGATTGTTTGTTCTATTTCTGTGAAAAATGCCATTGGAATTTTGGTAGGGATTGCATTGAATCTCTAGATGCTTTGTGTGGCACAGACATTTTAACAATATTAATTTTTCCAGTCTGTGAGCACACAGTTTCTTCCATTTATTTGTGTTATCTTCAATTTCTTTCATCAGTGTCTTAAAGTTTTCAGTGTACATTTCTTTCACCTCCTTAGTTAAATTTATTCCTTGGTATTTTATGCTTTTTGATGCAATTGGATATGGGATTATTTTCTTAATTTCTCTTTCTGATAGTTCATTATTAGTGTGTAGAAATGCAAATGATTTTGTGGAATGATTTTACATCCTGCAGTTTTACTAATGGTAAATGAAGATGGCTTAATATTTGAGTCACTCCATGTAGTTCACCACATTATCAGAGTAAGGGAGAAAAACCATCTCAATTGATAATCTCAGCATAATCATCTCAGTAGATAAAGAGCAAGGATATGTTCCTTCAATAACAGTACATTTATCACACTCAAAAAGTGTGACATTAATATAAAACTGTTAGGGCTTCCCTGGTGGCACAGTGGTTGAGAGTCCACCTGCCGATGCAGGGGATACGGGTTTGTGTCCTGGTCCGGGAAGATCCCACGTACCGCGCAGCGGCTGGGCCCGTGAGCCATGGCCGCTGGGCCTGCGCGTCCGGAGCCTGTGCTCCGCAAAGGGAGAGGCCACAACAGTGAGAGGCCCGCGTACTGCAAAAAAAAAAAACCCCAAAAAACCCCCCAAAAAAAACTGTTAGTGAATAAACAGTACATATTCAGATTTCTATTGTTCTGATAACATCCTTTGTTTTGTTTTTTAGTCTGAGTTCCAATCCAGGATCAAATGTCAGATGTATTTTGATACATCACAGTCATTATATAACACGCACATAAAAAATATCAGTGTGAACTTAATTATTATAAAGTGAATACCCTTCTAACCCCCACGTGTGAAAGAGGATAGACTCTTTTTTTTTTTTTTTTTTTGCGGTATGTGGGCCTCTCCCTGTTGTGGCCTCTCCCATTGCAGAGCACAGGCTCCGGACGTGCAGGCTCAGCGGCCATGGCTCACGGGCCCAGCCGCTCCGCGGCATTTGGGATCTTCCCGGACCGGGGCACGAACCCGTGTCCCCTGCATCGGCAGGCGGACTCTCAACCACTGCGCCACCAGGGGAACCCGAGGATAGACTCTTGCTACACCCTCCCAGAAGTTTTCCACCTGCCCCTTCACAAATACAACTCCCTCCCTCTCATCTAAGGTTAGCCATTATTCTAATTTTTATGATCATTACTTTCTTTCCTTTATACCTTTTTAGCTTTACCTGTTTTTCAATGTGGTTTTAATATTTTAATCATAAAACTTTATTAATATCTAATTGTAATAGTAATAATATTTTAATATTTTAACATGATATGGTTTGATAATCTGCTTCCCCACCATCATTTTTCTTTTTCCTTTTACATTTGTGTTCTTCTCAGTGCATCACATCAGAAGCATGTAATGTCTGTCTGATTACTGACGGTGTTAACCTTCTATCACTTGATTATATTTGCCAGGTTTTTGTACTTTGTAAAGTTACACCTTTGTAATAAATAGTTTGAGGCTGTGTAGATATCCTGTTTCTTGTGAAACTTTGATCCTAGTTTTAGCGATCATTGATGATTCTTGCCCCAAAGCATTTTTACTATAATGTTAGCCAGATGCTGTTTTCTGGGTCCGTCATTCCGTCTGTAGTTAATAGTTGGAGTTCGCTAGAAGGAAGGCTTTCTCTTCTCTCTTGTGTGTATTTATTTCAGTGTTTCATGTATGTTTTATTTTATGGATTTTATATTCTGTTATAATCATTTTGATGCATGAATTGTTCCAGTTTAGGCCAGTGGCAGCCCCTTCAGCTGGTGCCTGTCCCTTTGACATGTCTCTGACATGTTTGTTTGAGCACCTTCTTACTTTCTGGCACAAGATGATCCCACTTATCAGTATTTTCCTAGGCTCAGATCTGGAATTGGGCATGTCTCTAGGGAGAACTGGTTCTTTTAGTGGATAATTGTATTCAGAAGCAAAGATCTTGGTGCTGAGTAGGTTTTTTTAAAAAATATTTATCCTATTTGGGGTTTGTAGGGCTTTTTGAATTCATAGCTTGGTATTTAAGTTTTGGGAAATTATTGGCCTTTACCTCTTTAAACATTGCTTCTACTCCATTCTTTCTCCTCTTCCTCTGAGATTCCAGTTACTCATGTTAGACCTTTTCACTGTATCCCATATGTATTATAAGCATTTCTATGTTTTCCATCCCTATTTCCTTCTGTGCTTTAATTCTCTGGATCTATATTTTTTTCTTCTGTTGTATTTAACTTTGTATTAAACTATATGTATTAAAATTCTTAACATCAATTATTATGCTTTTCGGTTCTAGGGTTTCCATTTGACTAGGTCTCTCACTCTCTCTTTGTTAATAGGTTGTAGTTGTCTAGTAAAATTCTTGCTGTCATCTGTGTTTTTGAATAATTAATAGTATTTATTTTAAAATCCATGCCTGGTAACTCCAGTCTCTGGGTCACTTGGGTGTCTGGTTCTGTAGTGTTTCTCCACCCCTTCCCTCCCCCACCGTTTATGGTTATTTTTCTGTAGGAAAGCAAATTGATTATCTGTTTATAAAGTTATAAAAATGTTAATATTCTTAGATTTCCTGAAATACAGTTACTTGATCTGTCTACAGCAGACAACTTTTTGGTAAATTTAGTTGTAATATACAACCCTTGAATCTCAGTGGATTACAATAGCAAAGGCTTATTTGTTGCTTGCATTACATTCTGGTTCCTGAGTAACTGCAGCTACATCCCATGGTTATTATGTTCTATGTGTCTTATTCATTCTGAGACCTAGGCTGAAGGAGAAGCCCTCATCAGGGATGTTTTAATCTCAGGGCCAAAGTTAATGGGAGAGATGGACCATGTGATGGTTCTTCAGAGTCTTCTCAGTTGAAGTTCATTTCTCTCCCATTCACAATCAATTGACTGAAGCAATTTATGTATGTGCTACTTCCCCAGGGAGGCATTATAAGTTATATGGGAGGGAGGAGTGAATAATTGGGAACAGTAATACAATTTATCTTGCTATCCTAAAGAAAAAATTCCCACATTTGAAAAAAGCTGTATGTACGTGAAGATGTTAATGCAGAATTATTAACAATGATAAAAATTTATAGTAGTAAGGAACTTTATGATATATTCAGTGATTATGCAGTTCTTAAAATGATTATTGTAATATCTAGCAACATAGGAAAATGCATTTAGTACACTGTTAAGTGAAAGAGCAATGTAGAGAGTATATATACACTATCAGTACAGCTATGTACACACAGTCATACATTTGTAAGAAAATAGAAAAATGATGATAGTTATCTTAGTGGTTTTTCATTTTTAAACTTAAAGTTTTTATAGTGCTGTTTTTTGTTTTTTTTTTTTTGCGGTATGCGGGCCTCTTACTGTTGTGGCGTCTCCCATTGCGGAGCACAGGCTCCGGACGCACGGGCTCAGCGGCCATGGCTCACGGCCCAGCCGCTCCATGGCATGTGGGATCTTCCCGGACCGGGGCCCGAATCTGTGTCCCCTGCATCGGCAGGCAGACTCTCAACCACTGTGCCACCAGGGAAGCCCTAGTGCTGTTATTTTATAATTAAAAGCAATTTTGTTTTCTTAAAGGTTATTTTTCATTCTAAAAAGTCATACACATTTATCAAAGAAATGTTGGAAAATACAGAAAACAGGATTAAAAAAAACAAACTCTTGACCTATCTCCCCAAATCACCACAGTAACTATTTCAGGTGTGTTTAAAAAATTACTATATTAAAAATATTTACCAGATTAACCTTGTATTATGTTGTCATGTTTCATTTCAGGTCCTGAAAATCCTTGGTTGGTCCAAGCTTATGTTTCAGCAGCTAAACACCCTTTTGCTTCCGTGGTGGCTCAGGAGGTTTTCCAGAGTGGAATCATTCCTTCAGATACTGACTTTCGTATCTACAGGGATTTTGGGAACATTCCAGGTATTCTGTCAGTCGTTACGGGCTTTTTTGTGACAGTGATTAATCAAAAACAAGTTTTACATTTTGGAAGTTTGTGAGTGAGCAGCATTTTCTGAGAGCAAATTCTCTATGTGAAAACTGCATATTTTGACTTACTGAAAGAGAGACCCTGATAGTTTCTTTTTCTTTTAAACTCCAGTCTAAGTTGAATGCTTCCCTTTTCTAGAACATGTCATCTTGACCCACAGTGTGACAGAACAGGGGAGAACTGGTTAGCACTTCATTCCCAAAAGATGGTAATAGATCCTTCAGGGGTCTTTTTCATTGTTATCTTGCTGTGCCAACTGCCCTGGGGGCTTGTACAGCTTATTTGAAGTTAAAATTTGGCTCTGGCCTGGCAAGGATGTCGATGGCAAAGTTTTGATGACCTCCCGTGCTCAATATTCCTACCCCTTGCTGTGTGAATTGTAATGCCCCAGTCATAATGTATTGAATTATGTACCATAACTATTGGTTCTGTGAGAATTTGGAAGAGAATTTACATCATGCATTCATGAATGTGACAAAGCAGTCATGTCACTGCTTTGATGTTTTGTCTTTCAGGAATTTAATACATTAAACAAATGGGCCTAAAGTAAGGTTGATCTTTAAAATGACTTTTTTTTTTTTTTCTGTATGTCTTAGGAATAGACTTAGCTTTTATTGAGAATGGATACATTTATCACACCAAGTATGACACAGCGGACAGAATTCTAACAGATTCCATTCAGCGAGCAGGTTGGTATTCTAATTTAGACTTTTTTTTGCAGTACACGGGCCTCTCACTGTTGTGGCTTCTCCCGTTGCGGAGCACAGGCTCCGGACGCGCAGGCTCAGCGGCCATGGCTCACAGGCCTAGCCGCTCTGCGGCATATGGGATCTTCCCGAACTGGGGCACGAACCCGCGTCCCCTGCATCGGCAGGCGGACTCTCAACCACTGCGCCACCAGGGAAGCCCCTAATTTAGACTTTTGATATTAAGATGGAATACAATGGATGACCTGTAAACCTATAAATATTCTGTGTCCTGTGCATTAGGGAGGCAGTGTATGGTGTAAATGAGGTGGGGCTTTGGAGTTAGATGAGGCTTTGAATTTTAGCCTTGAAATCTAGTTTAGCAGTTAAGAACATAAGACTATTCATTATGAGGAATTTGAAAGGGTGTTGACCCAGGGTTGTGGTCGGATTGCTGAGTGATGAGCCTGTAGCCAAAATGGAAGCTATACGTTGGAGGTGGCACAAGCACATCTTTGGGCAACTTGCCGAGGTCTGGAAAAGTTACATTGATCCAAGGTTGAGTGGTGAGGGCCAGTGAGTGGGTTATAGGACAGGTGTCAGGACAAGGGGCAAGGGAGTTAAAGTGTTTTCCAGAGAGATCCATAGTAGTCAGGGGAGGTGAGTCTGTTGCTGAGCCTTAAAAAGAGTTGGTGGGATTTGGCACAGTGGAAAAGAGAGGATGTCCCAAGTAAGAGCACAGCACGAGTAGGGTGTGTTTGTGTATGAGGGGCTGTTGGTGAGTAGATTGTCAGAGAATGGAGGTTGCATTTTCAGAAATAGAGGGAAATGAGGCATAAGTGTATAGGGTAGAGAAAATTGTAGAAAGCTTTAAAAATCAGCAAGAAGACACTGTAGGAATAAGGACTCATTAAAGGCCTGAGTACACGAATGAATGATGGTTTAAAATGCTGTCAGTCTGGTGATGCAGTGTGGAGTGGATGGTGGAGACGGGGAGAGAGCCAAGAGTCAGGGCTGTTCCAACAGTAATTTTCGTGTGGAATAGTAAGGGACCTAGACTGGGTGTTGACCAAAGATAGAAATGAAAGCAAGGGGATAGAAAATTAGGTATATTTTGAATGTAAATTCAACAGAACTTGACAGATTAGATAAAAGGGGCAGCAAGGGGCAGCATCAGGCCTAGCTGGCTGTGGGAGAGATGATGCAATTGACCATTATGGGAACACGGGAAGGAGGCCCCCATCCAGAGCAGTCATGAAGAGGGGAAGGAGACTGAAGTCTGTCAGATGTAAGACGGAGGGTGTCTGAACTGACCAGATGAAAATATAGATACACTGTTAGAGCTCATGACAGAACTGGATTTCTGGGTTTGGAAATTAAAGGCATAGAGAAAACCACTGAAGTATGGAGAATGGAAATGGTTTTTGGAAGAGCGAAGCAAAGGTAGAGGACTAAACTTGAGCTTTGGGGAAGACACATTCTAAGGTGTGACAGAGGAGCCAATGAAAGAAATCGCGCAGTAAGACAGAGGTGGTGTCTTCAGTGGAAAGAGAAAGTCAATGGGATGAGCAGCAGGAAGGAATGCCAATCACTCATGTCGCCTTGTAATTCTTCATTATTAAGTTCAAACTCGTTTAGTCATTGATTGATGTAACAGATATTTGTGGCGGCATCTGATGTGCCAGATTCTCCCTGATAATGGCTCTCCCAGCTCTCCAGTTTCATTGTTGAATACTCTCTCTACTCATTCCGGACTTTTTTTCCACCCTGTATTTGGAACTTGCCCTCCTCAGAGCCTTCATCTACACAGATGAACAGTCTCAGCCTGGACAGTCTCTCCCCCGATGTAGCTCCTGTCCATCCTTTAGCTGTAAATTTCACTTCCTCGAGTGCTTCCCTGACTTCTCAAACTCCATTAGTCTCCCGTGATATGTTTTTAGGGGACTCTCTCCTTCTTATTTCTTTTTTTAATTGGGATATCATTGAAATTCCTTATTAATTCTTAACACACGTGTAATAACTTGTTTGGTGTTTGTGAGCTTCATGAGTTTCTTGGTTCCCCACTGAATTTTTGGTATCTAGAGCGGTGTCTGCTACATTAAGTATATATTAAATGAAGAAGGACTAAGAAACAGCCACTGGATTTGTCAACAGCGAGGGTAGAACTGATCAGGGAGTAGCTGTAATAAATAGAAGAGAAAGGATGAAGACCAGGTCACTGAGCTTTGAAGTGGAGAGGAAACAAGAGTAGGGGGCATGGACCTTATCTGAGATATTTAGAAGAAAAGTGGGGGAGAGCAGTAGGATGGTAGAAAGC
Organism: Lagenorhynchus albirostris; assembly: GCF_949774975.1. Classification (NCBI taxonomy): domain Eukaryota; kingdom Metazoa; phylum Chordata; class Mammalia; order Artiodactyla; family Delphinidae; genus Lagenorhynchus; species Lagenorhynchus albirostris. The sequence continues at coordinate 56,093,117 of NC_083101.1, read as the reverse complement.
TATTTCTGTTCACAGTCTTTCTAGGTATTTCTTTACTCTAACAGTGGATGGTTTATTCAACTTTGTTACCTTTCTTTTCTTTTTTTTTTTTTTTTTTTTTACTAATAGGTGACAATATTTTAGCAGTTCTTAAATATCTAGCTACATCTGATATGTTGGCTTCTTCTTCTAAGTATCAACATGGAAACATGGTCTTCTTTGATGTGCTTGGCCTGTTTGTCATTGCCTACCCCTCTCGTGTTGGCTTGATAATTAACTACATGGTGGTAATGGCTGTTGTTTTATACCTGGGAAAGAAATTATTGCAGCCCCAAAATAAGAGTAAGTGTTTTCCTTTAAAACTACTGTACTGGCACGGGTATGGAATTTGCCTGAAGTTTTTTAGTCACTTTGCTTGTATCTTTCCAAGAAGTTAAAAATCTTAAGAAAAATAACATTTGATTTATACTGTTGTAAGAAATTTGTAAATGAATATCAGGTTGATATGCTCATTATACTTTTAGTCATGGTGAAGCAGGCAATTTTTATGTACTTATGCACTTCATAGAAGTACCACAAAAGCTTGTGGAAAATGGTTTGTAAAGATTGACTTTTAGTGAAGAGTCCCATTAAAAAGTCTTGTCCACACTACAGACCAATAGCACACTGTTCTGGAATATAAATGAGCATCTTCTGGTTAAATTGGTCTCCTTCTACTGTGTTTTGTACTCTAAGTTGGTGTGTGCTGTTATCAGATAAAATATTTAGCAGCAATTTAAATACTCATTTATCACTGGTTATTTTCTCATGCTACTTCTATTCCTGTGTTAGCTTCTTTTAGTAAGAAGCTTCCATTTCTGCTGTTATTTCAATACACAAAGCAAAGGTGATGAAGATTAAGGTGATGAAGATTAAGACGACCCACTTTTCTAGCCAGGAATATATCTGAACTACTCCTGAACTTATCTCTTTGAGTCTTTTGTATGCACGGACTCTGAGTAGATGTCAGTACTTGAATCTTATTCACTGATACTTTCCCTGTGTAGTGTTTAACAAACCTTACCCCTAGGAAATTTCAGTATTTTCAATTACAATGGTGAATTTTATTTTAATGTTTGCTCCTTTAATTCTACTAACTGGTTATGAAATTGATTTGATAAAGACGGTGATCTCTACTTTTTGTTTTCTCTCAATTAGCTGCTACCTACACAAAGGACTTCTTCTGTGGACTTGGCATCACTCTGATAAGCTGGTTTACTAGCTTGGTTACAGTTCTCATTATAGCAGTGTTCGTCTCTCTTATTGGACAGTCTCTCTCATGGTATAACCACTTCTACGTCTCCGTTTGTCTGTATGGAACTGCAGCTGTTGCCAAAATAATATTCATACATACCCTCGCAAAAAGATTTCATTATGTGGTAAGTGTTGGGCATATTTATTGATTTCTTTTTGCTGCCTTCTAGGATTGAAGACATACTCAGGTGGGTGTTCCTTGTGATTGGCCTTTTGAGCTATCACAGATTGTTTGGCATGGCTATAGATAATTGACTCCCAGATCTGTGTTGACTTTCTGGAAGGCTTCTCATTCTGCAGGTAGCAGACTTCAAATGAGGTTATAAAGCTGCAAACAGTTTGGGGTGTTGGTGACAGCAAGGTGTGTTAGCATAGCCTTTTGCCTCTCCTGAGTCTGCGGTTTTTGTAACCATGCTCTTTAATCTACCAGCCTTCCTTGGGATCACCCAATTATTTATATTTGAATAGCTCTGTTTTACACTGGACTGTAAGGTCCTTGAGGGCATGGATTGTTTTGTTCATTGTCCCCTGTGCTTAGGCAGTGTCTGAAACAGCACTAACACACAGTAAGTGTTTGCTGTGTGAATGAACGTTGTGCTTAAAACTGCGCTTAAAGTTTTCAGTTTCCTTCACTTTTTTTTTTTTAACTTTTATGTTGTTGATGCAGATTCTGTCAGCATGCCTCTGTGGTCTGGGGGTTACACTGACATATTGCTAAGGAGAATAAGGGGAGGTACATAGGGTTCCAAAATGATTTATGCTGACTTAGAGAATATAGCCATATTGTTGTGGTTTCAACTGTATACCATTGTATTTTGTTTGGTAAAAACAAAATTAGGTATTAGGGTTATGAGATAATAGGACTAAAAATAAATTACAGTGAGAGAGCAAGCAGTGGTTTCTGATTTTCTAAGAGAGTTAAAGGGAAAATCTTTCTTAGTTCTGTCATTTTCAAGACGGCCAGTGTACACCTGTTTTTTCAGTTTGTACTGCTGGGGATTAGAATGGAGACATGGAAGACTATAATACAGCATCCTTTCACAAGGATGTCTTTGGTACCTGAACCTTGGTCTCAGTTTCAGTTCATGTTGGGATATGATCTGAGGAGCCCTTCTGTGTTTCGGGCCCTATTGAAGAAAGGTTCTTTGAGGTTAGCCATCTGTTTATGGTTGAGCCAATGCTTGTATCTTAGTGGCTTCTGTCTCCAAAAGAATGATACCATGGGGCTCAATTTCACATGCTTATTCTTAGTGCAATGGTATGTAATCAGTCAGAGCGTGGCTGACTGTCATTGATACGGCATTGGGGTGCAGTAGAGGGTAAGACAGAAATGCTTAGTAAAGTTCTACTTTGACTGATTTCAGTTGTCTGATTACAAAACTTCGGGCTGAAGGCACAATGTAAAGAATAGTGTGTTTTATTTTCATTTCACAAATGGTCTTTGAGTATCTAGTGGGCTTCCATGCTAAGGTCTGGTACAGAGATTCAGGACATAGTCTTTTTCTTTGAGGAGCTCACAGTTTCATTTGGGGATGAAATGATGGAGAAACCACAGGGGTTTCAGTACATTGGGACGAAGTGAAGTGGAGTGATATATTAACAGTGCTGTAGGAATATAGGGCCAGGAGAGATGAATTCTGTTTGTGGAAGTCAGGAAGGCTTCATGAAAGAGGTGGTGACATTTGAACTGGGTTTCTGAAGCCTGAGTAGAAGTGTGCCAGATAGAGAACAGGTTGATGGGCAAAGGTGGGAATGTACAAGATGCATTTGGCTCACAGTCAGTAAAAAGTTCAGTGTGGTGAAGATGAGGTTGATAGGATAATAACTGAGAAAGCAGGCCAGGGTGAAGTTGGAGCATGACCCTAAAAACCAGTGGGGCCACAATTTAAAATTTCTAAGCAGGATATTGAGTGTGAGAATTTGTAATTTAGTAGGAACACACTGGTAACAGTGTACAGAATGGATTGGAAGGGGTAGAGGGATAATAGAGACGGGGAGAGGGGAACTAGATTTGAGGGATGTTTGGACTTGGGTACAATGTAGGAACAATGTAAAACATTTTCAGTTATTACAGTCTTCGTTGTTGAGATCTTTGTTTTTAAATATCTGAGTGGAATTTGGCTTCAAATTGAATCCTAAGGATTATTTTATTCTTTTTAAAGACCATGACTCTTGATTAACAGTGTTGAACATCTAATTATTTAACGATGATAGCCTGTCTTTCATTGTCCAAAGGAGGTTTGTCAAGTGAACTTTAACTTGTTTTGAAAACATGTGACAAACTCTTTTGAGCTCTTGAATTAGGGACCCTTATAACAAACATGCCCTGGACTATACAGAAATGAGAAGGCAGAGGAGAGAGAAAAGCTTAAATATATCTATTTCCGTTTTGGTATTTCTGCACTAAAATTATAACTTTCATGTTTACATTAATAGAATCGCTGGTGCAGACGTTAAAATGTATTAAGTTCATATGGCAACTTTCTTCTGAAGAACTCAAGGTGCTGCACAGGAATCCTCAGACTTCAGAGCTCAAAAAATGTAGATCAAATTTTATAACGTGAAACCACCAGGAATCCAGGATGGGGGCAAAGTTGTGCTACAAGACCAGTTGGAGATAGAAAAGACTCAGGAATCGAGCAAAAACCCCCCATGGCTGTGTGCTCTAAAGGTCCTGCAGTTCTCAAGCTGTGCTGTTGGTGGCGCTGCAGCCGCCTTCACATAGGTCATTTCTCCAGTTTGCTTGACATTCCTTGTAAGTTGCATGAATAAAAGAGCTTACAGAGGTGAATGTTTTTAGGAGAGTCCTTTCTTCTATTTTAGAACATTTCCAAAGGTCTTTCAGCCCGGTGGAGGGAGAGCACAGATTATATACAAGTAATGATGTTTTTACCCCCATCTTGTTAAATTCCCCTTTCCTGTGCAGTAATTTGAATTTATTACTTTATGATAGGAGGTAGCTTTGTCAGTGTTTACTTTAAAGTTTAAAGGATAGACCCTGCTCCAAACAAAATATAGCTTTTTGGAGCAGTGGAAGTTACACTACAATAGAAGATCTTTATGAATGGCCCATGAATGAGACGACCTGTATATTTTCTTTCTTTCAGAATGCCAGTGACCAGTATCTGGGAGAAGTATTTTTTGACGTCTCTCTGTTTGTGCACTGTGGGTTCCTTACAGCTCTCACTTACCAAGGGCTCTGCTCGGCATTTATTAGTGCTGTCTGGGTGGCATTCCCGTTGCTCACAAAGCTTTGCGTGCACAAGGACTTTAAGCGGCATGGTAGGGTATTTTTGGTTGTGATACAAATGGGAAATACCTTAAAATACATAAGATAAGGCTTCCAGGAACTATTTCCATATTTGATCCTTTTGGGTAGGCTTTCTAAATTGTTGCTGTTTTTTTTTTAACTTTCAGATCACACAGATTTTTATCTTACACCTTATACCTACCCCATCATTCTCACGTAAATGAGCACATGCTAATATATTACATACTTTGTTTTCTTATTTGTATTCTACCCTAAGTCAAAGTATTTTATCTCACTTAGATAACATGTACCAAAAGGGCAAGAGTCAGAGCTAACCTAATTTCTGTTAGGTGCGAAGGTATACCAGGACTATGAAAAGCTGTTATCTCACTGGAGAATTTCAGAGATGTGTTTTCTTTCTCTTTTTCTGTAGGTGCCGGAGGAAAATTTATTGCCTTTTACCTTTTGGGGATGTTTATTCCTTATCTTTATGCATTGTACCTCATCTGGGCCGTATTTGAGATGTTTACCCCTATCCTTGGGAGGAGTGGTTCGGAAATTCCACCTGATGTCGTGCTGGCTTCTATTTTGGCTGGTTGTACAATGATTCTCTCATCCTATTTTGTAAGGAAAAAAAATTTTTTTTAAATTTCCTTCTTCATTTTATATATAAATACATGATGAGTTTTGCCATGCTAGATCCTGTGAAATAGTGTTGATTCTACTATTAAGCAAAAGAAATGGTGAATGACTCTGCATATTGTGGGTTCGGTATGGGCATAAAATGTAGAAGGCGGGGTGGTTGTTATTTTTGCTTCCTCATCCTCCCAAATCCTCTGATTATACTTCTTTTCAAATAGCTTTCAAACTACCTGAATTTGAATGTGTGGAACGAATACCAAGTGAGAAGTGGTAGAGATTGCTTGGTGGTGAATTTTTAGAGTGTGTTTTGAACTTACTAATTAGAGGCAAATGTTAATAAATACATGGTAGTTTCATTGGTGCTGTTAGAGCTAGTGAAGGAAGACTAATTCTCATGAGGAGTTTTCCCTTGTCGTTCACCTGCCTTGGTGCTGGCGCAGCCAAGGTCACTGATGAGTCTGTGTCCTTGAGTGACATACACTTACAACACCCAAACATGCCTTCCTTTACCAAGTAATGAATACATGTTACAGGCCTTGTCATTTTACTGTATCAGTGTTCTGCCCTCACAGGGCGAGTCCTACCTGTGCCATCCCTGCTTCTCCTCCCTGGGACTCTCCAGAGGGAAGAAAAGACATGATGTAGAGTTGACAACCAGACTGCCCTCTGTTAGAGCAAGCTCCAGGCAGAGTGCTGCCCTTGGCGTGGTGTCGGCACTCTCCAGGACTCAGGCCTGGCTGCTCTGTTTTGTGGCTCTTTTCATTGCAGTCCCTAAGAGTAAGAAGTATTTATTGAATACCTGTAGGTACACTCTGAGATTTGAGGCTAGGGTACCAAATAGAAAAAGTAGCTATGACTATTATAGCTCTTTCCTTCATGGAGAGAAGAGTGAGCTTTTTCACACTGATATAGTAAAGGGCATCTCATGTGGGGACTAGGGTCTAGGGACAGCAGATACAAGTACCACGTGCGTCGTCAGTGCTGTCCATGCAAGTCCCTTAAATGGCAAATAAACAGCTGCATGTGTGACTGCGTATACAGCCCTGTAGAGTAATTCTTATGCACGCTATTGTCTGAGATCAGCTGTACTAGTTCTGAAAGAAATCTGAGCATTGCAGCCATCTTACTTTTAATATTATGATTTAGTCCTTACTGGTATTTGCAGGGATAGATGGAAAATTCTAAAATGTTCTTTGTTGCCTTCAGGGTTTACTTCTTTTGGTTTTAATATTAAGGCTTTAAATCCTCTGTATATCTTAATAGATGGTTGGCTGTTGTGAGGACTAAAGGAGATGTAGTTTCAGCACATGTAGATTAGGTTGTAATCTAGAGTCAGCTGAGTTATGAACTGGACCCCCCCCCCCGCCCCTGCAGTGTATTTAAATCACAGTCAATGAATGAAAGCTACTGATGCTCATAAAAGATGATCAGAAGGTGGGGCATTTCAGTTCTGTTCCATAGGGAAGGGGACAAAATGAACCCTGAAAACTTCACTGTGGAAATTGAAAATGACCCCAAAAGCATGGAAATCTTGGAAACCATAAGCAAGCAGATTAAAGTTTATTACCTTCTAAATTACTTTTGGAGAGTGGCTCTTAGAATACTTTAATGTTCATTATAATGTGAAATAACTCTGCTGCCCTTTGATGCTGTGGGTTATCATTCTCTTCGCTATTTTCTTACTTATGCGTAGCTGTGTTACAGATAGTGGCTTTTTACTAGAGTGAGACTTTTCTCCTTGGGTAATGGAGAATTGAACCACAATGCACACTTCAGAGAGCCTGTCTTTTAGTCCTTGGGGATTTATTAAATATATTTGCTAGGAAGCAATTAAATTGCTGTCAAATGATCGGTTAACAGGTTTCCTGGGGTTCCCCTGTGCTGGGGCCATCATGGTTGTACTGATTAAATGAGACTGCTGGTAGGAGCGGGATCAGGAGGAGATTCTCAGAGAGAAACAGAGAAAGAGCCAGCGCACACGGGACACTTCATAGTCCCTTTTCATGCTTCTCTTCATTTTATTTCACACCCATTTCGGAACCTAGAGTGGTATCAGATGTAACATTTAAGACAAAAGCCAGTAAAATGTGATACAGTGGGATCCAAACACACTGTCACTAGGCCGTTCTCTTCCTTCTCTCCCACTCTCTGATCACCTTCTCATTTATCACCATTACCAAAGCTCTTCCAGAAGGTGGGTGGAAGAGGCAGAAGATGAGCCTCATGACCTGGAGAAGAGAAAAATATGGATGTGGAAACTGTAGCTTAACCTGAAGTTGTAGGACAACTTTGGGGAGCAACAGGGTTGAGAATGGCAGGAACCACAGCATTATGACAGGGAGGTTTTATTTGGACCCAAACGACTCTGTATACCTAAACTTAACCAGTCTCCAGTGGAGGCGAAACTTATTACTTGGCAGGATATTTGACCCTGTTCTAAGGAGCCACATTTTAAATATTGTGACTGTCAGGAGAAAGAGGGACGGACAGGGTAACAAATTGTGTTTTGCTGACTCACTGCCATAAATCCTTGGGTACTCTCTTATTTCTGTCCTTCAGTGTAAAAACATTAAGATCTTCGACTTAAGACCAGTACTGTTTTGCTGGAGATTACCCTGGCGGGCATATCGTTACACTGTAGATATAAAATCTCTTAGTTTCATATAGTAGAGTATATGGTAGGTTATGAATATCTGCTTAATTTTTCATTTTCATCTCAGTAAAAATATTTTCACATTTATGTTCTTCACTTTTCTACTTATTGACCCTGGAGGGTGGGCAATAAGGGGGAGAAGGCAAAAGGGGGAGCAGGGACTAGGTCATTGTTTCTCAAAGTGGCTCCTTCAGAACCCCTCAGGGATCTGTGGACATATTCTATAATCATGTGTCCCCTGGAATTTTTAATTCAGTGACTTTATTACAATTAAAAAATATAAACATATTTAGGACTTCCTGGATGCCCATCTTGAGACAGAGCCACTTGCTTTTCCTGCCCAAGTTCAGATTTGTTATTTTGATTGTGTTGGCCTTGGTTAACTCTGCAGTGACAAGGGCAGAATTACCTTTTTTCCCCTGGTTTCAATTTTCATAGTTTTTTTGGTTTTTTTCCAAGTGAACTATAAGTTGATTTACAATATTGTGTGAGTCTCAGGTGCAGAATTACTTTTATTGCAGTTTTTCCTTATGTGCAGGTCCACAGGCAGAGTCTTGTAGGTGTATCTAAAAGATGAATCCAGCACATAGGCACATTATGAAAGCATTATTAGAACTTGAGTTTTGTTGAAATAGGCCTGCTTACTTGCTTAAAAGCTTACCTCTGGTTCTTTAATAAAAGCCTGATGTCATGATGTTTGGTACGGTTAAATAGTGTCTGCTGTGCAGTTAACTTACAGGGTTTGATAGAATTGGAAATAAAATAAGTTCACGGTTTGACTGATGGTGGATGTACATCCTCTAGTAGTCTCTTGGCTGAGCAGAGACACTGTGTCAGTTGCCTTTTTCCCTCTTACTGTCTGGCTGCCTGTCAGAGAGGCACCATCATGCAGATGGGGGCATCTCTCATTTATTTAGGCTCTGGCTTGTGATGGAAATCCCTTACAATTAGTGCTTTGTATACTGGGAGTTGGGAGTATGGTAGCACATGCTGATACATGTCCTTTATTATCTGTCTGACAACACCTGTTACAATGTCAAGTCAGTAAAGCCACCTTTCTGCCAATGGTAATTTTTCTATTTTTGTGTTTTGTGTTTTAGATTAACTTCATCTACCTTGCCAAAAGCACAAAAAGAACTATGCTAACTTTAACTTTGGTATGTGCAATTGCATTCCTCCTTGTTTGCAGTGGAACTTTTTTCCCATACAGCTCCAACCCTGCCAGTCCAAAGCCAAAGAGAGTGTTTCTTCAGGTAAGAGCGATCTTGCGTGAGCTATTTGAGATCCTGGAGAGGAAAGGCTTATGGTGTTTTGAGCTTACTAGTCAACAGTGAAGCTCGAAACACATAAGTGACTGTTCTACTGTTGACCTGTTAGTTGGTACCTCGACTATTTTGTGTAAGGCAGTGAGGAAAAGACCATCAAGAGGCATTCTTATCAGCTAGAAACACTTCTCCTAAGAGCCTGAATCAGAAATGTCTGCTTGTTGTTCTTATTACTGTTCAAATTACAAAAATATACCTACTTGGAAAAACGAGAGCAAATATGTATCATGGAATAATGAGCTGTCAGAAGTACAGATTGTAAAACTGTTTGTGGGCTGAGTAAAAATATGACCTCCTGTCAACTGGCAAAATGAAACATTCTTTAAAATGCGGTAAGACTGATCTTAGGTAATGTTCAAGGTAATGTGATAGTGAAAATATAATAACTTAGATATTAATAAAATGAGATTTAGAACTTTCTTAGATTTCAGGTTTTTCTGCAAACTTTTTAGAGCTGGTGTAAAACAGGAAAAAGAATTTAAGTCCCCTTATTTCCAGTCTTCCTGTCTGTTAGAGGGAATGGAGTGACCAAACAGAAAAGCCAACAGTCATAACCTAGATAATTATTCAAGGACTTGAGTAAGTAGTAATAATATATTTGAACTTAAATATGAGAGAGGAGATTTTGAGAAAGAGCCAACTATTCCTTGTTTTTGTTTCCAGTCCTGTAGGACACAGTGATACATTTTATGTGACAAATTTTACAGTCACATCAGTAGTCATTAGGAAAAGCTAGATTTTTATTTTTAAAAACTCCTGTTCTGATTTGTTTTGGGGTTCTCTTCTTCCCCAGTGCCAGAAGGTGACAAACTTTTCCTATAAAGGGCCATAAAATAAATATTTTAGGCTCTGCCAGCCATGTGGTCTCTGTTGCAGCTACTCCGTTTCTACAGAGTGAAAGGAGCCATAGACGACACCTGCAGATGAATGTGGCCATGTTTTAATAAAACTTTATTTATAAAAATGGCAGCAGGCCATTTGGCCTGTGGGCTGTGGTTTACCCCTGCCCTTTGCAATCCTTTTTCTTTTCCTATTTGATATTCTTCAGGCTGGTTTCCGTTGTTAATAGAGCTATTCCAGATGGAGCATGGTGCCTTTTCAGAGAATTCTGTTAGGCACAGTGGTGAGCTGTGATTCCTATTTTTCTCTGCACATCAATTAGCATGTAACACCCCGAAAGGGAAATGTGTGTGTATTTCTTTTAGATTGTATTTAAGTCCTTTTAGGACTTTTAAGAGTTCTAGTTTTCATGTGTTTTATATCTGAAATAGTAGGTTTTCAGAAACTTTTTATATGAAATTTAAATTTAGAAACATATTTGTAAGAAATAATAAAGTAATCATGTGAGTATCTATTGAGTTTAAAAGAGCATTAGCTGTATCTTAGAAAACCTCAGTATTCCCTTCTTGATCCCAACTCTTTTGCTCCTCTCTCTCTTATTACCACCCCCAAAGTACTCACTATCTTAAAGGTTGGAGTTAATCATTATTTTACCACATATGTATTAATCGCTAAACAACAACATATAGTTTTGCCTGTTTTTGAGCTTCTTACAGGTAAGGCCATACCATATACTCTTTGGTGGCTTACTTCTTATTGCCCAGCAGCATGTCAGAGTCTTCGAGGTTGATCTGTGTCACTGTAGTTCGTTCTTTTTCATTGCCGAATAGACTTCTGTCATAGGAGGATGCCCCAATTTATTTGCCCATTCTACTGTTAATGGACGTTTGGGTTGTTTCCAGTTTTTGCTAATATGGACAATGCTGAACCAACACTTTTGTACCTTGCAAGAGTTTCTCTAAGGTCCATATTCAGCAGTGGAGTTGCTGACTTGAAGGGTTATGCGCATGTTAACTTTATTAGGTAATCTAAGCAGTGTCCTAAAGTGATTGTGCCAGCGGTGGGTCCCTGTTGCTCAGTAGCCTCGTCATTTCTTGGTATTGTCACGTAGTCATTTTTGTTAATCTGGGGTGGGGATGTGGGTGAAGGAGTTCAAACAGTAGTTTCCTCATTAGTCTTGTTCTTTTCAGCATATGACTAGAACATTTCATGACTTGGATGGAAACGTAGTTAAACGAGACTCTGGAATATGGATCAACGGGTTTGATTATACCGGAATGTCTCACATAACACCTCACATTCCCGAGATCAACGATACCATCCGAGCTCACTGTGAGGAGAACGCACCCCTATGTGGTTTCCCTTGGTATCTTCCAGTGCACTTTCTCATCAGGTTGGTTCCTTACTTTTCTGCTTTTAGTTGGGGGTTAGTTTGTTCTCAAGTCCTATCACTGTATCAGTACTTTATTATTTTAACTGGTTAACATAGAAGTTGAGTGCTGTTTATACTATTTTTCTTTTTAATATAACTACAGAAGTTGTATTTCTTTGTGGGATAAAGCACTCAGAAGTTTTTTATTCTCCCCCAAATTTTGCTTTTTCAAATTAGGAAGTCTTTCCTCTAGAAAGCTGAATAGTTAGAAAGTGTAGCCCTCTTAACTGGTCTAACAGATAGCAAGCAGCTAAGCATCAATTTCAAATTGTTTTATTTCTGGGGAGTTTTTATGGTTTGGCTGTGAAGGAATGGATGAGAAGAAATAGGATGGGTAGTGGAATCAAGATCACCTAGGATCCTTGTTCTTAACTTTGGGACGGTTTTATTACACAATAACCTGGGCTTCAGAGAAACTGACATTGTTTATCATATTCATCAGTTTATGTGTTTATTATATATTCTGAGCACTTCCATGAATTATAGTTCAAAATCAACTAATAAAGCAACCTGAATATTGAAGTTACCTTTCCAAATAGGAAAAACTGGTATCTTCCTGCCCCAGAAGTTTCTCCAAAAGAACCTGCTCATTTCAGACTTGTATCCAAAGAACAGACACCCTGGGATTCTGTAAAGCTGACCTTTGAAGCAACAGGTAAGTCATATGGTAGTTTTTTCTTCTCTCTTGTCATTTCTTAAAAATTTTAATACGCATGTATATTTTTTCCTCAAATGTATAATAGTGACCAGCAACTTAGGAAGAACTTGGTGTTTTTAAAAGCAATTGAAGCTGGTTATGATTTTTAAAAGAAAATTTAATAGACTTTATTTTCTAGAGTAGTTTTAAGTTTACAGAAAAATTGACCAGAAAGTACAGAGATTTCCCTATTGTCCTCTCTACCCCCTCAGCTTCCCTTATTATTATCCCTTTTGCATTAAGTGTGGTACATTTCTTTTAATTGATGAGCCTACATTAATACATTATTATTAACTAAAGTCCTTAGTTTACATTAGACTTAGTTCACTCCTTGTGTTGTTTAGTTCTATGGGTTTTGACAGATGCATATTGTCATGTATCTACCATTACAGTATCATACAGAGTAGATTCACTGCCCTGAAATCCCCTGTCTCCACTTATTCACCCCTCTCTCCTCCCTCCCTCTGGCAACCACTGATCTTTATACTGTCTCCATTGTTTTGCCTTTTCCAGAATACCATATAGCTGGAATTACACTTTGTAGCTTTTTCGGATTGGCTTCTTTTGTTTAGTAATTTCCACTTAAGGTGCCTTTATGTCTTTTAGTGGCGTGATAGCTCATTTCTTTTTATTGCTGTGAATGTACCACAGTTTGTTTATCTTCTGATCTACTGAGGAACATCTTGGTTGCTTCCAGTTTTTGGCAGTTATGAATAAAGCTTCTGTACACATCTGTGTGCAGCCTTTTGTGTAGAATAGGTTTTCAACTCATTTGGATAAATATCTAGGAGTGCAATTGCTGGACTGTATAGTAAGCATTTATTTACCTTCGTAAGAAACTGCCGAAGTGTCTTCCAAAGGCAGTATGAATTCCCACCAGCAATGAATGTGAGTTCCTGTTGCTCTACATTCTCACCAGCATTTGGTACTGTCAGCCTTTTGGATTTTAGCCATTCTTCTTTTTTTTTAAATTTTTAAATTTTATTTATTTTTCTATACAGCAGGTTCTTATTAGTCATCCATTTTATATACATCAGTGTATACATGTCAGTCCCAATCTCCCAATTCATCACACCCCCCACCCCCTTGCGGCTTTCCCCCCTTGGTGTCCATACATTAATTCTCTACATCTGTGTCTCAATTTCTGCCCTGCAAACCGGTTCATCTGTACCATTTTTCTAGGTTCCACATATATGCGTTAATACACGATATTTGTTTCTCTTTCTGACTTACTTCACTCTGTATGACAGTCTCTAGATCCATCCACGTCTCTACAAATAACCCAATTTCGTTCCTTTTTATGGCTGAGTAATACTCCATGGTATATATGTTCCACATCTTCTTTATCCATTCGTCTGTCCATGGCCATTTAGGTTGCTTCCATGACCTGGCTATTGTAAATAGTGCTGAAATGAACATTGGGGTGCATGTGTCTTTTTGAATTATGGTTTTATTTGGATATATGCCCAGTAGTGGGATTGCTGGGTCATATGGTAAATCTATTTTTAGTTTTTTAAGGAACCTCCATACTGTTCTCCATAGTGGCTGTATCAAGTTTACATTCCCACCACCAACAGTGCAAGAGGGTTCCTTTTCTCTACACCCTCTCCAGCATTTATTGTTTGTAGATTTTCTGATGATGCCCATTCTAACTGGTGTGAGGTGATACCTCATTGTAGTTTTGATTTGCATGTCTCTAATAATTAGTGATGTTGAGCAGCTTTTCATGTGCTTCTTGGCCATCTGTATGTCTTCTTTGGAGAAATGTCTATTTAGGTCATTTGCCCATTTTTGGATTGGGTTGTTTGTTTTTTTAATATTGAGCTGCATGAGCTGTTTATATATGTTGGAGATTAATCCTTTGTATGTTGATTCGTTTGCAAATATTTTCTCCTATTCTGAGGGTTGTCTTTTCCTCTTGTTTGTAGTTTCCTTCGCTTTGCAAAAGCTTTGAAGTTTCATTAGGTCCCATTTGTTTATTTTTGTTTTTATTTCCATTACTCTAGGAGGTGGATCAAAAAAGATCTTGCTGTGATTTATGTCAAAGAGTGTTGTTCCTACGTTTTCCTCTAAGAGTTTTATAGTGTGTCTGGTCTCACATTTAGGTCTCTAATCCATTTTGGGTTTATTTTTGTGTATGGTGTTAGGAAGTGTTCTAATTTCATTCCTTTAATGTAGCTGTCCAGTTTTCCCAGCACCACTTGTTGAAGAGACTGTTTTTTCTCCACTCTGTATCCTTGCCTCCTTTGTCATAGAGTAGTTGACCATAGGTGCGTGGGTTTATCTCTGGGCTTTCTATGCTGTTCCATTGATCTGTATTTCTGTTTTTGTGCCAGTACCATATTGTCTTCATTACTGTAGCTTTGTAGTATAGTCTGAAGTCACGGAGTCTGATTCCTCCAGCTCCGTTTTATTCCCTCAAGACTGCTTTGGTTTCTCGGGGTCTTTTGTGTCTCCATACAAATTTTAAGATTATTTGTTCTAGTTCTGTAAAAAATGCCATTGGTAATTTGATGGAGGTTGCATTGAATCTAAAAATTACTTTGGGTCGTATAGTCATTTTCATAATATTGATTCTTCCAATCCAAGAACATGGTATATCTCTCCATCTGTTGGTATCATCTTTAATTTCTTTCATCAGTGTCTTATAGTTTTCTGCACACAGGTCTTTTGTCTCCCTACATAGGTTTATTCCTAGGTATTATATTCTTTTTGTTGCAATGGTAAATGGGAGTGTTTCCTTAATTTCTCTTTCAGATTTTTCATCATTAGTACATAGGAATGCCAGAGATTTCTGTGCATTAATTTTGTATCCTGCAGTTTTACCAAATTCATTGATTAGCTCTAGCAGTTTTCTGGTGGCATCTTTAGGATTCTCTATGTATGTATCATGTCATCTGCAAACAATGACAGTTTTACTTCTTTTCCAATTTGTATTCCTTTTATTTCTTTTTCTTCTCTAATTGTTGTGGCTAGGACTTCCAAAACTATGTTGAATAATAGTTGTGAGAGTGGACATCCTTGTCTTCTTCCTGTTCAGTTTTTCACCATTGAGAATGATGTTTGTTGTGGGTTTGTCATATATGGCCTTTATATTGAGGTAGGTTCTATCTTTGCCCACTTTCTGGAGAGTTTTTATCATAAATGGGTGTTGAATTTTGTCAAAAGCTTTATCTGCATCTATTGAGATGATCATATGGTTTTTCTTCTTCAGTTTGTTAATATGGTGTATCACATTGACTGATTTGCATATACTGAAGAATCCTTGCATCCCTGGGATAAATCCCACTTGATCATGGTGTATGATCCTTTTAATGTGTTGTTGATTCTGTTTGCTAGTATTTTGTTGAGGATTTTTGCATTTATATTCATCAGTGATAGTGGTCTGTAATTATCTTTTTTTGTAGTATCTTTGTGTGATTTTGGCATCAGGGTGATGGTGACCTCATAGAATGAGTTTGGGAGTGTTCCTTTCTCTGCAATTTTTTGGAAGAGTTTGAGAAGGATGGGTGTTAGCTCTTCTCTCAATTTTTGATAGAATTCACCTGTGAAGCCATCTGGTCCTGGACTTTTGTTTGTTGGAAGATTTTTAATCACAGTTTCAATTTCATTACTTGTGACTGATCTGTTCATATTTTCCATTTCTTCCTGGTTCAGTCTTGGAAGGTTATACCTTTCCAAGAATTTGTCCATTTCTTCCAGGTTGTCCATTTTATTGGCATAGAGTTGCTTGTAGTAGTCTCTTAGGATGCTTTGTATTTCTGCGGTGTCTGATGTAACTTCTCCTTTTTCATTTCTAATTTTATTGATTTGAGTCGTCTCCCTCTTTTTCTTGATGAGTCTGGCTAATGGTTTATCAATTTTGTTTATCTTCTCAAAGAACCAGCTTTTATTTCTATTGATCTTTGCTACTGTTTTGTTTCTATTTCATTTATTTCTGCTCTGATCTTTATGATTTCTTTCCTTCTACAAACTTTGGGTTTTGTTTGTTCTTCTTTCTCTAGTTCCTTTGGGTATAAGGTTACATTGTTTATTTGAGATTTTTGTTGTTTCTTGAGGTAGGCTTGTATTGCTATAAACTTCCCTCTTAGAACTGCTTTTGCTGCATCCCATAGGTTTTGGATCATTGTGTTTTCATTGTCATTTGTCTCTAAGTATTTTTCAATTTCCTCTTTGATTTCTTCAGTGATATCTTGGTCATTTAGTAACATATTGTTTAGCCTCCATGTGTTTGTGGTTTTTACGTTTTTCCCTGTAATTGATTTCTAATCTCATAGCATTGTTGTCAGAAAAGATGCTTGAAATGATTTCAATTTCCTTAAATTTACTTAGGCTTGATTTGGCACCCAAGATGTGATCTATCCTGGAGAATATTCTGTGCGCACTGTAGAAGAAAGTGTGATCTGCTGCTTTTGGATGGAATGTCCTATAAATATCAATTAAATCTTTCTGGTCTGTTCTGTCATTTAAAGCTTGTGCTTCCTTATTAATTTTCTGTTTGGATGATCTGTCCATTGGTGTAAGTGAGGTGTTAAAAGTCCCCCACTATTATTGTGTTACTGTTGATTTCCTGTTTTAGAGCTGTTAGCAGTTGCCTTATGTATTGAGGTGCTCCTATGTTGGGTGCATAGATAATTATAATTGTTATATCTTCTTCTTGGATTGTTCCCTTGATCATTTTGTAGTGTCCTTCCTTGCCTCTTATAACATTATTTTAAAGTCTGTTTTATCTGATATGAGTATTGCTACTCCAGCTTTCTTTTGATTTCCATTTGCATGGAATATCTTTTTCCATCCCCTCACTTTCAGTCTGTATATGTCCCTAGGTCTGAAGTAGGTCTCTTGTAGACAGCATCTATATGGGTCTTGTTTTTGTATCCATTCAGCAAGCCTGTGTCTTTTGGTTGGAGCATTTAATCCATTCATGTTTAAGGTAATTATCGATATGTACGTTCTTATTACCATTTTCTTAATTGTTTTGGGTTTGTTTTTGTAGGTCCTTTTCTTCCCTTGTGTTTCCCACTTAGATAAGTTCCTTTAACATTTGTTGTAGACCTGGTTAGGTGGTGCTGAATTCTCTTAGCTTTTGGTTGTCTGTAAAGCTTTTGATTTCTCCATCAAATCTGAATGAGATCCTTGCTAGGTAGAGTAATCTTGATTGTAGGTTCTCTCCTTTCATCACTTTAAATATGTCATGCCACTCCCTTCTGGCTTGTAGAGCTTCTGCTGAGAAATCAGGTGTTAACATTATGGGAGTTCCCTTGTATGTTATTTGTTGTTTTTCCCTTGCTGCTTTCAATAATTTTCTTTGTCTTTAATTTTTGCCAGTTTGATTACTATGTGTCTCGGCATGTTTCTCCTTGGGTTTATCCTGTATGGGACTCTCTGCACTTCGCGGACTTGGGTGGCTATTTCCTTTCCCGTGTTAGGGAAGTTTTCAACTATAATCTCTTCAGATATTTTCTCGGGTCATTTCTCTCTCTGTTCTCCTTCTGGGACCCCTATAATGCGAATATTGTTGCGTTTAATGTTGTCCCAGAGGTTTCTTAGGCTGTCTTCATTTATTTTCATTCTTTATTCTGTTCCACAGCAGTGAATTCCACCATTCTGTCTTCCAGGTCACTTATCCGTTCTTCTCAGTTATTCTGCCATTGATTCCTTCTAGTGTAGTTTTCATTTCAGTTATTGTATTGTTCATCTCTGTTTGTTTGTTCTTTAATTCTTCTAGATCTTTGTTAAACATTTCTTGCATCTTCTCGGTCTTTGCCTCCATTCTTTTTCTGAGGTCCTGGATCATCTTCACTATCATTATTCTGAATTCTTTTTCTGGAAGTTTGCCTATCTCCACTTCATTTAGTTGTTTTTCTGGGGTTTTATCTTGTTCCTTCATCTGGTACGTAGTCCTCTGCCTTTTCATCTTGTGTATCTTTCTGTGAATGTGGTTTTTGTTCCACAGGCTGCAGAATTGTAGTTCTTCTTGCTTCTGCTGTCTGCCCTCTGGTGGATGAAGCTGTCTAAGAGGCTTGTGCAAGTTTCCTGATGGGAGGGACTGGTGGTGGGCAGAGCTGACTGTTGCTGTGGTGGGCAGAGCTCAGTAAAACTTTAATCCATTGACTGCTGATGGGTGGGGCTGGGTTCCCTCCCCGTTGGTTGTTTGGCCTGAGGTGACCCAACACTGGAGCCTACCTGGGTTCTTTGGTGGGGCTAACGGTGGACTCTCGGAGGGCTCACACAAAGGAGTACTTCCCAGAACTTCCGCTGCCAGTGTCCTTGTGCTCACAGTGAGACACAGCCACTCCCCGCCTCTGCAGGAGACCCTCCAACACTATCAGGTAGGTCTGGTTCAGTCTCCCGTGGGGGTCACTGCTCCTTCCCCTGGGTCCCGATGCGTATACTGCTTTGTGTGTGCCCTCCAAGAGTGGAGTCTCTGTTTCCCCCAGTCCTGTCGAAGTCCTGCAGTCAAATCTCGCTAGCCTTCAAAGTCTGATTCTCTAGGAATTCCTCCTCCTGTTGCCGGACCCCCAAGTTGGGAAGCCTGACGTGGGACTCAGAACCTTCACTCCAGTGGGTGGACTTCTGTGGTATAATTGTTCTCCAGTTTGTGAGTCACCCACCCAGCAGTTATGGGATTTGATTTTATTGTGATTGTGCCCCTCCTACCGTCTCACTGTGGCTTCTCCTTTGTCTTTGGATGTGGGGTGTCCTTTTTGGTGAGTTCCAGTGTCCTCCTGTCGATGACTGTTCAGCAGTTAGCCGTGACCCCGGTGCTCTCACAAGAGGGAGTGAGAACATGTCCTTCTACTCCGCCATCTTGAACCAATCTTGGATTTTAGCCATTCTTATATTTACGTAGTGGTATCTTATTACTTTATCCATTTGCAATTCCCTAATAACATATGATGTTGAGCAGCTTTTCATACTTATTTGCCATCTGTATAACTTCTTTGGTAAGGTGTCTATTTGGATCTTTTTGTCTGTTTATTAATTTTGTTTTCTTATTGTTGAGATTTAAGAGATTTTTGTATATATGGGTATAAGTCCTTTATCATGTAAGTGTTTTGCAAATATTTTCTCCCAGTTTGGCTTGTATTTTCCTATCTGAACAGTGTTTTTCATAGAGCATTAAGTGTTTTAATTTATTGAAGTCCAACTTAATCACTTTTGTTTTATGGAACATGCTTTTGGTGGTGTGTCTAAAAATCATTGCCAAACCCAGGGTGTCTAGATTTTCTCTGATGTTACCTTCTAGAAGTTTTAAAATTCTGCCTTTTACACTTAGGTGTGTGATATATTTTGAATTAATTTTTGTGAAAGGTATAAGTTCTGTGTCTAGATTCATGTTTTTGCATGTGGATTTCCAGTTGTTCCAGTACCATTTGTTGAAGACTATCCTGTCTCCACTGAGTTGCCTTTCTTTGTCAAAGATCAGTTGACTATATTTGCGTGGGGCTATTTCTGGACTCTATATTTTGTTCTACTGATCTATTTCTCTATTCTTTTCCCATTACTGTGCTGTCTTCATCTCTTCAGCTTTATAGTATTTCTTGAAGTTGGGTATATCAGTCTTCCAACTTTCTCTTCAGTATACTGATTATTGCTTGTCTTTTGTCTTTCTATATATCAGTTTGTCAATACCCACAAAATAACTTTTTGGGATTTTGATTGGAATTGCATTGAACCTGTGGATCAAGTTTGGGAAAATGACATCTATTGACTCTTCCTATCCATGACATGGAATGCCTCTCCATTTATTTGTATCTTATTTGATTTTTTTTTTGGTAGTTTCACAGTTTTGCTCACATAGATCTTGTACATACTTTGTGAGATTTATACCTAAGTATGTCGTTTTTGAGGTGCTAATGTAAATAGTATTGTTCATTGCTGGTATATAGGAAAGCAACTAACTTTTGTATGTTAATCTTGTATCCTGCAACCTTGCTATAATTGTTTATTAGTTCCAGGCTTTTTTTGGTTGATTCTTCTGGATTTTCTACATAGATGATCATGTCCTGTGCAAACAAAGACAGTTTTATTTCTTCCTTCCCAATCTTTATACTTTTTATTTCCTTTTCTTATCTCATGGCAATTAGCTAGGACTTCCAGTATGGTTTTAAAAATGAGTGGTAAGAGGGATAATCCTTGCCTTGTTCCTGATCTTAATGGGAAAGCTTTCTTACCAACTGAGTATAATGTTAGCTGTAGGTTTTCTGTAGATGTTCGTCAGATCAGGCTGAGGCAGTTCCCATCTATTTTTAGTTTGCTAAGAGTTTTATTCTGAATGAATGTTGGATTATGTCAAATACTTTTCTGTCTTTTGATATGATCATGTGGTTTTTCTTCTTTAGCATGTTGATGTCATGCATTACATTACTTGATTTTCAAATGTTGAACCAATCTCACATACCTGGAATAAATTCTACTTGGTCATAGTGTATAATTCTTCTTATATGTTGTTGGATTTGATTTTCTAATATTATGTTGAGGATTTTTACGTCTGTGTTCATGAAGGAGTCCTAATCTTTTTTAAGTTTTGTTTTGTTTTGTTTTTATTTTTTAAATTTTATTTATTTTTGGCTGTGTTGGCTCTTCATTTCTGTGCGAGGGCTTTCTCTAATTGCGGCAAGTGGGGGCCACTCCTCATCGTGGTGCGCGGGCCTCTCACTATCGCGGCCTCTCCCATTGCGGAGCACAGGCTCCAGACGCGCAGGCTCAGTAATTGTGACTCACGGGGCTAGTTGCTCCGCGGCATGTGGGATCTTCCCAGACCAGGGCTCGAACCTGTGTCCTCTGCATTGGCAGGCGGATTCTTAACCACCACGCCACCAGGGAAGCCCGAGTCCTAATCTTTAAGTTTTCCTGTAATGTCTTTGTGTGGTTTTGGTGTTAGAGTAATGCTGGCCTCACAGAATTAGTTAGAAAGTGTTCCTTCTGCTTCTGTCTTCTGGAGGAGATTGTAGAGAGTTGGTATAATTTCTTCCTTAAATGTTTGGTAGCATGCACTAGTGAACCCATCTGGGCCTGGTTTCTGTTTTGGAAAGTCATTAATTATTGATTCAATTTTGTTTAATAAATAAAGGACTATTTCAGATTGTCTGTTTCTTCTTGTGTGTATATTGGCAAATTGTGTCTTTGAAAGCACTGGTCTGTTTCATCTGGGTTATCAAATTTTGGGGCCTACAGTGTTCATAATATTCTTTTATTATCCTTTTACTGCACGTGGAATCTGTAGTGATGTCACCTCTTTCATTTCTGAGATTAGTAATCTGTGTCTTCTCTCTTTTTTTCTTAGCTTGGCTAGAGGTTTATCAATTTTATTGATCTTTTCAAAGAACCAGTTTTTGGTTCTATTGATTTCCTCTCTTGACTTCCTATTTCAATTTCATTAATTTCTGCCCTATTTTTAAGTATTTCTTTTTTTCTGCTTAGTTTGGATTTAAATACTCTTCTTTTTCTAGCTTATTAAAGTGGAGGCTTAGATTATTGACTTTAGATCATCTTTTTTAATGTATGCATTCAATGCTACATTTTCCCCCCTAAGCTCTATTTTGGCTGCATCTCACAAATTTACAATTTTAGTTCAATTTATTTAAAAATTTCTCTTGAGGCTTCTTTGACTCATTTGTTATTTAGAAGTATGTTCTTTAATCTTCAAATATTTTGGATTTTCCAGCTGGTTTTCAATATTTCTACAATTTCATTGTGGTCTGAGAGCATACTTTATATGATTTCTATTCTAAATTTGTTGAGGTATGTTTTATGGTGCAGGATATGGTCTCTCTTGGTGAATGTTCCATGTGAGCTTGAAAAGAATGTGTATTCTGGTGTTGGATGAAGTTCTATGAATGTTTTTTATGGTGGTGTTTTAGTTCAGCTATATATCCTCACTGATTTTCTGCCTGCTGGATTTGTCAGTTACTGTAAAAGGTTGTTGAAGTCTCCAACTATAATGGTGAATTTGTCTTTTTCTCTTTCCATTTTGTCAGTTTTTGCCTCACCTATTTTGGTCTGCTTTTTAGGCACATAGCAATTATACTTGTTTGATTAAACTGATATATTAGCATTTTGATTATACTTGTTAAAAATTATTTTAAGTGGTTTAGAGCTTTCAATAAGTTCACTTTCAAGTAACACTGTACTGCTTCATGGGTAGTACAGATGCTTTATAATGTAATATTCCCAATTCTTCCCTCCCTGGGATTCTGTAAAGTTGACCTTTGAAGCAATGGGTAAGTCAGACAACATTTTTTTTTCTCTTTCTCTTTCACTTCTTCAACTTTATAATATGTTGCATGTGAGCTTTTTTCCCCTCAGATTTATTATCGTGACCAGCAACTTGAGAGCTTATAGTGTTTCTAAAAACAAACTGAGGCAGATAATAATTTTTAAGGAGCCTTACTGAAAAACTTTTAGTGTCAGATATTAGTTGTCAGGTAGATCCAAAACAGCATTTGGCCTGGCATTAGTAGACAGTGTGACTTTATTTACCTTTCTTGGTATATTTACTATGTTTAAAACTAGTAGTTAGCTCCTTGAGGTACTCAACTGGTGTTCTGGCTTCTAAGTCTTGTCTCTCATATTATTTTTCAAAAATACATTTGATCACGTCACTTCCCTACTTAAAGAACTTTTAACGATTTCCTGTTGCCGCAGAATACATCCAAATTCTTTGGCAAAGCATGTGTGGTCTTTGGGAGTTTGGCCCAGGTACCCATTTAAACTTTTTTCAGCACTTCCCTTGGTGCATTCCTTAGCTACATCCAACTGCTCCTTTCTGTCCAGTCAAACACACACACACTCCTGGTGAGAGAGGGATTTTCTTGCTACTACCTCCCACCCAAACTCTGTGTTTCTCCCCTAGGCAAAATGCCAAGATTACTCTGACCTTTCTCTCCCATCTTCTCCAACAGACTAAGCAACTGCTACCCTTTTTCTTTCCTTTGTACATATCTTGATTGTAGCGCTGACCTCCTTGTATCATGATTATTTAGTCAAGGGAGGCAGACATGGTGGGTTCTTATCCTTCTATTCTTGGTGCCCAGTGAAATCACTGACGCATAATGGGCACTCAAATGTGTTGAGTTAAATTAAATTAGTCAGCTTTTTTCTTTTTAAGATGGTACCCAGATATGTGAACAAACACCATACTAGATGTTTCCAGTGAAGGTATTTTGTGGATAGGATTGACATTTAATTTAGATCAGTAAATTCTGAGTACAGATTGTTCTCCATAATGTGGTGGGCTTCATCCAATCAGTTGAAGGCCTTAAAAAAAAGACTCTCCTCCTCCAAGGAGGGGGGGTCTTGCCAGCACAGCCTAGGAATTCAAATTCGGCTCGTCCCTGAGTCTCCAGCCTGCCAGCCCCTACTGCAGATTTTGGATTTGCCAGCCTCTACAATTACATGAGCCAGTTCTATAATTCTCTTTCTCTTTCTCTACACATCCTATTCTGTTTCTCTAGAGAACCCTAATACAGGAAGTTCATTTTTAAAAGTTCCTGCTACTGTTCACTCTGTACTTTAATTACTGAGTTTAAAAAAAAAGGTTGAGGTACTTCCCTGGTGGTGCAGTGGTTAAGAATCCACCTGCCAGTGCAGGGGACATGGGTTTGAGCCCTGGTCCAGGAAGAGCCCACATGCTGCGGAGCATCTAAGCCTGTGAGCCACAAGTACTGAGCCGTGTGCCACAGCTACTGAAGCCCGCACACCTAGAGCCCATGCTCTGCAACGAGAAGCCACCACAATGAGAAGCCCACACATTGCAAAGAATAGCCCCTGCTCACCACAACTAGAGAAAGCCCATGCTCAACAACAAAGACCTGATGCAGCCAAAAATAAATTGAAAAAAAAAAAAAAAAGTTGATAGAAAGTTGCCCAGGATTTTATGAGTGAAAGGTATCTTCATACGTAACTTTCCCCCTTGTTTATTTTTATTCATTCATATATATATGTACATATATATATGTATATTTTTAAGGCCTAATTTACATACATTGACACATCCAGATCTTGTACAGTTCCTTTAGTTTTGATAAAAGCATACATATACCCATGTAACCACTATCAAAACACAAATCATTTCCATCACCCCAGAAAGTTCCCTTACACTAAAGTCTCCCTGCCCTGGAGAAGCAACTTTCTGATTCCTACATTGACAGACTCGATTTGCCTGCTCATTCTTGAACTTCATATTCATGGAATCATCCAGTATGTAATATTCTGTGTCTGGTCGTTAAGCATAATGTGTTTGAGATTGAGCTGTGTTGTTTTTGAGTATCAGTATTTTGTTCCTATTCATTGCTGAGTAGTATTCAGTGCATGACTATACCACAGCTTATCATTCTCTTGTTGATGGACACCTGGGCAGTTTCCAGTTTGGGGCTAATATGAATAAAGCTATTATGAACATTCTTGTACAAAGCTTTTTGGGAATATGTCTTCCACTTCTCTTCTTGGATAAATATCTAGGAGTGGAATTGTTTGGTTCATAGGACAGACTTACGTTTAACTTTTTTAAATTGTTTTTTTCAGTTTTTCACTCCCACCAGTAGTATACGAGAGTTCCAGTTACTCCACATTCTCACCAGAATTTACTGTTTTTTTTCATTTTATCATTTCTTGTGGGTGTTTAGTAGTAGTACCTCTTGCATTCCTCTGATAATTAAGATGTGGAACACTTTTATAAGTGTTTACTGGCCATTCACCTGTTTTCTCATGTCTTTTTCCCTTTTAAAAACTGAGCTTGTTGTCTTATAGGACATACATTCATACATTCTAGATAAAATCCTTTATCAGATAACTGGTGTTATCAAGATTTCTTGCCCATTCATTTTCTTAATGATGTCTTCTGATGTGAAGAAGTTTTAAATTTTTATGAAGTCCATTTTATCAGGTTTTTCTTTCAGGATTAATGCTTTATGTATCTTCCAAAAAAAGCTTGCCTACCCAGAGATCATGAATTTAGACTTTTCCTTTTAGAAACTTTATAGCCTTAAGCTTTTATGTTTAGGCCTAGGATGCACCTTGAGTTAATTTCTGTATATGGTGTGAGGTAGAGGTCAAGGTCCTTTTTCCTTTATAGATATCCAGTTGTTCTAGCATCATCTGTTGAAAAGACTTTGCTCACAGAATTGCTTTGGTGCCGTTGTCAAAAATTATTTGACTGTGTACGGTACTGGCACAAAAACAGAAATATAGATGAATGGTACAGGATAGAAAGCCCAGAGGTAAACCCATGCACATATGGGCACCTAATTTATGACAAAGGAGGCAAGAGCATACAATGGAGAAAAGACAGCCTCTTCAGTAAGTGGTGCTGGGAAAACTGGACAGCTACATGCAAAAGAATGAAATTAGATCACTCCCTAACACCATACACAAAATTATTTGACTGTATATACCTCAGCTTTGCCCACTTTTTACTGAAATTTCTCTTCTACAAGTAGTTTGTTTGGTTTTTGTATTTTCATTCAGTTTAACACAGCAGGGACTTGAAAATCTTGTAAGTGAGGGAAGCTGGAGGACACAAGATGGTAGTAGTGAAATAATATTTGGTAGTTAACCAGTGGGATGAAGCACTTACGGGAAGGAAGTGCCTTAGCTGACACTTCTGAAGGTGAATACTTCTGTTTTCTAGGCTTTAAAATTTTAATTAGAAATAAATTTATTTTGCACTAATTGGTTTTCTTGTTCATGCCAGTAATTTTTTATTTTATTTAAATGCCAGCCTATATAAAAAGGAAGCACAGAAAAATTCAAACCTTTCTCTATCCTTTATGCACCATTTGGAGAATTCCAATAAAATTCAGGTTCCTGGCAGGCAGGTTGTATACCTACTGCCCTGTGTTTTGTGAGTACAAATGACAAGAAATCATTTTGTAAAAAAATTATTTTTTGACGGTACGTGTGCAGGTCTGTTTGTGCGTCAGTTACCACACTTTTAATTACAGAAGCTTTATAATTTAATGATTGGGAGAGTTAAGATCCTTTGTAGTTTTTGTTTTTTAGTATCTTCCTTGCCATTTTTTGCATGCTTATTTTTCCATAATTTTAGTATTTAGAATTTTAGTATCATCTAATATAAAACATATTGCTAATTGGTATTTAGGGGAGTATCATAATAAATTTATAAATTAAGGAGACCCTGACATACAATGTTGAATCACCCTATCCTGAACCTGGAAATGTCTTTGCATTTGTTCGATCAGTTCTACTTTCATGTCTTTCAGGAGTGCTATAAAGGTTTTGTTGCTACTATCATTATGTCCTCAAACTGGCTATATTTTTTATGTATGAAGGCAGTTGACGTCTGTATGTCAATTTTGTATCTTGCTACCTTTCTGAATCTTGTTTTAGTTAACCACTGATACTAGGGTTCTCCAGGTATACCAGGAATTGCCAACATTTAAAGGGCCAGATAGTAAATATTTTAGGCTTTGCCATATGTTTCCATGATAGATTCTTGTTTGTTAACCACTCTTTAAAAACGTAAAAACCATGCTTAGCCTGAGAGCCATACAAATACAGACCTCAGGTGTATAGTTTGTTTACTACTGCATATCATCTGCAGATAATTTTTCTTTACCAACTCTTATGCCTCTAATTGATTTCTGTCTAAATAGCTAATATTTCTAGCATAGGATAGAACTGTTGTGGAGATGGTGAGCATCCTTGCCTTGTTCTTGATATTAGAACCAAGGTCTCTAGTGTTTTCCTATTATATAAGATATTGACGTTAGGACTAAGGTATATATTTTTTAATCATGTTAAACAAGCATTCATCACTTGTCATTCCTTGAATTTTTTTTTAGGGAATGTATTTTAGATTTTAATTTTGTGAAAAGCTTTTTTAGCATCTACAAAACTGATGATGGGATTTTTCTTCCTTGGGTCTTTTAAGTAAATGGTGTATCTTACCAGGTCACACATAGGCTATTATTTTCTTAATGTGATATTGGATTTGTTTGCAAATATATTATTTAGAAATTCCACATCAGTGTTCATGAGTGATATTGGTTTGTGTTGTTTGGGGTTTTTTTTTGGGGGGGTGGGTTGGTACTGTCCTTATCAGATTTAGGTATACATCATAAATGTATTGAATGTTACACATCATAAAAACAGTTGGTTTTCATTTTCTTGCAACAGTTTATGGTGCATTAGAATTATTTTGTTGAAAAGTTGGCTTGAATTCCTTTCTAAACTCACCTGGGCCTGGTGCTTTTCCTTAGGGTAGTTTCTTAATAATTTTTCTAGGGAAATTGGTTTGCTTTAGCTTTATTATCTGTTTATTATCTCTGCTCTAGCTTTATTATCTCTTATCAGTTTTGATAATCTATATTTTCCTAGCAGAATAGCCATTTCATGTGGGTTTTCAAACTTACAGAGGGCGGCAGAGTGGTTATGTGTGATTTTTTAAACAACTTCTGCTTATTTTTCTTATTTCTCTTTGTGTATATACTTGTTTTCTCTGCTCCACTCTCCTTTCCCTCCGTCTCTTTTCCAATCAGGTTACTTAGTGGTTGTCTTGTTAATTTAAAAAAATAACAGATTTTTGATTATTAGGTCTGTTTCTTCTATTCTCTATTTCATTGATTTCTAGTTTTTCCTTTCTTGTCTTTTTAAAAACTCTGTCCACTTGCCTGAAATAACCTTCGTTTTTTACGCTTTCTGAATCTCTTTAAGTATGTTACAGTATGTGATTAGGTCTAGCTTTGTAAGCTAAGTTAAACTTTTTTTTCTTTTAGCAGCTGGGTTAGGTCTTTTCACATTTATTTTTACTGTATAATACTTTTGGTCTCAAAAATATTTATAATTACGTGTGTTTTATCTGCTATATTCCTTTTTCTATGATGTGCTGTCTTGCTCTTGAAAAAGGTAGTTTCTGGCATATAATGTTTATATTTTTGTTTTGATTGCCTGTTATTTAACCTTTTACTATCTGTGTGTCAGTGTTTAATTGTATTCTTTAACTCTATTAGCTTATACCACAGTTTATCTGCTTTGCCCTTTCCCTCTGTGTTTGTTACATGCAACATTTGCCCATTAGCCTTCCACCCTCACCTCAATATTTGTTTGTCTTAATAATGTATGTGGATATATGAAAATCCTGTCAGTTCTTTTGCTATAGTTTTTGCAGTTATCTCTCGGGTTAGATGAAGCTTATTCTCTAGATTTCTGAAGAAGGGCTCACGAGTGGTAAGGTTCTTCCATGTTTAAATGACCAGACCAAGATGTAAACAGAGGTTTTCTCATTATAAATTCTGTGCCTTTTCTGCCGCACCTCATTACTTACCTTTGTTGATACACACTGAACGTCCAACCTGGCACCTTTTTTAGGTTTGTACTGAGTGTCTTAAAAGTGATATAAAGCATTGAACTTCGTAGTCTGCTTTGGGTGGTGGGTTTCTTTTCTTGTTGCTTTTTCAAAGATTGTTTTAACTATTCTTCCTTCCTCTTATCGTACAGGACCAAGCCATATGTCATTCTACGTCCGAACCCACAAAGGGTCTACACTTTCTCAGTGGTCTCTTGGCAATGGCACCCCAGTCACGAGTAAAGGAGGGGACTACTTTGTATTTTATTCCCATGGACTCCAGGCCTCTGCATGGCAGTTCTGGATAGAAGTACAGGTGGGAACTTCCCAGTATTGCTGGTATTACTGATCAGGTTTCCAGGTGGTATTTGGCAAGAATCTTGGGATCAGTCAGTGTTCTTGCCTTCCTAGCACTAGAGAAGTAACTAATTTTCTCCTCCAGGTCTCGGAAGAACAGCCTGAAGGAGCGGTCACTGTGGCCATTGCTGCCCACTATCTTTCTGGGGAAGACAAGAGATCCTCCCAGCTGGATGCTCTGAAAGAGAAGTTCCCAGATTGGACATTTCCCTCTGCCTGGGTGTGCACCTACCATCTCTTTGTGTTTTAGTCTTGTGGATGAGCTCTAAGTACATGCCCACGGTTTCTCCTGGTGTTTCATGGATGTTTGTATGTAAGTCAATGAATTAATGAGCATATGTTCAAAGAGCTTTGTGGTCTAACACTCTTCAGGGCCCAGCACTGTCTGTAATGGTTATGCTGTGGGGTAGTGTGCATGGCCCTTCTGACACTTGAAAATACCAGTTTTCTGGCACTTAAGCACATGTGGGTACTGCCACTTACCTACATAGGTCATTTTGTATGACCTTAAGGACGAAAGCCAACAAACCACTTTAATAGTTGTCCCCTTAGGATCATGAAAGATGCAGAAGGTACTGTAAGTCCACTGTTAATGAGACAAATGACATTTCCAGTTAAAGCCCAAGAGCATTTTTTTTGTGTCATTGGATGGTAGGTTAAATATCATTCACAGGAGTAATGATTCCCCTTGAGGCCTAACTCTGTAGGTCATTAGAAGGTAACTGCGGTAAAGACTGGGGAAGCACCATTGGGCTTTTGAGGCCCCAGCCTGTGCCGAGAGCTCTGCTTCTGCATGCAGCCTTTAGTGTGCTTTGCATCTCTGAAGCCCCGGTCCTCTGATGTGGAAACCTGTGTGAGTTGGGGACTCCTGTCCTTCTGACAAGTGGTCACTGAGCTCCATCATTGTAATGTTTTTCTGAGGTTGCTTTTTCAATGCCTGTTTCCCTCTGAAACATATATTTTCCTCCTCTCCACACCTCACCATTGTGAGAAGAGCATTTGTCTAGTTACCTTTCCCTCTGAGTTGCACAGGCCCTTTTGGTTTAGAATATTGTTCGTGCAAGTATATGATGTTCGTGCAAGTATATGATGTTAACTTCCTTCTTCAGAGCACTAGTTGCCATGGTGGCTATTCTGGGGTGGGAGGAGAGTGGGGTCGGGAGTGGCTGGGCGTTTTATATTTATTCTCACTTTTTAGGAGTCTTCTGTTATCCAAGGTTAATCCTTCAGGGCATAATTTTATTGATGCACTGGGTCCTTATTTTTGTCTGTTTTCCAGCCAGTTGAACATAGTCTCTCACTAACTTACTGTGTTCAGCAGAGCTGGCTTTCCTGAGACTTGAGGCTGTGGCTTGTACTGGAATGTCCTTCTGTAACTGTCCTTAGAGTTGTCGGTGTTCAGATCCTGCATGATGGCAGCTCTAGGACTTAGAGGTACTTTTCATGTTGAGGAAGATGGCTGTTGGCTTCCTGGCTCCAGCAGTGGAAGAGTTTGATTAGAGCAGTGGTAAATTCTGCTAGCTTTCTTTTCTCCATTAAAAATGTAAAAAGACAATTTTTGCATTTAGCAAGCCTAGGCCAAAAAAAACATTTTAAAGAAAAGCCAGAGTAAAACAAAAAAAGTGGCACTCGGATCTGCCTGAACAGAAGGAGCATACATAGTAAGTGTGCACTGTGGAAGAAAATACTTCTTGAAGCTGCTTGTGGGATGTATACAGTGTGCTTTCTGAATCATGCTCCTCATATACTGCCTGCCTCATTTGTGACTCCTTAAAAACTGACCGAGCCCACACAGACAGCAGGGTTGCAGCCAGAGCTGAATGGTAACATGCTGTCACATGCGTGGACACTGGAACCATTGCTTTTCCTGGACTTTGTAGGAACCATATAGAGTTGATCCTTGAACAACCTGGGGATATGAAGTGCTGACCACTGTGCAGTTGAAAATTTGCATATTACTTTACAGTCATACCTCTGTATCCAAGGTTCTACAGCCATGGATTCAACCAACCACGGATCATGTAGTACTGTAATACCCGTTTATAATCTGCGTATAATTGGACCTGCACCGTTCAAACCCATGTTGTTCAAGGGTCAGCTGTATCACTAGTCTTGGGTGCTTCACATGTCAGGCAGTACACATAAGGTTTGCAGTGTTTATAGCTTTTATAGACTCATCAATTGTGGAGAAAAAAACATCTAAACAAATTTCAAAATACAGGCATATTTTCTGTTCCTGTGGTTAATATGAAATAGATTAATGGAAATTATTTATAGGAAAAAGAAAAGCAAAATCACAAGTGTTGAAGAAGGACATTACGTGAGAAACCAATAGTTCCCTGTTGTTACTCCATTTCAGTAATAATCATGGTTTTCTTTTTGCCTTTGAGTTATTTTCCTATGCGAACAATTCTCTCTTGTTTTGGTTTTCTTTGGCATTATAAAGCTCTGATTATCGTACAAATGCTCACTAGTCTCATGGCATGCTTAATATTCTGGGGGACTATTTTAATGCCAAAAGTGGTTAAGTAATTATACACAATATCATGGCTCTGTTAAGAACACCGTCAGATCAGCAATCTCTGAGATTAAAGAACTTGTTAGTTTCTTGAGTATCTGATTTGAATGACTCATTTCTAAAAGGGTCTTTTCAAATTCTAATGCATTTCCTACAGAATTTAAAATGTACAGTACTGCACATTCAGGGAAAGTGTGAAGGGTTGCGATTTTGAAGAAATCCTTAAAATTTACATTGTGTCTGACCTAAGATTGTTGCATGAAGTTTTTCTGTTTCCACACTTTAGCAGATGTAAATAAGCACTATAGAGTCCTAAAATGTCACCACTGAGGGAGCCACTACTTACGAAGCCAGACTGCTGACTCAGGAAGCTATAGAAAAAAATGATTATGTCTTTTTCTTTCAACTTGTTTGCTAAGATTAATTATTGCCTTACACTTTAACTGAAATAAACTTTTTAACATACAAGTTAGTATCTTTAACAGAGAAACGGATCTTTATTTTGTTTTCCTGTATCCCCCATATTTGAAGGGTATAGAGCCTTTTAAAAAGACCTAGATGGCTCATGTGGTATCATTGATATTTTAATGGGTCATGTGAGCAAAGAACTCAACATGGCTTCAACTGGAATCCATTTTACTGTGGAATGAAATTGTGCATCTGAATTTCACAGAAATCAATGGCCTATCAATCAATCATTTGGTAAATATTGAGCTACAGCATACTTAGCAGTTTTAGCATTGCCACTGGCAAAGAAAATCACTGAAGGGCTAATAAATGATATTCTTTCATTCTTTAAGTGATTGATAGGGATAGGAGGGAGGGAAGAAAATATGGTCTTTCAGCCAGAGAGTAACCCACTGCACATTCCAATCTTCACACAAGGAAGGGTCACCACCAGTCCCCAAACAGTGTACCACTTGTGAGCTCCCAGAGCTCTGTGCAAGTTACTTCCCTTCCTAAGTGAATTCCCTCCGAATAACTTCTATTCTTAAATACACCTTGCCTTCTTTTAGGGCCAGTAAAGCCAAAATGCATCTATGCCTCTTTACCTCTGTTTTTGTTCGAAAAAACATCTTGGGCATTTTTGAAGTGCATCAGTACTTTTTTTGATACCACTACTTCCTGATTTGATTGATTGGTAAAAAATACAATAAGCATGTTGATAATTTTTCTCCAAGTTTGGCCGTACACCATGACCAAATAGATGTATACCAGGAATGGAATGTTGGTTTAACACCTCAAAAAACCAATGTCACATACCAGGTTATTAGAATAAAGGACTACAGTATAATCTCAACAGATGCAAAACTCAACAGCTAAAACATCCTAATTTATGAAAGACTCAATACTTACTTACTTACTCCCTAACGTCAGAAGGACAAGGGTATCTACTATTGCCACTTGAATACTGTATTGGAGGCTCTGGCCAGGGCTTTAATCGCAGACGACATGATCTTCTATACAGAAAATCCTAAAGAGTCCACACAAAAAACTATATTGGGTCAGCCAAAAAGTTCCTTTGGATTTTTCCTTAAGATCGTACGAAAAACCTGAACAAACTTTTTGGCCAACCCAATAGTAAATGAATTCAGCAGTGCTGTAGGATCCAATTACAGCATAGTATTTTTATAAAGAACAATCCAAAGATAATTCTATTTGCAATAGCATCAAGAAGAATAAAATACTAATAAGCTTAACAAAAGTACCTATAAAACACTACTGAAAGAAACTGAAGACATGAATAACTGGAAAAACAACCCATGTTCATGGACTGGAAGACATATTATCAAGACGGCAATATTCTCCAAATTCATCTGAATACAATCCTTATCAAAATCCTAGCTGCCTTATGTGTGTGTGCGGGTGTGCACGGAAATTGACAAGCTGGCTGTAAAATTTCAAATGGAAATGCACAGGACCCAGAAGAGCCAAAATGGTCCTGAAAAAAACAAACTTATGACTTACTTACACATTCAAAATCTCCTACTAAATAGCAACAGTAATCAAGACAATCTGGTACCAGCATTAAGGAAAGACCCCAGAGATCAACGTAATACAACTGACAGTTTCAGAAATAAACCCATACATTTATAGTCAATTGATTTTCGACAATAGGAAAAAAATCTTTTCTGTGTAT
The DNA here is from genome assembly GCF_949774975.1 of Lagenorhynchus albirostris. Lineage (NCBI taxonomy): Eukaryota > Metazoa > Chordata > Mammalia > Artiodactyla > Delphinidae > Lagenorhynchus > Lagenorhynchus albirostris. Next base: position 56,059,682 of record NC_083101.1, on the reverse strand, counting down.
GGTGCTGGAACTGAACATTCACACACGAAAGAACAAAGTTATAGACCTCTTACTTCATACCATATATAAAAATTAACTCAATGGATCAAAGACCTAAATGCAGGTGCTAAAATATAAAACTCTCATTAGAAAACACAGGCATAAATCTTCATAACCTAGGATTTAGGCAATGGTTTCTTGGATATGACACCCAAAAGCTCAAGCAACCAAAGAAAAAGCTGGACTTCACCAAAATGAAAAACTTCTTTGCCTCAAAAGACAGTATCATGAAAGTGAAAAGCCCTCAGAATGAGAAAATATTTGCAAATCGTATCTCTGGTAAGTCTAGTATCCAGAATATATAAAGACCTCTTGCAAACCAACAATAAAATAAACGACCCATTTGTGAAATGCGCAAAGGATGTGAATACATATTTTTCTCCTGAGATATGAAAAGACATTAGCCATCAGGGAAATGTACATCTAAACCATAAGATACCACTTCATACATAACTTAGATGGCTATAACCAAAAATACAGACAATAGCATGTGCTGATAGTAGAAACCAGAACCCTCCTCCACTGCTAGTGGAAATGTTAAAAAAAAAAAAAGGCACAGGCACTTGGTAATACAATTAGGCATTGCCTCAAAAAAATTAACCAGTTATATGACACAGCATTTCCACTGCTAGAGAGAACTGAAAACATATGTCCACACAGAAACTTGTACATCAATGTTCATTATTAATGGTCAAAAAGTGGAAACCACCCAAATGTCCCTCAACTGATGAATGGATAAACATGTAGTATATATATCCATAAAATGGATTATTCAGCCTTAAGAAGGAATAAACTACTAATATACAAAGTTGAAAACCTCATGCTAAGTGAAAGCCAGACAGAAAAAGCCACATATAAGTCCATTTAGATGAAATGTCCAGAACAGGCAAATTCAGAGACAGAAAGCAGATTTAGGAAAATAGGAAAAAGTCAAAATTCCACCTATTATTTTAGTCACACGTATTAGAGATGACTAGTTTCCTCTGGTATGTGTACTTTTATATCATTTTTTCATTATATTTTGAGTATTTTCCATGTCATCAATATGGACCGTCTGTTCCAATTGCCTATTTATTGCCAGGCATCTAGGATGCTGCCAACTCTTGATGCTCCTATTCTAAATAATTCTGCATACACATTTTATATCTAAATTTCTAGTTATTTCATAAGGAAAATTCTAAGAGATAGAATTATATAATGAAAAGAGTATTTTTATGACTTTCAATACATATACTTTTTGCTGTTAACTTGAGATGATGAATAAACAAAAGTTCACGTAATGGTTTTATTGCCCTTTACCAAGTAAAAAAATACACATTACAGAAGTAGCAGCAACTTTAATTACAAGCAAAGGTTGACTCTACCCCCAAATGACTTCTTGTTTTGGTATCAGCAAATAATTTAAACTTCAAATAGTTATATTGAATATTTAAATTCACTGGTTAAAATTATGGCTTAAACAGTCGATATGTGATCCAAACAAGGCAAAATTAAAATATGAATTAAAAAAATTAATGTAACACATTACGAAAGAGAAATTTTCTATAAAGTTGCCAATTTTTTTGCCTTGGGGCCACCTATATCTCTTAGTTGAAAAACAAGTAGTTTATACAAGAAAAGTTTCGTTCATGGCATTAACCACAGGAATACAGTTAACTTATTGGTGCCCTGCTTTTAAGAGTGCAGGATGAACCCAGCAGCACATTAAGATACCTGAAAAAGATCATAGCTGTTTACAATGGTAAGTCATTTTTATTGACTAAATACACCAAACACAAAAGTAATGCTAGTTCTTCTCCTAATGGACTAGGACAGGAGAAGAAATTCTTCAGTTTAGTTTCCTGCTGGGCTGCATGTACTCACATGGGAAACATTTTCTATCTTAAAATTCAGAGAAAGGTGGTTTAAAACAAAGGCTTAAATAAACATAGCACCAGAAGGACCAGGTACCAGTAATCACATATTCCACCCATTCAGGAGTTTTTGTATGTGAAATTATTGCACTTGTAATGTGAAAAGTAAGTGATAGTAAATTACCAAACTCAATAATTTAAAACCGTTTGATGAGTTATGAACAAAGCATTTTCAAAATGGTTTTGGGTTTCCCTTCAGAGGAAACCTGGCTAGGACAACTAAAGCTAGCCATTTACTTTAAAAAGCAAGGATAGAGGACCAAGTTTTATTTCTAAACTGTAATTGCACTATGAGAAGAGAGGCTGTTTTACATAGTGGTATGAATTTGGTCCACATCAAATACATTGTTATTATAAAAATAAGTTCATTTTTGTAAAAAATAACATTGCATTCCTTTGTTCAAATTGCACAGTACAAACAAGCTATCTAAATTAATACTGTTATAAGGTAATTGATGTACATACAGTGGATATGTGTTCGGTCTAAAGCAATTGAGTATGCAGTCATGTTTTCATAATGTATGAAAACTAAAGTTTGTTATTTCTAGAAATACATAAAATATTTAAAAAGTTACAATGAAGAATGCATTCTTTACATACTAATTTTTAGTAGCTGTGATAATAGAGGATTCAGCAGTCTATTTACATAAAAGTCCATTTTTATTCAATTTATAAAAGCAATAAATAAGAAACTACATTAATTTGCACAAAACCTGTTTCATTTCATGATCAGTGTGACCATTTCTGTTACCTTATGACCAAGCCAATAAACCTGTCTTCCTCTATGAAGACTGCTTATATTTGGAAAGAAGAGCAAGCCCTGTCTTTGTTCCAAGAGTGAGTATCTATAGCCATGCAGAATCCAGCATAAAACCTTACAAATTATAGTACAAGCCCTAAAAATATGAACAGTGCCTTTGAGTATACTTACACAAGAGTACTCACAAAAAGATAACAATTCTTTGATACAAAATAGTTTAGTGGTATCTAATAGCATAATTGATAAAAACTCCTCAGACCTCAGCCCACGCTGACCTAGCAGGAACCAAGCTTGCTAAAAAGCAGGCACACTGACTCACAGGTTAAATAGCTTCCATCAATTCAGCACTGGGATTTAACAGGCTAGAAGAGGAGCATGTCTCCTTCACACAGGCACCTCTTATGCTAGGGCAGGCATCTATTCAGAGGCCCAGTTAGGGAGGCCAGTGCTCTTGATCCACGGGGGCATACAGGTAGCTCAAGTACTTGATGAGCTATAGCAAGCACCTTAGCATTTGTTTTTAAAAAGCAGTCTGAACACACGCTGAACCAGAAAACATAGGAAGCTGTAAGTAGTGAAAAGTGTTTTGCTCATCTGGGGCAAAACAATCCCTGTGGTTTAAGAGCTACCAACCTTTAAGAATAAAACCAAAATATTCTCGTGTACATCTGTACAATATTCTTTATTACTTCCACTGCAGCTTAAAAAATTTTTTTTATGAAAGATGATTTTTTTTGATATCACATTTTTATGGACTCAAAGAGATTTCTTAGAGGAGAAAGAGTTAGTTAAAATTTAGTAATACCTTACCAGAGTCTCAGAGCTGAGTTCTCTCCCTGGTTAAATCATCCAGCTAGGTCACAGTGTCCTCAGCTGCATGCTGCTGCTAATTAATACTGCCCGTGGTGACGGCACCCAATGTTGTTAGGACACAGAACAGTCGTAAGTCCCATCCTGGAAAGGTTCCTCCTCCTCTGCTCGCATTGTGTCCTCCTCTTTCCGGCTGACCAGACTGCTACCTCCAACCTCGCCCTGGGGGATGCTCCCGTGGCTGGAGGAGCTCCTGTTCTCCTCTGCCCGGGGGGTTGTCTGTTCAGGAGTCTTACCCACAGTTACTGGCTGGAAGGCTTCAGGCTGGACCTGCTCTTCTGTTATCTCACTGAGCTTCTGCAGTTGTGGCTTAATGATGTTTAAAAATGGCTTATATCCAGGACTAAGTAGAAGAAAACGGAAATTAGCTCTCCTCTGCCACATTCAAAAGGCTCCATAGCATGTTATGGATGAATTCCTACTAAGCACTGATATAGTAAGGTCAATGAGATTGTGGGCGAGGGAAGGAGGACAGAAGGGTCGGGAGGAAAGGCTTTTTAGGTGCCAAGGCCACCATTGAGGGAGCAGCACGTAATGTAAGTGTGAGCACAAAGAGCAAAGACTGATATTCTTTATCCAGTATTACGATTAAAAATCGTATTCTATAATCTAAGCACCGATAGGATTTTAGACTTGAAAAACAGGACCTTCAGAGAACATTTAACATGAATGAATCTACCAATTAAGGAAAACTAGACCCAAGTAAGGGAAATCCCAAATCCACACATAACTGGTGACAAAGGGGTAGAATCCCAGGCTCTTTTAACTTCATTGACTACTCTTAATTTGGGCTTGTTAGTAATTGCCATGGAATGTTAAATTCACACAGACCTTAAATTTTTATCTTCTCAAGCAGATGTTTTTAGGTTATTACCTTCTACTTGACAGAACTAAAAATCTCAAGTTCCACCCTAGATCTAAGATCATTTGTACTGCATCAGTCTTGAGTCAGTGACATGTATTCACTGACCAACACTATCTCAACGGATATTACTCATCTAAACTGGTATAAAATGGTAACTAAAGAAACTAGCCTTTAAAATGAATATACAAAAGGAGTTTTTATCTCTAACAACCTAAAAAATCTCCAAATAAATGAACCAGAACTAAGCCTTAATGTGAAAGGACAGGATTCACCAAAGGACCGTGAAGATAACAAACCTAATGAAACTAGCACTTACCAATCTGTAGAGGCCCATCTGTCCACAGCATGCAGCCCTGTCTTTATGTTCTGTAACATCTCTCCATCTACCTCTGAAGATTGTATAATAACCAAAATCTGGTTGATTACTGAGGATTCTCTGAGAATCAGGCCTATAACAACACACCAGTCCAGACATCCTGCCTCCATGAAGATGTGTAGCAAATACCTACATATATAAGCAGAAACACAAATGACTGATGCTAAAAATGATCTACAGATGTACATAAGGGCAGTCATTATCGGGAAAGTAGCCTCTGTACCCAATTTGCCCAGATTTCCTGAGTAGGCATTCTATGCTTTCAAAATGCTGAGAAACTCACCGAAGCTGAACCTGGGATTTGTGAGGTCCTTTACTTGCCAACTCCATAGAGATGTGCTCTAGGTCTGACTGAGTTAAACTGAGTGTGGAGAAATTTTCATCCACCATTGTCCAGTCTCCATCCACCATGGAGCTACTTTCAGTCAAGTCTGTGGCTGAACCAATACTGCATTCATCACCTGATGAAGAATTGCCAAAAGTTACAAACTAGCTTCATGTAGAAAATATGTTTTCCTTTCATTATAAATGTTAACTGTCTCTCAGATGTTGATTTCTCTTCAGGATTTTGAGACCAAAACATTAAATCCACTACTAAAACTCCCATGTTACATTAATAATAATAGATATAAAAAAAATTATTAGGAGGTAACCAGGCCTTATGTGCCTTCATACTACCTAAAAAGTAGTCTTGCCCACCTCTGAAAAAAAAAAACCCTAGCAATAATTTGTCTTTTTTTTGGGGGGGGGGCGGCGGTTGGGGGCATGCTTCGCGGCTTGTGGGATTTTAGTTCCCTGACCAGGGGTTAAACCTGGGCCCCCTTCACAGTGAGAGTACAGAGTCCTAACCACTGGACCGCCAGGGAATTCTTGATCACGTTTTTAGATTCAATTACCAATTTACAATACAGAGGAAACTGTCTAAACCATGAAGATGCAATAACCTAAAATCCACATCATGAGAAAATCCACAGAATCAAGTTTATTCAATGAATAAACTGCAAGTGGAAAAAAAAGAGAAATGGGGAGGGGGAACAATCACTAAAAAGAAAATTAAAAAACATAATCACAGTGTGTGAATCTTATTTGGATCTTGATTCAAACCATAAAAAAATTATGACATTATAAAACAGTTGGAATTTGAATATTTACTGGATATTTGATGGTATTAAGGAATTACTATTAAATTTTTAAAGAGATGTTAATGGTGTAATTATCATTATCTTCAAGAAGAGTCTTCAGAAATATATACTGAAATGTTCACAGATAAAATATATCATGTCTCGGATTTAGTTCAATAATACAGGAAGGGGAAAGTGGATAAAACAAATTTGTTCCTGACTTGGTAATAACTGGAGTGGGGGCTGGGGGAAGGGTGTCCATTATACTATTATTTCTCCTTTTTAAATATGTTTGAAGTGACCTCTTTAGAAAGTTTTCTAAAAAAAAGCAATGATGCCACCTCACGTCCATTAGGATGCTGCTATCAACAAAACCAGCAAGTAAGTGTTGGTGAGGATGTGGCAAACCTGGAATCCTTGCCAATGTTGGTAGGAATGTAAAATGGTGCAGCAGCTATGGGAAAAAAATTGAAAATAGAATTACCATGTGATCTGCCAATCCTACTTCTGGGTATATACCCAAAAGAACTGGAAGTAGGGTCTCGAAGAGAACTCCCATGTTCACTGTACTCCCACATTCATTACAGCATAACTCACAATTAACCAAAAGGTGGAAGCAATGCAAATGTCCCCTGATGGATGGATAAAATGTGTTATAAACACATAATGGAATATTATTCAGCCTTAAAAAGAAAGGAAATTTCCATGCATGTTACAATAGGGATGAACTTTGAGAACATTATGCTAAGTGAAAGAAGCCAGACACAAAAAGACAAATACAGAGACAGAAAATAGAATGGTAGTTGCTAGGAGTTGGGGGAGAGAGGGATGGGGAGCTATTGTTCAGAGTACAGAGTTTTGGTTTTGCAAGATGAAAAGAATTAAGAGTTCTGCAGGTTGGTTGCACAACAATAAAAATGTAGTTAATACCACTGAACTGTACACTTAAAAATGTTTAAGATAGTAAATTTTACATGTATTCTACCAAAATTTAAAAAGAAAGTCATGGCAGCTATATGCCTCTCCACATAGCAGAAGCTCCGGTAACAGTGATGACACACTGAAAATCAAACATCAGGTGAATGCCTGGCCATTAAAAAACTCCAGAAAATCAGACCAATTGCTACTTAAGTTCTTATATAAACCTAAACAACATAAATCACTTTAAAACTTCTTCAACCTGTAATGTAACCATTACTATAATTGCAGAAGCTGACACACATTTTTTGATAAAGGGTCAGACAGTAATATTTTAGGCTTTGAAGGCGAAGAGGCAAAATTAAGGATATCATGCAGGAATTTATAAGAGAAAAAATTTTTTCCATAAATTTGTATCAGTGAAATAAAAAAATAGAAGATAACTGGGTACAATTTTATGATACGGGTCTACCTATGAGAAGAATGGAATTCTTTACACACGGATAACATTTTGCTTACTTGAGGTTCAAAGTTAGTGTTTCTGTATCATCAAAGTTGATTACAAAGGTTCATTTATTAGTGCTGAGCTGTAATGAGAATTTACCTATTTCATTTATCTAAAATAAACATGGCAAAGTATAGTCAAGGCCAATATGGCCTTGTTCTAGTAACTATCCACCTCTCCAGCAGATACAAATGGCTAATCCTCAAGGACATATCTTGAAAGAAAAGAGTGAAGCTCTCTCTCTGAAGTGCTATAGCATATAAACTTTCCTCCACAGGAACTGAAGAGGAGCTAGGGTTTAAAATGATATCTACCTTTATTAGATAAAGGTGAAAGGAAGGCATCTTGCATCTGTGGTCCATGGGATGAGGCTGTGTCTATTTCATGATGCGTGGGGCCAATGTTGCCAAGCCAGCTCCGACTTCGTTGGACATTAGAGATGCCAGCGTCTATCTCAAGGTTCAAAAAAGGGTCAGCTGACTGGGATGTTAACAGCTGCTCTCCCACTGCAAGGTAGATCCAAAAACAAAGAAAAAAATGGGAATTAAAGGTGCACACACTGCCATTTCCAATTCAGTTCTTTCAGCTTCTCTTCCCTCACCAACCCCAAATACTAAAAGTTCAGAGCTAATTACTGTCCCTACACTGCATCATCCATCCACTGAACCAGGGATGTGGGACTGTAACAGAATGGACTGACTATATAACGCCACCCAGCAGTCATCTTATATCATCATGTATCTTACTAGAACTAGGCAAAACTTCATTCTGTTCATCTTTAAATGATTTTCCTTGGTTTTAACATGACATGAAGTTTCCAAATGCCATAATAAAGGTTTTTGTTTGAATTTTCATAAGTGATAATAATTACAACAGTCTTCTTTAAAAGACCTGAACTAAAAAACTTTTTTCTTTTATCAAAATACAGTTTCACTTTGTCCTCTCCTAATTTAGAAGATGGCCCAAGCTCTCAAG